>NC_140557.1:19213000-19708000 GCF_057381845.1 Rhamphochromis longiceps
ATATATATATATATACATATACACATATACATACATATATATATATATATATATATATACATATACACATATACATACATATATATATATATATATATATATATATATATATATATATATATATATATAAGAAAAACAAGCACTTTCTGATAATTATTTCATGCTTCAGGCTTAAATATGAAACGGTAACAAAGTCTTTAACTTTTTCTTTAAAGAGAAGCATGTATGTAAGAAAGGATAAGAAGAAATCCCAACTATTTGCTGTTTATAATCATATTAAGTATTATGAACCCACCTGCTTAGTTTTCTGGTATTAAAGTGATGCCAGCATAATTCACTCATATCTTAAGGTTTAAATTAAATTTAATTAGAGTTTGGAGTTTTAGAAGTTAAACAGTTGTGTCCACAGTTGCATTTATTGCATTTCATTTATTTTGTTGTATTGTTTTCATAATAAATAAATTTTCCTGCTGCTTATTAAACTTCCAAATTTCATCTGAATGCTTCTGGTTAATACCATAAAACATCAGTATGGGTGAAGTTATGCTACTTATTGGCTTTGTATGTAAAATTTCAGAGGTGAAGATCCAGTTGTGTCCTGGGCAGACAACAGCACAGCATCTTTGAAGTAGATGTACTCAAAAATGTTTATTAGTTTTAAAAAGTTTTCAAAAACTGGTATCAACAAGCACTTCCCCTTATAAAAGCACTTGATAAAATGCAAAACAACAACCACAACAAAAAGAAAATATTTGTATTAAAAACCACAGCAACTTAACACAGTGGAGGGCGGCTCTACAGCTCCTAGCCACTTACAAGAGGAAGGGTAAACTCTTCATAAAGAAACATCAGTGCTAACAAACACACAGACCCACAATGGAGTTAAACATCGAAACTGAGAGAAATCAGAGGTCAAAAAAAGTACTCAAAATAATTAGATGTTACAATGATACAATCAGATTTTAAAGAAGTTAAAAATACAGTATTCTGTATAAAATCACCAGATTAAATCCAGACATTAATTTAGTTCATTCAAAATGTTTGGTTTTTTTTGTCACAGAGGGACAACTTTCAAGCTCATGAAGGGAAGTACAATTGCACAATTGCGCACCATATATTAAGGAACAGTGCCGTTTCCACATTTTAAAACAAGTGCAAACATTTTCTGGCGTGAATTCCTGTCAAAATCCAGTTCTGCGAGGTTTTAGTGATTCTTCAATTTCTCATTATTCACTGCCAAATTTCGGAAAAGTCTTGATAATGCACGTGATACGCGGTAACACACTATGACACTTAAAGCGTATGCTACAAAACATCATAACAGTGCAAGTCAGGTTATTGTGAACACACACGCACGCACACAAACAAACAATTATATGGTTTCCAAGAGTACATATCCTGTACAAATAGAACAATGTAAAATAATAAATAGTAATAAAACAAACCAAAGAGCAACGGACACCTGGCCACACCCCCAATCTGTACAACAAATGAAGTGAGTGTGACCAACAATACACGGTCAAGAGATCTACTGCTAACACAGAGACACACACGGTTTAGCGAAACAACTGTGATGCTGCCGTGAAAACATCAAACCTGTTGGAAGGGTGCGGGTTACAAAAGCATCAACAACAGTAAACAAAGGAACCCTCAGCATTTACAGATTTTCACCTTTCCTCTGAATACATTTGTTACAGGCGTCATCAAGCACTTTATTGTCAGAGAGCCCACCACGTTGGAGGCTATGTTACACCCGTGGCCACGGTGCAGCTTACATCTTTGGCATAAGGACATAAGGCTCAGAAACCCAAAGCCCTCAGACGCAGCTTAGAGTCAGCGGCTGCACGACTTCTTTACCCGATGCTCGACGTCAGTGTAAAGCTCGACTTCCACATTTGATCGGCAGCTGTTTTTCATTTGAACCTCAGGATTCAGAGTAAAATTGTTCCACACAAATCAAACAGTGTTTTCCCCCCTTTATAAAGCACAAGGATTATAGATTGTCAGTGCATTAGAATAAGTGTAATATACATGCTCATTAGGCTCCTCTCACTTTCCATGTCTTCCTTTTTAGTGATCTGCACGCGATAAATAATACATTTAAATAGTGATAAAAAGCTCTCGGTTCATTTTTCAAGTGCAAAAGAAGACCCCGTCAGAGAGGTTTGGTTTAATTCTTAGGTAAGTGATTTTATCATAAATGTCCTGTAAGGGTTAAGCGGTCGAGCCCTCGTCTTTCACTGCTCAAAGGGCTGCAACACAGATCCCATAAAATGGTCTGTGTGACACACCTACATGTAACCATACAAAGACTGATAGCATAATTAAAGCTGATCAGCAAATCATCTTTCTTGGTTTAATATAGTGATTCTCAACCTATGGGGCATGGCCCCCTGGTGGGACACAGACTCTTTGCCGCAGAGTGGTGTGGATGCTGATTTAAATTCTTTTTAATTCATTTTTTGTGTTGTTGCTGTTGATAAAGATCGATAAAATTTGAAGGTGAGAATTATTTTGGTGGCGGGGCCATGCCGGTTTGAGAACAGCTGGTTTAATATTTGATGTTTTTGTCTGTTTTCTTTTATTGCATGTAAATTTTGCATACGCTTTAAAGAGATTGATTAAGATTTGAACATCTTTATAATCACAATTACAGTCCCAAGAAAAACTAAGTGCACCCTGTGATTCAGTAGCTTGAAGAACAACTTTTAGCAGCAATGACATAGAAGTAATAGTTTTCTGTATGACTTCCTCAGCTCTCACATTACCGTGGAGAGATTTTGACCCACTCTTCTTTACAGCATTGCATTCATGCACAGCTCTCTTAAGGTCCCCCCAAAGCAGGCTGAGGTCTGGACTTTGATATTGCAACACCTTCATTCTTTTTCACTTTCAGCCATTCTAATGATACATTTCATTTTGTTGTGTTTGGGGTGATTTATCTCCTACAGTACATAACCTAATTTAGGCCAAGCTTGACTCTTGACCTGTTTGGTTTTGTCTCCACTTTGGTGTCATCTGTGGTTTGTTCAGATGCTGCTTGGCAAACCTAAAGCAAACCTTGCTGCCATGTTTGTTTCAGAGGGAAGAGATATTCTCTTGGGATTCCTTCGTGCCATATTTGTCTTGTAATTCTATTTTCATGAAATTTAACCTTTAACATACTAGCTCAAGCCTGTAGAGCTGAGGCATTTCTACAGTCGGGCCTTGTTGGGACGTTAACATTTGGAAAGATTGTGTCATTGTGTTAGCTCACACCTGAACGCACCAGACCACCAAACTACCAAAACTGCTGCTTTTTTAAAGGTGCTCACCTATGATAACAAGGGTGAACTTAGTTATTCACATGACTGTATACAAGACCTATTTTAAATGCAACTTAAAAGAGGACTAATAATATTTGTATTATTATTTAATCTACATGAAGGGGTTTGAAGAGAGGTTAACGTCGCTCTTCACACTCATCAGCTGATTAACAGAGACTCAAAGTCTATTTAAAATAAACTTTAGAAACTTTAGACAGTATAGACTTATATTGCTGAATTTTACAGTTCAAAGTTTTACCGAATACCATTTATATATTTCACCAAAATGAGTCAGTAAAGGCCAGTGCTGTGTTTGGGAAGAGATACATATATTTATATTGGTATATTTATATATTAAGATTATGAGTACATTATATGGATTTACATGGATGAATTTGATTCTGTGTATTTGTGAATACATAATAATTTAATGTATGTGTGTACACGTCACATATCTTAATGTTAAATTCAAAACCTTTTAAGCGCTTTTTTTCTTTAAGTAAAGCTACACAACAAACACATATTGTTAGTTTAGGATTAAATATCATTAGTTTTTTTGCACCTAATTTAGCCTGCAGTTCATACACGGTGACAGAAATAAGTAGCGTTGCATAAGGTTTATTCACACTGATCCACGGCTCTGTTATTGATCTGACTGTTCAATAAAATTAGCTGTTTGAAAACTAGCTTTTTTCTGTGTGTGTTTTCTTGTTGACAATTCTCTTGATCAAACAAAGTGAGGCAATATTCTCTCATTAAAGGGAAATGACCAGCATTTTCAGTGAGTGTTGCAGCATTAGCTCAGTTTTTAGCCTGGCACTTAATCTGGACAGACCTCATTGTATCCAGTGTTGCATTATAAATGCCTGAAAATAAATAAAACAAACATCAACCGCAGATTAACATGTTCAACATTACTATAAAAAGCTCTGCTCTCAGCCCATCAGCCCAACAGTTGGGTGATCTTTGCTCTCCAACCAGTCGAGACCACCTGAATGAGCCGCTTCGCTGGTGATTTGCTGAAACAGCGAATCGTCCACCAGCTCCTCTGGGGCGGCGTGCCGATACTGGCCTTGCTGCTGGCTGGGGTCGAACAGCAGGTTTGTGTCCAATGCGTTAAGGTCACTGATGCTACTGGGAAGCTCCGATGTCATTCTGATTTCACCGGGGAAATCGGCCCCGGCTGCTGTTAGCTCTGACACCTGTTCCATGAGCTGATTGCCAGCAGCGAGGAGGTCTTGAGAGGTGCTGAAGTCTAACTGCTGGTGTTGCTGCTGCTGTGAGTTCAAAGCTGACATGATGGACTGCTGCTGATGCTGCTCTCCACCGGCTGCTTGTATTTGGCCTTGACCTGCCGAGAGAATCATTTGTTCACCGATAGAGTTTTCCATGAGGTAATTGGGCCTCTGCAGGTTGCAGGTACTGCTGGAGTCAGAGGTCATCAGGCTGTCAGTGCAGGAGAGGCTGGAGTTGGATTCGAGGATCTGGGTCAGGTTCATACGAGCGGTGTAGGTGGGAAGTAAATTATTGATTCCCACACCCCGCACACTATTCTCGTGATCTCCGTCTAGCTTGCTCAGGAGGACGCTGGCGATGCTTTTGGTGCTGCACTGCTGGCCCGGTGTGGGCGGGGCCTCGCTTTGCATCATGATGTTGAGCGGCACAGAGCGGCTCCTCTGGGCCATGCTGTTCACGCCGAGGTTTGTCTGCCTGTTTGCGAAGATGTTCAACACCTCAGCCGTCACAGGAGAATTAAAGGGAGACACTACCGATCGGGAGGCATTGGAAAGGTTGGTTCCTGCTCCTGTGCCGCTGAAGTTCCTCTGATGTACAGCGGGACTCACGCTGCGACACCTAAAATTTGCAGCAGATGTGTTGGCAGTTTTATTATCCAGAGGGGCAGGCACCGCAAAACCCTCCTGTTTGGCCATGCTCGCTACCTGCTGCTGCACGGGCGAGATGGGAGTCAAGCGGCCGAAATGGCTGTCGTGGTGCCGCGCGTGAGGAACGGCGAAGGCGTGAGGTTTTTGAAAATGGTCGTCTATCAGGCTGTGATAGCCGGGCAGGATTTCCATTCCGCTGTTGGATCTGCTGGTGGTCCCGCCGCTGCTATTGTAACTGTTATTCATCCACTCCAGCCTGGTCTTGTCTGGATGGGTGGCCATCGGTCTCTGCATCGGTTTCACGGGGCTGCTGGAGATGGTGCTGCCGTCATGGAAACCAGTGATGCTGGAGTTAATAGGTGTGAACGCGAACGGGTTTCTGCACTCTACTGGACTGGGAGGAACATTGCTGCTGCAGTTGGAGTGTGGCGTCCCAACCGGGGTGTGGCGACTGCTTCCGAGCGAGCTGTCCACCGGGGTCGTGGAGGCGATGTGGGAGCAGGGGCTTTCTCCTGTCAGTCCCTGGGCTCCTCCCATCATTTCCGACATGGGTGTAGGTGTCGGCGTTTGAATTGGGTTACTGTTGTTGTTCGCAGCATGATAGAAAGCCATGTTCTTATTAGCGGACGTCATGTTGTTTGGCATCGCAACCTGCTGGCCCTGCAGCGTGACAGAATCTCCAAACTGCTGCAGGTTATTAAGTTTCATCTGCTCCTCCATCTGCACCAACTCCTCCACTATGCTGTCCTGAGTCACATCATCATCAAAGCAAAAGTAATCTGTCATGTCTGTCTGCATGGGCAGTTGACCGGATGATGAAGCGTGATTCAAAAACTCTAAGGTTTCAGTAGCAGGACTGGACTGAGAGCAGGGCTGCTGCCGGACTCCTTCCAGGCTTGAGTTTGAAGCCACACCTGAATGCTTTGGAAAACTGGGATTATCGGGCACAGCATGTGCGTCAACTGCTGCGTGCCCCTGATGTTGCTGTATTAATGCGTGACTGACTGAAGTGCCAGTTTCCATAACGGCAGAAATGTTTTTCCTCTGCAATGAACTATGTGTTTTGGCAACAGAGTAAAAGCCACTCGCTCTGAAAGAAGGAGAAGTGCCAAGTGCGTGGACTTGAGTGGTCATTTTCACTTCTACTTCCCTGGTGGCTGGTGCACTTTCAGATCTAGCTGGAGCGCCTGGCCTGGATACATTACCCGTCATGTTTCTGATACCATACCCTGAACCAGCAGCACCCTCTACTGGCTGCTGGGGTATAAAAACCCTTTTGATTGGTGAAAGGTCTGGACTGAGCCCTGAACGTTTTCTGAGGCTCTTAGTGGACAAGAAGCCTTGCTTTGTTTGGTTGTTTTCCCCACATGAAGATGTTCTGCTGGTGTTCAGTAGAGACACGGTGCTGGTATTCTGAGTGGAGGGATTTAAGTGCAAAGTGCTTGTATTTTTAGCGCTATTATTGCCGCTGTCGCCTGTGGCCACAGTATTAGTGCTTGAGGAGGACTCTCTGCTGCATTTATTGCTGGACGTTTCCTCGAGACCCAAGAAGCCTCTAGTTTGCGGTATGGGCACACTGGCGGCCCTCTGTACAGCCCCTTTGACTCTATTGGTCATTGCCACTTGTGGCAAAACTTGACTGCCCAAATTTTGCATTTGGCTGCTTTCATGTATAGCTTCAACTTCCATTTCAACATCGATGCTTGGAGTGTTAGAAGTCTGCCCTTGCCTGGCCACCGGGGCCAAAATGGGGACCGTTGAGGAACTCCTCGCGCTCTGACTGGAGCTGGCGTCTTCTGTAGCTTTAAAGTTGATGTCTGCAGATGCCGGCCGCAGCACGTTTGTGAAGGATGTGGCAGTTTCACTGCTGTTGGGTGCGAGCGATATGGCTGCCATTTTGACCAGACTGACTGGGCTGACATGACATGGCGTTACAACAGTCTTAATGGGGCTGTTAGCGATGATCATGGTGGAGGGCGAGCGCAAAGCGATGGCAGTGGTGGCTGAAGGTTTAGGGAGGATTTGAGCGTAGCGCTGCCGAGCTGCGCGCTCCCCCGCTGGATTGGACAGAATATTTTGGGGGTGTTTGGGGCTCTGCTTCACTCCCTGAACTGGCTGGGTCACCATCTGGATGTTAATGGGCAGTACTTTGCTCTCCACTGTTCCCACTGGACTCGGGGACATCAGCGGCCTACTCCTCTGAACCTGCAGGGGGAAAAAAAAGGAATCATGAAATCAAAGTTTAGATCCTGTCTTTGACAGAGAGAGATAGAGGGGGCTTTATGGTACCATTTTTTTTAATGATTCCTTTTCGGACTCCCTGCACGTCTGTATGAATATATCCTTCGTCTCTTTTTACTTCAGGCTTTATTTCAACGGATATTTTTACTGTGTTTTTACCTCGCATGTTTGTTGTCTTCTCCCCTGTCATTGCCTGACGAGTTCACCTTGTGCCTTATTACTTTTCTCCTTGGTGTTACTGTTTTTGATAGTTTTGACACCTTTTTGATTTTAACTATGGTTATTTTGTTTTACATTGCCACTTCAGTCCACTTAAGAAACAGCTGGAATTACAGCTATCCATGCAGTTATGTTGTAGATATTTTGTTTATTGGTAAAAACAACTATTTAATCCCAAGTGTTTGATTTTATATTGCATTAAATATATAAAGCAGCCTTGGTGACATTAAAAGGGATACAAAAATGTGTTGGAATATCTACTGATGAATTCTGTGGACTATCATTTCTGGCTTATCTTTTCTTCAGACTACACAAAATAATAAGATCAGAAATGTGATGTGACCTCAGATAAATGAAAGTTTGACTATTATATTGATGAAAAGAAAATTCAGTGATCTATAAGAATGTAAATCAACAGTAACTGCAGCAACGTGTTGTAGCTAATTAATAGATTAGAAAAGGGTATATTTTTTATCTAATGTGGGTTCATTGTGTTCTAAACATTCATGACGTGCAGTTAATCTTTCCTTCAGTGGGGAAAGAAATGACACATGATGGTGTGATCCAGCTCTCTCTCTCACCGTGATCGGGCTTGGCACGGCAGCAACCACGATGCCTATAGTTGGTTGAGGCGACGGAGGGGTGGGACTACCACAAGACACACCGTCGTCTGCCTTCCTAATCTGTCCCTCTCCGGGTAGAGGAGATGTCAGCTTTTGTTCCTGTTGCTTTCTCTGGATCTTCCTCTGGAGCTGCTGCTTTGCGTCGACAGACGGAGAGGACAGCATGGTCACATGAGGCTGGAACGAGTGAGCGTCTGCAGCCGGGGCGAAGGCTGAGACGGTCTGTGAACCTTTCACCTCTGAAGAAAATCAAAAGAAATTTGTATTCAGTATACATCAAATGCTCCTACAAAAAGAATATATAACACTATGCAGGGGAACTTAGTACTGTACATCTTCAGTTATTGCAAAAACAATTACATTTGAGGTAGCAGAGTGTTTTGCAGCATGTTCCCTGATATATTCAGATGTAATTCTACTGGTTTCAAAAGGGAATTCCTTATTATTAAAACCTGGCAGCCACCAGCGCTACCCCAGCCTCCTAGTGGATGTACCAATGGTATAATTTTGAAAATCCAAGGTGATTTTCAGGAAAGTTGACCCCTGACCTTGACTTTGAGTTCAAGATCACTGAGATTCAAACTCATCTGAGACTTTTAGTAGATGCACCTATTTCTCTTACTCCTTAGTATTTGTGGGTTTCTGTATTGTGTATCAGGTTGTTAGTCACTCTGTGTTGAGCATTTGGATTCACAGCTTTTAGTTGTTGTATTTTGTATTTAAGTTTCTGTCAGTGCAAGTGAAATGTTCATATTTTCTTGTTTCCGTTTTTTTCTTATTTTCAAGAAATATAACATCCAATTTCACTGCTGTGCAGATTACACTCAGCTCTACTACAGCTCTCCAAATCCACAGCTACTCTCCCACCCATATCTATTTCTGATTGTTTAAGTGAAATCAAGGTCTGGTTTGCTCACAACTTTCTTAAACTTAATGGCACTAAAACTGAATTTATTTTAATAGGCACCAAATCAAAACTTTAAACCAGATGTCTTTCATTATCCATTGATAACTCTGTTGTCACACCTTCCCCTCAGGTTAAGAGTCTTGATGTCATACTCGACAGCACTCTTTCCTTCACAACACATAAATAATATCACTCGGTCTTCCTGTTTTCATCTTTCAATAACCGCCTTTGTCCTTCACTCACTCCGAACTATTCAAAACTCTATTCAAAATTGCATCATGATTTTTACCTTGTTTAGCTTTTATACTTTCATGCTTGTTTTTTCCATGTTTACCTTGTGTTTTTATTTATTTACTTATTTTTTGTAATATTGTAAGGTGACCTTGAGGGTCTTTAAAGGAACCTATAAATAAAATGCATTATTATTATTATTATTATTCCATTCATCCATTCGCTTCCGCTTATCCTTTTCAGGGCGCTGGAGCCTATCCCAGCTGTCATAGGGCGAGAGGCGGGGTACACCCTGGACAGGCTGCCAGTCTGTCGCAGGGCCAACACACAGGGACAGACAACCATTCGCACTCACATTCACTCCTGCATTCTATTATTATTATTATCATCATCATTATTTTCATTATTATCCATCTGACTAACTCTGTTTCTAGTCTTTTGTTCTTTAGTTTCGTATTCTGGTTTTCTTTTGGGTTTAGGTTATTATAAATCGGATTCCTCGTATTTTTACTTTAGTTTGGTCTTTGTAGTGTGTTCTTGCATCTTGTTAAGGCTTTGTCTTTGTTTTGTGATTCCCCTTTTAGTAGCTTCCTGTTTCATTTGTGCTTTCCCATCACTTTTACTTCCTTTGTCTTAATTAGCTTCAGCTATGTCTTGTTACCCTGGCGTTTCCCAGCCCCCTGATTACTTCACGTGTCTATTTAAAACCTGAAAAGGTTGCCTTAATTCTTTGTTGAGTCATACTTGCTTATGTGTTTACTGTATTTCTGTTTGGATTTATTCACTTATTTAACTTTTCCGTATGTGTACTTTGTGTTTTGCCTTAATAAAAGGTTGTTTTACGTTTCTCAGGTTTGACTTAGCAGTGTGCATTTGGGTCCCTTTCCTGTGCAACCCTGATATCATCACACAAAAAAGTCAATAGCTCATTAAAATGAAAAACAAGGACTAACAAAAGAAAAGTCCCCCTTGAGCTCCCACCTGACATCCACATTGCTCTGCATCTAGGAAGGGTTGCCAAGAAACTTATTCTTAAAACCTGGCAGTCTGCCTCTCCACCTGCCTTTGTACATGGGATTAAATCACAGAATCAAAGAACTGTGCAATCTCAGGGTAAATTAACAGGAGATGATGGGCCTTTATTTCAACCATCGCACATTACAGCAAGAGAACAGCAGTAGAGATTCCTGCTGTTCTCTTGGCTCAGTTGCTTATATCATGCTTATATCCCACATGTTTCCTTTGCATCCTCACTGTACATTTCAGTGTCTGGGAGCTTCTTGTTGGTTCTTTGTTAAACAATTATTTTTACTTAAATCTCAACACTGAACCTTCCAGTTTATGAGGTATACAAATATATTGTGTAGTGGTTTAATAAGCCTAACAAGTGAAAAGCTGATCTACCAAAATAAAAATGCAGAACTACCTGCTGAAGTGAGCCCTAGTGAATAAAGGAGCAGCCGAAGGTAGCTGTTCAGTTTATGTTAAAATGATGTGACAATTCAGAGACATTATTATTTTGTTCTTTTTCTTTGCATTGATTCAATCACAAAATGCTCTTCATCAAAATTACATGTTTAAGTAATATATTATATATTGAACAGCTTAGATCTTTGCACACTTCTGTGGAAAATGCATATTGTGCTACGCTCCATTTGAAGTGGGAAGCCTGAAATCCCGAGACACCTCTGAATCTGTCTTCTTGAGCTTGTCACTGGTATGCAAGCTTCAGGGCAAAAATGATCGCCCATGAGTTTTATATACTGCTTCTGGTTTATAAAGAAAACCTATTTTAAGTAGTTTTACTGTAAATTGAGTATTTAACAAACACAAACATGTTTTTTTCTGAAATGATCACACAGTTGAACAAAAAGTTCTCTAATTTATTTTAAAGTAAAACTGAAGATTATAATCGCTGTAAAGATTTATTGCAAGGTTCGCAAGTTAGACTGCTTGATGTTCCAGAGCATAAGAGTCCAAGAACAACATTAATCTGGTGTAGAGACAGAACTTCAATAGACGGATAAAGCCATAGGTGCGTTAACAGCGAGCTGCCACCAGAAGTCACTCTTGACCTTTATGTTCTGCACTCTGGGAACATCAAGTTGTCAAGTGTCCTACCTGCTGCTGTGCCGGTCATTATGGTGAGAGCTGCCAAAGACTTGTTGCTGATGTAATGGCTGTCGATTAGGAAGCGAGCCAGGTCCTCCACAGCATCAAACTGGCGTTTGAGCACCTTTTGAGCCCACTCACACACAAGATCACAGGCTGCAAACCGCACCTCTTCCTTAATACTGCTCAGCTGGCCCGGGGAGTCGAGCACATCACACTGGGGCTGCAAACAATTGACATTTAGTTTCATATATAGACACATATATATGGAAAAAAAGCTATATTCCAAAGACATAATATTAATATCAATATGAAAATAAGTGTAAATAAATGTGCTTACTCCATCTCCTGTTTTATGGAGGTCCAGAGTTGGTAAAGACGGCATCTGAACAAATGGTCTCTTCCTTAGGCCACTATAGCAGTATGTGAGTCAGTGTTAAGATAAAAAATCTCAAAGGATCTCCGAAGAATACATATGACAACTATACAGAGGAAACCCTGAATAAAACACAGCCTGTGTAGTATTAGCAGCTCAATATGCCATGTCATAACAGAAAACTGGCAGCGCCAATTCTCATTCGTAAACTGCATCCAAATTTCCATATTTATCTTTTGTGTTACCTGAGCCTTACATTAGTATTACTGAGTTATCTTATTGGAGTTACTTTTTATCTGTTCTTGTTAAGTCTTGTTGTTATTGTTTTCCTTTTCATTTTGTTCCAAAGTCCCGTACTACAAAGCAGGATTTTGGCTTCTCCAGCCAAATCCAAGGTGGATCTTTTTAATGGGACATATCACTATAGTAACATTTGGCGCAGCCCTAACCGGCAGTTAATGAGGTTATATACCCGATTAGAGATCAAAGGGTGTGGAATCACCACGACTGCAGTGTTACAAACGCATTATAAGATCATCTGGACCTCTGTGCACGGGGAGTAGGAGGGCCGGAAGTTTTTGTTTTATTAAAAATATAGAACCTTAGCCCCTTCTTTACTCCCAATTTTTTTCCTTGTCAGCTGCAAAATAAGTCACTCCACTTTTTTATTGTTCTATAAGAGTTAATACATGATCCTAAAACAGGTACATGCTTATAATTTTTCAGATTCTCGTGTATCTTAATGATAGAGCTGTGATAACGATAAGCCTTTTACTTTCTACAGTCAGCATTTCTGCCAACTGTCCTTCCAGCCTTTAAACAGGTTCAATGTTATTAATATGGCAGCTCCCCCCCCCCCACTTTGATTTGATTCTGTATCATGTTCTTAACCTTTTCATATCCCTGTGTAGGATTGGTCACTTTGTTCCCAGTTCACTTCATATTTGTTATTGGTTCAATGCTGCCAGTGACACACTTTTGTCTTTACAAGTCCTTACATAGAGCTTTTCTACTCTTACTGAGCACTCTATATAACTTGCCTCGTTCACACAAGCACTGTCTTTGGAGATGCAAACTACCAGCCTTCTGATTAGTATATTACCCGCTCTACCTCCTTCCAATCTACCTTTATCAAGGTAGACTGACAAAGCCTGGGTTGATCACCAGCTTTGCCCGACCACTCGTCCTGATTTTCGATGTTGGGTAAAATGTCTGTGAAGGTTCTCAGTCATCCAGGTCATCGTAGTCAAAGGAGCTTGCAAAGAAAAGCGTCTGGACTTCTTTAAGTTACTTGAAGACGTTTCACCTCTCATCCGAGAAGCTTCTTCAGTTCTAAGGTCAAATGGTGGAGAGTCCCAGATATAACCTAGTGGGAGTGACCCCCCACAGAGGGACAAAAGGACCCCCTGATGATCCTCTAATCGCCTGAGCCAAGGTGTGAAACTGGGTGTGGGTCCCAATCAGCCAGAGTTTCGGGTGAGTTCATTGTGAAACCTGGCCCCACCTTATCATGCGAATTCCTGAGATCAGATGGCCCAGGATGTGAGTGGGCGTTAAGGCGTCTGGGAAGGGATCTCAAAACTGGATTATAGATGGCAGAGAGTTGGTGTCGTAAACCCCCGCCTCTGTTCAAAGATGGTCGCTCACAGTGGACATAGATGGCTTCTTTCACTCCTCTTTCAAACCATCTGTCCTCTCTGTCCAAAATGTGAACATTGGCATCCTCGAAAGAGTGTCCTTTATCCTTAAGATGCAGATGGACTGCTGAGTCTTGTCCTGTGGAGGTGGCTCTTCTGTGTTGTGCCATGCGCTTGTGAAGTGGCTGTTTGGTCTCTCCAATGTAGAGGTCTGAGCATTCCTCGCTGCACTGTACAGCATACACCACATTGTTAAGTCTGTGTTTTGGCGTTTTGTCTTTCGGGTGAACCAGTTTCTGTCTGAGCGTGTTGCTGGGTCTGAAATACACTGGGATGTCATGCTTGGAGAAAACTCTCCTGAGTTTCTCTGATACGCCGGCTACATAGGGGATGACAATGTTGTTGCGTCTGTCCTTCTTATCCTCCCTCGCTGGTGTCTGGTCTTCTTTTCTGTGCCTCTTTGCTGACTTTAAGAACGCCCATTTAGGATAGCCGCACGTTTTGAGTGCTTCCTTTACATGTGCGTGTTCCTTCTTTTTTCCTTCAGGCTTAGAGGGAACATGTTCTGCCCGGTGGTGTAGGGTCCTGATTACTCCAAGTTTGTGTTCCAGAGGGTGATGGGAGTCGAACAGGAGGTACTGGTCCGTGTGTGTGGGCTTCCGGTAAACTTCGATGTTGAGTTTGCCGTTCTCTTCAATGTGCACGGCGCAGTCCAGGAAAGGCAAACAGTTGTCCTTTGTGTCTTCCCTGGTGAACCTGATGTTTTTATCCACAGCGTTAATGTGCGCAGTGAAGGATTCCACTTCTTGTGTCTTGATTTTGACCCAGGTGTCGTCCACATATCTGTACCAGTGGCTGGGTACTCTTCCTTTGAAAGAGCCAAGAGCCTTCCTTTCCACTTCCTCCATGTAAAGGTTGGCTACAATAGGTGACACGGGGGAGCCCATGGCACAGCCATGTTTTTGTCTGTAAAAGCCTTCGTTGTACTTGAAATATATGTAGTGGTGAGGCAGAGGTCTAACAGTGTGCAGATCTGATCGGGTGTGAAGTTGGTCCTGTCCTCCAAGGAGCTGTCTTCTTGTAGTCGTTTTCTGACAGTCTCCACGGCCTCCATGGTGGGTATGCAAGTGAAGAGAGAGACTACATCAAAGGACACCATGGTTTCATCTGGATCCAGGGTAAGTTTCTGGACCTTGTCGGTGAAGTCGGTGGAGTTCTTGATGAGGTGTGGGGTGTTCCCCACGAGAGGCGCAAGGATGGTAGCAAGGTGTTTAGCAATGTTGTAAGTGGCTGAGTTTATGCTACTGACTATGGGTCTGAGTGGGACAGCTTCCTTGTGGATTTTAGGAAGTCTGTAAATGCAGGGTATGGCATCCCCTGGGTAAAGGCGGTGATATGTAAGGCGGTCAATAATTTTGTCCTTTTCAAAGTCTTGAAGGCAAGCTATAACTTTCTTTTTGTAGCTGCTTGTGGGGTCTCGCTTTAAGGCTTCGTAGGTATTGTTGTCACTGAGGAGAGTAGTGATCTTTGTATGGTAATCTGTAGTGTTTAGGACCACGGTGCATCTTCCCTTATCAGCTGGTAAAACAGTGATGTTGTGGTCTTTGCTCAGGGAAGCGACGGCCTTCTTTTCCTGTATTGTGAGGTTGGATGGAGGGACTTTGGCACTGGAGAGCGTGGCTGAGACTTTCATCCTGATTTGCTCTGCTTCTGTCTGTGATAATTTATTAATCCGTATGGCAGATTCTGTGGCTGTGATGAGGTCCACTATGGGCAACTGTTGTGGAGAAATGGCAAAATTGAGTCCTTTGGCTAATACTCTCTTTTCAGGTTCAGTGAGAATCCTGTCTGAAAAGTTCTTAACCCATTTCTCCTGACTGGCATCAGGTGTGTTTTCTTCTCTGGGTTGTGTAGGTTCAGGATGAGGAGTGTGTGTTTTTGAAAGCAAGGTGTGAAATTTCCTGCGTTGTCTTTCTTTTCCTTTAGAGCAGGGGTCACCAACACGGTGCCCGCGGGCACCAGGTCGCCCGCAAGGACCACATGAGTCGCCCGCGGGCCTGTTCTAAAAATAGCTCACCATAACAACTTACTAGTAAGCTGCATCTATTTTTATTTTTTCTTGCTATTTTTTTTAATCACAATTGCATTGGTGTTAATTTGTTAGAGATAATACATAAAAAAAAAGTTTATTATTAAATATTAGATCATGATCTAATAGTTAGTGCTAGCTGGTCTCCACGGAAACAGTTGCCGTGAAGACCAGCAAAGGCAAAGGTGAGGAGATGAGGAAAACATGGCGGAAAAAAGGAAAAAAACATATAATTTTCACAGTGAATGGGAGGAAGAGTTCTTTTTTACCACTGTGAAAGATTCATGCGTGTGTCTCATTTGCGGGGCAACTGTGGCAACGGCAAAGCGGCACAACGTGGAGAGACATTTCCAAACGTGTCACACAAGCTACCATGCTAACTACCCAAAGGGCAGCACACTGCGAGCGGAAAAGGCCCGCGAATTAAAGGCAAGTTTGAGCAAACAGCAGTCTTTTTTCACGAGACCGGTGAAAAACTCTCAAAAAGCAACCGAAGCCTCATTTAGAGCTACACATTTCATGATTAAGAAAAAGAAGGCATTTTTAGACGGGGAGGTTTTCAAAGAAGCAATGATGATAATTGCAAAAACTGTGCTTAAAGACGAGAAATATGGAAACGATGTAATCTCCACTCTCTCTGATGTCCAGCTGGGGGCAACTACAATTGTTAGAAGAGTGTCGGCTATGTCCGGGAACTTGGCCGATCGGTTGGATCAGGATCTGGCAAAGTGCAGTTGGTTTAGCATCCAGTGTGACGAGTCCGTCGACAGCAGCAGTACAGCACAGCTGATGGTCTTTATCCGGATGGTATTTGATGGTTTCTCCACAAAAGAAGAACTTCTGACACTACTGCCGCTAAAGACAACTACGAAGGGAGTTGACATCTATAACGCGGTGAAGGAGTTTTTCGCGAAGAAAAAGGCACCGTTGGAAAAGCTGGTATCAGTGACTACCGACGGGGCTCCTGCTATGATCGGCCGACATACGGGATTCATCGCTCACTGTAAAGGTGACACAGAGTTCCCGAACTTCATGCATTACCACTGCATCATTCACCAGCAGGCGTTATGCGCAAAGGTGATCGGCTTTGAGCACGTCATGACTCCCGTCGTGAAGATCATAAACAGCATCCGCTCCAGAGCTAAACAGCACAGAACATTCAAGGTGCTATTGGAGGAGCTGTCAGCTGAATATGGTGACCTGCTACTACATACGGAAATCCGATGGCTCAGCAGGGGACGGATTTTGCTTCGTTTTTTGTCACTTTTGGGTGAAATCAAGGAGTTCATGCAATCCAAAGGGGAAGACACATCTCTGCTGGAGGACACTGAGTGGACACTTGACCTTGCGTTTTTAACAGACATTACTGGGAAACTGAACCATTTGAACTGTGAGCTGCAAGGCAAAGGTAAGACTGTTGCTGACATGATAAGTGCTTTAAATGGATTTAAAGCCCAGATGAACATTTTCTCTGTGCATTTACAGAGAAAAAAGGTGCTGCACTTTCCCTCTGTGCAGATGGTGCTGAAAGACAATGCTTCTGCATCTGAGACTTTTGACAAAGTTGCAGAAAAGTACACTCAAGTCATAAACCGACTTGGTCAAGAGTTTGAGAACAGGTTTTGTGACCTTGATCAGCTTGAGCCATGTGTCTCATTTGTTTCCAATCCTTTCATGAATGTGGACACAACATGCATTGCTGAGCAACTAAGTTCAATGTTCAGCTTGGATGCTGGACAGGTGGAAATCGAAATTGTAACATTGCAAAATGACGTCCACCTCAAAGCCTATCTGGGTGCACCAAACTTTTGGTGCCTTGTTGACACAGAAAAGTACAGTGGTGTATGCACAGCAGCTATGAAGGTTGCCTGTTTGGTTCAACCTATCTTTGTGAATCAGCCTTTTCTGACATGAACTTCATCAAGAACAAACACAGAACTCTTCGATGCACATCTGCAAGACTCACTCAGAGTTGCAGTGTCAAGTTATACCCCAGATTACAACACACTGGTGAACAGCATGCAATGCCAGGTTTCCCACTAACAGACAAAGAAAGCCATATTAGATGTTCTCGGTGGCAACATTACAGTGTCATGTCAAAGTTGAATTTAATTATTGAAAAACAAATGTGTTTGTTAAGTGTAACATGTGACAATTTGCTTTAAAATGCTGCCAATTTGGTGAAAAGTTCTGTAAAATTTGAAAGTTGATTTTTTGTATGTTACATACATACAAAAATAATGTATGTAACAGTGCATGATTTGTTAAAATTTGTTAGTGGTAAGTGAAAATGTTGTAGAAGTGATCACTTCAAAATGTAAATACTTGCAGAGATATATAGAAATAAAGCATTGCATATTGATATTTATGTTTCCTACCTTGTTTCCTACTTGCATTCTTTATAATTATGGTGAAAAATAATTAACATAATTAGTGTCCGTACATAGATGAATATCATTAATTATTAATGATAACACATAATTAAGTTAAACTGAGGAAATTTGTTATTTGAGAAGTGTGTGTCAAACTGGTAGCCCTTCACATTAATCGGTACCCAAGAAGTAGCTCTCACTTTCAAAAAGGTTGGTGACCCCTGCTTTAGAGTGTTGGGCCCGCTGAGCCTTGTCCACAAACTTGTAAAGATCAGCCAGACCCTGCAGGTACTGGAAATCCTTCTACCCTCTCCAATCTTAGAAGAGGTTTTGTTCAGGACAACTGTTTGCCTTTCCTGGACTGCGCTGTGCACATTGAAGAGAACGGCAACCTCAACATCGAAGTTTACCGGAAGCCCACACACACGGACCAGTACCTCCTGTTCGACTCCCATCACCCTCTGGAACACAAACTTGGAGTAATCAGGACCCTACACCACCGGGCAGAACATGTTCCCTCTAAGCCTGAAGGAAAAAAGAAGGAACACGCACATGTAAAGGAAGCACTCAAAACGTGCGGCTATCCTAAATGGGCGTTCTTAAAGTGAGCAAAGAGGCACAGAAAAGAAGACCAGACACCAGCGAGGGAGGATAAGAAGGACAGACGCAACAACATTGTCATCCCCTATGTAGCCGGCGTATCAGAGAAACTCAGGAGAGTTTTCTCCAAGCATGACATCCCAGTGTATTTCAGATCCAGCAACACGCTCAGACAGAAACTGGTTCACCCGAAAGACAAAACGCCAAAACAGAGACTTAACAATGTGGTGTATGCTGTACAGTGCAGCGAGGAATGCCCAGACCTCTACATTGGAGAGACCAAACAGCCACTTCACAAGCGCATGGCACAACACAGAAGAGCCACCTCCACAGGACAAGACTCAGCAGTCCATCTGCATCTTAAGGATAAAGGACACTCTTTCGAGGATGCCAATGTTCACATTTTGGACAGAGAGGACAGATGGTTTGAAAGAGGAGTGAAAGAAGCCATCTATGTCCACTGTGAGCGACCATCTTTGAACAGAGGCGGTGGTTTACGACACCAACTCTCTGCCATCTATAATCCAGTTTTGAGATCCCTTCCCAGACGCCTTAACGCCCACTCACATCCTGGGCCATCTGATCTCAGGAATTCGCATGATAAGGTGGGGCCAGGTTTCACAATGAACTCACCCGAAACTCTGGCTGATTGGGACCCACACCCAGTTTCACACCTTGGCTCAGGCCAGGCTCAGGGGGTCCTTTTGTCCCTCTGTGGGGGGAAACTCCCACTAGGTTTATATCTGGGACTCTCCACCATTTGACCTTAGAACTGAAGAAGCTTCTCGGATGAGAGGTGAAACGTCTTCAAGTAACTTAAAGAAGTCCAGACGCTTTTCTTTGCAAGCTCCTTTGATGATGTTGGGTAAAGCGAATCCAGATAACGGATACTTTGGGTATGTTGATTTGGCTTTGCAGTACAGGGACCTGGTGTTTTGGTTTGTCCACAGCTTTTCTGTATCCTGTCTGTGTGTTCAGTTATTTCCTGTTTTACTTTGTTAATTAATCCTAATTACTTTCAGCCTTTTCTTGTCACCTTCCTGTTTTCACTTCCCCTAATTACCCTCTGAGTGTCTTTCCTTTGTTCTTTGCAAATTCTCTTGTTTCTTGATCCCTATGTTTTCTGGATTTTCTCCTTGGATTATGCTTCTTTTGGAAATAAAGAGCTTACTTTTTGTTTGAATCCTCTGCCTGCAGCCACCTGCATTTGGCTCTGCTACTCTAAACGATGATAATATATGATGAGTAGACCAGTGCAAAACAGCAGAAAAAAGTATTTATAGTATTCACTGGCTGGGACAGATGTTTTTTGTTAAAGATTCAGTTCTGATGAAGCTTGATTTATACTTTTAAGTAACACTCTTTGATGACTTTAATGTCTCATACTACACTCAGGCTTTGTTTAATTGTAGCTGAAAGCTTTGCCGTTACTAGAACAAATAACTAGAATTATTGGTATGCCATCGTACGCCTCCAAGAGTCAGCGAAGTTATACGTTATATTCATGTTTGTCCAGTCAGGTAATAATTGTAGTCAAGAAATTAAATACTGTATGTGGGAACCAAGCATCAGTGTCACCAATTCAAACAAAGATGAACAATACAGGGTGGGCCATTTATATGGACACACCGTACTAACATGGGAATGGTTGGTGATATTAAAGTCCTGGCACATTAGTATATGTGAGGGGGCAAACTCCTTCTTCACACCATAGACAATTGCCTTCAGATGACCCCAAAGATAAAAGTCTAAGGGGGTCAGATCGGGAGACCTTGGGGGCCATTCAACTGGCCCACGACGACCAATCCACTTTCCAGGAAAACCCGGAGAGCAGCCAAATGGCTTTTAGCTAAGCTTTAGCTTCAGCCAAGTGGAAGCTAAATTGGCTAGTCATTCATATGTATATTAGGTCGTTACCTGGGAATTCTGGAGGGAGGGGAGTGGGGGTGTGTGATTGAGGGCGTGGGGGAGCTGCTAAAAGCTGTGCACTTCCTTTTGTGTTTCATCTTGATGCATTCTCAATCATCCAGGGAAATAAATCTCCAAAAGTCACCAACTTGGAGTGTTTCAGTTTGCCATCTTAGGGAGAAATCAACACACATGGGTGTATGTCCTTTGTTGCTGAGATTTATTGATAAAAACAGTACAAAAAACCAACCATTTGTACACATATTTACGGGCTTTGTGCCTTCAGAACTGCCTTAATTTTCAGCAAGATGATGGAAAGATTCCTTAGACCTTGACATGATAGCATTACACAGTTGCAGTAGATTTGTCAGCGAATATCCATGATGCACATTTCCCATCTAAGGTGCTCTACTGGATTGAGATCTGGTGACTGTGGAGTCCATTTGAGTACTGTGAACAAGGAATGGGAATGGATAAGAATTTAGTAATTCTGATTCTATTATTGATATCACTTACTGATTCGATTCCTCATTGATTCACTTTGACAATGACCACCATTGCTAAGCTGCATACGAAAGACATTACATTGATACAATGTTGTTGCATGTTTGTTGTGATCAGTGTTCGGATCTCTACTCAGAAAAAGTAATTATTACACACATTACACTGAATGCGTTTCCCTAAAAGTAATGCAGTATGTTAATTACACCAAGAAAAATTAATTCCTCCACTTTACCATCGCGGTGTTGTGCAATAAAAATAAAAGTTATGTCCATATCCACACTATATACTGCAATGCCATTTCCCTCCTCTGGCACACAACCTGAAATCGGATGGATAAACAAGCAGACTAGCAAATTCAAAAAATTGGATGCTGGGTACCGGTTTTCTACAAGAACCAGTTCACGATTTTTCTATGGTGCCAGTTAATATTACTTTTTATTTTTCGCATGTATCTTTTGACAGTCTAGTCTGGCCATGCATCTTGCGGGGGGTTACCAGGGTTCCATCTCTAAATGACTGCTGGTCAGCAAACCTGGGAAACCCACAGATAATTGGAACTATGGCACGAAACCGCTTCCAAGACATCATGCAACACCTACGCTTTGATGACAAGTCCACCCGCAGTGATCGAGCAAAGTTCGCTGCAATTTCCAGTGTGTGGGGATCATTTGTCACCAACTGCATCACGTGCTACAACCCTGGTCTACATATCACCGTTGATGAACAGCTTTTCCCATCAAAGACTCGGTGCTGTTTCCTGCAGTATATTGCAAGTAAACCTGACAAGTTTGGGACACAAACACACAAATGCAAGAACAATCATGCCACTGTGCGATGTGTTCACTGCAACAGATACACATGTGGTAAATGCAGACTACAGATACCATGGCAGTGCCAGGATTGTGAGTGATTGCTGAAAATGTTGAAATGTACTCACTCACTTTTTATTATTATTTGTAAATATGTGTACAAATGGTTGGTTTTTTGTACTGTTTTTATCAATAAATCTCAGCAACAAAGGACCTACACCCATGTGTGTTGATTTCTCCCTAACATGGCAAACTGAAACACTCCAAGTTGGTGACTTTTGGAGATTTATTTCCCTGGATGATTGAGAATGCATCAAGATGAAACACAAAAGGAAGTGCACAGCTTTTAGCAGCTCCCCCACGCCCTCAATCACACACCCCCACTCCCCTCCCTCCAGAATTCCCAGGTAACGACCTAATATACATATGAATGACTAGCCAATTTAGCTTCCACTTGGCTGAAGCTAAAGCTTAGCTAAAAGCCTACCAGCCATTTGGCTGCTCTCGGGTTTTATAGGTAGAAAGGTAGAAGCCTGGGGGTGCTAGTGTTAAAAAACTTTAGTATATATAGATTTTGTGATTCTGACATTCCTGGTTTAACTTCATCTTATTCTTTTAACTTCTAAATTTTTATGATAATTCCATTGGAATCATATTGAATATTATTCTTGTTCTCAGTCTTTTTTGACCTATTTTAATATGTTTTATTACTTTTTCTCAGACAGTTTGTATAATATTAAATTAAAATTTTCATGCCATTAATCAATACCCTTAATAGAAACAATTCTCTACAAGATGTATGAAAAAATGCCCACCACCCTTTTTAGAGTTTAATTTAAAACTAACTACAAAAAAATTAAGCATAAAGTAAACGTAAGTATGTTATAGTCCTGGATTTTGAACTAGTTTTTTTTTTCAGTTTATACACTTTAAAATATTTTATATCATTACATATCCAATATTTGGTTCTTAGTTTGTTAATTATTTACATTTTATCTTAGATTTTTAGCATTTAGTGCTTACTTGAATTTGGTGCTGGTATCAGTTTGTTAGTTTTCTTTTTGCCTCACTTAAGTGTCTTTCCCCCATGTCAAGTTTAAGATTGTCAATTTCCTCGTCTACTTACAATTCTCACTTCCTGTTTTGGTAGTTGACTTTTGATAGTTAGTGGTCTTTTGTGTATTGTATTTAGTTTTACTTCATTGTACATTACCTTGATTGTTTTCAGCTGTGTTTAGCTTCCCTCCTGCTCCCACTTCTGTTACCTTCTGCTTATTTAAAGTCTCAGTCACACCTTTTGTTTTGTTTTTTATGTTTGGACTTGGAGTCTGCATTTGGATCCTGTCTTTCAACACATTATGACAAAGCTGCTCGTTTCACAGGATTCAGTGACAACATAGCGAGCCACTGCATTTAAAATTAGTCTGTAGGATGATTTTAACGGTTTCAATTTCTAATTTAAAACAATTTCACATTTTTCAAACATTGGCACAGAATTAGTTTTTGTAGATTATGTAGATAAGGACTGACGTGAGGAGCTGAGTTCTAAGCAGACCAGTTTACCTGAAAGTTAATAAGACTATAATGCAGATAAAGGTCATGACAATAAACCAAGATGTTCCATTAGACGTCATGAGCTAAACAGAAAAAATATAAAAAATAAAATCACAATGTTATGTGAAGGTCAAGATCACAGTGACTCCCCTGAGGGTCTCTGCATTATTATGCTTCTGCTTCGAAGGCAGAGGGGGGCTTTATTTCATTTCACGTCTATATTTAGCGAGCTTATGAACTGCAGCAGCAGATGGTCTGTGACCAGAGACAGAGGCCAGACTGCTACACTCCTTTCCAGTAAAGGATATTTTGATTTTCCCCTCATGCCGAGCCGACGCGCCTTCATGTTCGGGAATACATTTTTCATCATCTTCCCAAAGTCTGCAGCACTTAGTGGGTGGTAGTTAAGATTGTCACAGAAGCTCCTGAAACACAGAAACAGAATTAATACAATTCATTTTATTTAATTAGGAACACAGTGCAGGTCAGCATCATAGCCAGGCTGTCATTGTCTCTGGGTGCAGATGTGAACACACTAACCAGGGTGGGGACCTAAACAACTGTACCGAGACCCTATGGAGGGGGTGGTCTCGATGTGGTTCCAAAATGAACTCCAGAGCACTTTGTTTATGGTGTGAATGTGATCGACCTTGACCCGAGCCAACCAACAAGCAGACTTTCAAGTCTGAGCTAAAAACTTTCTGTAGCCATGCATGCTTTTGTGCGATAGACACAATAGATGTTCAAAGTTCTGTACGAGTTAGCAACTAGCGACGAAATGATTGTCTGTTTGTCTTCTTTGTGAGCTCCCTGCTGGTTTTCGAATTCTGTTGCCTCCTTTGTTTCTGGACTGTTAGACTTTTCTGGACTTCTGAAATTAATAAAATGTTCACCTTTTGTTTACTTGTAGCTGTGAATCTTGCAGGATTAATTTAAGAGATTTTAATATTTTTTTTTAGCAAAGAGGAGGTTTAGCACAGTTACACAGATGTTGAAATATCAGGACTAAATGCTTCCCAAGGAAGTGTCTGACTATGTTCCTGATGGTGAAAGGCATGTGCCATTTTTCAGGTATAGCAAAGGATTTAAAACACTTATTAAACACAACTTATTTCATGACATAAAGCTGCCTTTCTTTTCTTGACAAGTATAGTAGTAATATATATAGTATATAGGTAACTGAGCTAGCAACGTCTTCAAAACCCTGAAAGCAGCAAGCTTGTCTGAATCTCTCTCATGTTTAAGGTCTGTTAGCCGTGGTTTACTTCAGAACAATGTGATGAGTAGAAGTGGAAAATTACAAAAAAAATCATAACCTAAGATGCCAAAAGAAACCCATACATATATTTTCAGGATCATAAATGACACAACTTTTGATTATCTTTGCTAGACCGATGTGCCTGTTGTAAAAGCAGACAGATTCATGGTAGTCAGAATTTTTTTAATGAAAAATAAAACATGTCAATGGCACATATGACCCCACTCAATCACTTAAAGTTTAACATCTTGCTGTTCGATAAGCAGGTACAGCTGACCTTTATTTCATATCATTTATTCTGAGTAGAAACATCTGCATCTGCTAAAACAGCTAGCTAATGAAGACCTGAGCAGTGGTGGAGCACCAAAGTTACACAGTGACTGTGTCCTATGTGCTTGTTTGACTGTGAAAAACATGAAGCACGTTAGGTCTGTTTAAAGCCTTTTGACCTGTCTGCACTGAAGGCGCCAATATTTCTGGAGGACGCTGTATTTTTGTTCTAGCTGAGTTAAAAAGACAGTTGTATAACAGCGTCAGAACATTTCAATGGCTGTCTCAGACTTTCCATTCTAATATTACCGACACATGCGGCTCTGTGATTCTCATGCCTGCAGCATCTATTTATACTGATGCTTCTGCCTGCAGTAAACTGGAGGAGAAAGAGGCTCAAACATTGGAAGCAGCTATCTATGCAAAAGGTGAACGTCAACAATGACTTTATTTCTCCAAGAAAACTGGGTTTATGCAGTGAAACTAAACTCCGCCTTTCTGTTTTACACCTACTTGTATTCGTCGTAGACTTCCTGCTTGGGGAGCGAGGTCTCGGGGTACTCCTCTAAATGATTTCGGATCCAGGTGAATGCGTGCATCTGCTGCGTGCGACTCGATGACAGGGCGCTCTGGTCACTGCACAAAGATGTGGGTCAGTGATGTTTGTGAAGACAAACAATGCAGTGCTTACTGTCACCTCAGGCCTGATAAATGACACCAACGCTAATCGAGGCATTTTTGTTTCAATAAGCTTGTAAGCATTATCCCTTTGTCCAGTTTTCTATAAAAACATTTAGAAACAAGTATATCCTCACCTTTTATCGACACTGCTGCTCGGACCAGAAGGCAACTTGAGGTAGAGGTAGAGTTTTTCGATGTCTGAGAACTTCTCGACATCTTGCTGTAGAAACAAAAAGTCAAAGATGGTTAAACAAGCAGGTCGGTCACACCTGCAGCACATGCATTAATGAAAGCAGGACTAGGATAGTTCATAAGGGACATTATTTACAAGTTCAACATTTCATCTGTTATTTTTCATTACTAACTACTCTGTCATTATTTTAATTTTAAAATATCTAATAACGTAGTTCTTATTTTGCCGGACTCATCAATAAAACATAAAATCATTACAACATAAGAAAAAGAAAAATGTGAAATATTGTTTGAGATGGTGAGACTAGAAAATATTTATTTGTTCAAAATATCATCATAATATTATTTTATGTTTATTTTGAACAAATATTTATTTGAACGAATAAATATTTGTATTATTATTAAAACAATATTATGTCTAATTATTAGTCCATTAGCCTTTGCGTGTCACCCCTCTCCTATAACCATACTTGATTTCCTCTTACTTACACTTTTATACAGATAGAAATGTCTGCATTAAGCATGAATTGAAATACGATTTAGACAACAAACAGAACAAGCAAAGCATCCTTACAACAAGAAAAATCTTCAGTCTTTCCAGTAAACACTGAAACAATGACAGAGCCATGGCTGAGCTGCCTGGCCACCCACTGCATGCATCCAGATGGCACTGATAGCGCTCTCTTTTCTGTCTGTTACATATCAGTCTGAGCCAGCAGCTGGTTTCAGGGGAACAGTTAAAGTTTCAGTCTGAAGGCAACAAAATCAACCTCTCATCTCTGCTGAAGCTCTCTAACCTCCTGAGACTGATACTTACACGCGGACATTGCATGTGGGTTTTTTTTTTCTGCACATTACACTTCAGTCACTCATACTTAGACCTGTTGCATCCCATGAATCCCAAACAAGAGCTTAGGTTAAAGGCTGAAAAGCATAATAAATACATTTTTTGAATTGTTACAGATCATTTGAGGTATTAACAGAATGCAGTGCTATTCTTTAAGCCAGGGAGCAGGTCAAAGGAGAAAAGAGGCTCTTTGACAATTCAGGACTTACAAGTTCAAGAAGACTACATAGTGGAAATAACAAACTAACCCAAGATGCAATCTTAATATAAAGATTTGTTTTGTTTATCTTAAAAAAGCACAAGCCTCAGCTGCACAGTTAACGTTTTAAAGCTGAAACATTACAGCGGGGTCTTCTGTTAAGTTAAAACATCACTCGCTAATAAAGTGTTATGTCATCTCTCAGTAATTGAATATGTTAGCTACAGCTCTATAAGCAGCATTTTAGCCTAAGCAGGACTGATTTTAGCATCACTCTCAGGACGTGCTGTAAATTTTACATCAGTAACTGAAGAACAGCAACAGCGTGCTTTCACTGGAATTGATTTTCACCAAAACCAATGCTTCAAATTAATAACTCTCTCTTCTATTCCAAGCAAACCAAGACATTTATTATAAATAAATAAATTATTTCAGCCCTCATCAATTTATCCTTAAACAGACCATAACAAAACATCAAGCAATCATGAAAAGCATCTACTTGTTCATGTTCACAGATACAAACTGATGCCTTTTTTCACAACAGTCAACAGGAAACTATGTATTTCAATAGGAAGCACATTCGTGTCAGAAACACCTGCTGTGTGTCATTAAGACGAAGTGAAGCTACATCACCACGGCAACTGACAAAGCTTTCATAACCAACCCAGTAGTAGAAATCCTGTCTTCCTCCCCTCACCTCCAAGCAGTCATAGGAGACGGCTGTCCCACTCCCAGCCTGTTCTGCCAGAGGTTTTCCTGTTAAAAGGGAGTTTTTCCTTCCCACCGTCACCAAGTGCTTGCTTATATTACCGTACCAAA
Organism: Rhamphochromis longiceps; assembly: GCF_057381845.1. NCBI lineage: Eukaryota > Metazoa > Chordata > Actinopteri > Cichliformes > Cichlidae > Rhamphochromis > Rhamphochromis longiceps. The sequence goes on from NC_140557.1 coordinate 19,240,637, forward strand.
TATAAATACATATATTCTATTTCTATTTATATAATATAAATTAGATATATAGATATTTATTTATAAATTAAATTAAATTGAATAGTAATGCCTGATCCTCACCAAGTATTGAACTTGTTTCCCTCTGCATAGTAGAAGTGTGAGCTTCACCACCAACCCCTCCAACCTCCAAATGTGGATTTCCCCTCCCCCAACAAAAATAATGGGTGTTGTGGGTTTTGAACCCAGCGTTTTCAGTTTCGGACTCTCAGTTTCTGTTTGATATTTTCTGTTTAAGAGCTTAAGGATTGTGAATGTTTAACAAACTGCTGTCAGACTGCACTGAAAAATAAAAGACTGGCCATTAATCAACAAAGCAAATATTGTGGCATAAATTATATAGTGCCTGTTTTGATGTACGCTAAAGGGGCTCTAGAATAAAAATCATATTCAGACATTAATCTGACACTTTACTGATTCGCACCGTTTCATACTCCATCCACTGAGCTGATGCTGACTTGTTAAGAGTGCATTTATAGAGTCAGATCACTGTGTCAGTGTAAACAAACGATTACTAAATTGTTGCATAAAACATATATAAACATGTAGGCCTCGGGAGTAGTTGTGCAACCCTTTTATAGTATAATAGTTTACACATTCACCTAAGAAGCACGAGATCCCTAGTTTGAAAAATCTGCAAACTAAAACATGTGATGCTACCTGCTCTTGTACCCTCTTGCAAGGGTGCCAGAGCTGAAAGGGAGTAAAGTTTGGAGAATAGGGGTGGAGTAGACTGATGACATAAGTGGGGGCCTCACTTCGTAAGACCATAAAAGCAAGAACGAAGATTTTAAACTCATCCTTAAACCTCACAAGAGGCCAGTGCAGACACTTTAACAATGAGGTAATATAAGAAAACGCAAGTAGGAGTTAGAAGCCTTGCAAAAGCATTTTGGACAAACTGACACAATTAATACAACAGACAAGAAAACAGAGCATTATAATATTCTAAGCAGGACAAGATTAATCTAACTTTTGAGACAACAGTCTTGAGTTTAGCGATATTTCTTAAATAGAAAAAGCAAGAGCCGGTCCAAGACTTGATGTGAGCATCAAAGGTTAAAGACTGAAAGCTAATGAATAGATTATTGGGCTCAATTTTGGTCACAGTGGATCAGAAAGGAACCAGGTGTGTCTAATACGGGGGGAAAATACTCCCCAGAGCAATAATTAGAGACTGTCTTGTCTGTGTTAAGCTGCAAAAACATTTGCAGAATATAATTTAATGAAAATAAAAAGGGATTTCAACAAGATCCTTGTGGAACACCACATAGCAGCCACATTAGAATAGAAATTTCCCACTTAAATCAAAAGTGTTTTATCAACAAGAAATTAAGTGAACCACCCCAACACATCAAAATGAGCACTTGAGGCTAGCTACAAAGAAATGTGGAAAGATTTAAAGTTTATAGAAGAAACAGCTCTGGTTCATTTGTCTTTAACGACTTAAAAAGGTTATGTTATTGGACTGAATTATAAACTGTGTTAATCCATTATGCCTACCCTTGTCACCCTGTTGAACAGTGACGTATGGCGGATGTGAGATGCAGCAACAGTTTGAAAGATTACATTTTGTGGAGGGGGAAAAAAAACTCACCAGTTTCTTTCCTTCTAGTTTTGAATTCCTCTCCTCCTATACCCACACTGGTGTGGGAATTTTGTGTGAGTGGAGACACCTATTGTTCAGGAGAATACTGCAGCAGGTACCCATGCCCTAAACACTGGTGTACATGGAACAAAGCTGTGGTGACGTCACCGCTAGCGTGCAAAGCAACTAATGCGGTGGATGTACTGGGATTCTTAGAGGTGTGGCTGCTAGCTGTCAGCAAGGCCTCACCTCTGCTAATTTTAGACACTGAACTGTATATTCTAACTGTGCTATAAACAGAATATAAAGTCTGTCCAAGAAGTCTGTGTTCTGGTTTTTGGTAGTGAAATTATTTTCTTTGTTCGTTAATTCACATTAACTAGCAGGTGACTGCACATCCCATAGATGCAATGCAGACTATATTATAAGACAAAGAAACCATCTTTGTTATACAGTCTATGTTTCAGCCTTCCGATATACCCTTAACCTCCTGAGAACTGAGGAAAAGAGATTCTTCCGATTGAACTTTTTGATTTCCTTCCTCTTTGGAGCTAAAAGAGGCCACCCAAACGCATGATATATCAATGGAATGGATGTCCTCTATTTAGCACAACAAGACTTATTAGGGTAGCTCAAATAAGTCAAAATATATAGATCAAAAACATCCAAAAACGTCCATTGCACAAGCCATAAATGAATAGGCTGGTTCTCAGGAGGTTAATGCTTAACACTGCTACCAACGGATCTTCTATTTTTATTTTTAAACTATACATGGATGGTAGGAATGTTTTTTCTGCTCAACCTATTGGGAACACTAATAATCTTCTGACAATATCTGAACAGAGAGTATGAAAAATCTCCTTAAAGTTGTTATCTGCAGATCACAAATATGTCAGGAATACTCACCAGAATGTTTTCCACTTTTGATTGAACAGATTTGCTGCAAAACAGAGACATAGTACAAATTAGCATGAAGCCGGTGTAACATGAGCACTTGTGTCTGAAGTATATTTATTTATAAAGCAGAGGAATGTTTGGTATGAGACGACCCTCCCCTCAGGATCTCTCAGGTCATGTATCCCACCACCACAAACACATGTGGTCATATGTAAAAAGAAACAGGGACATGAACATTGTTTAGGACAGAAGATCTTTTTTATCAACAGTTTTCCCAAATATTTTTCTGTGTTTACAGGTTTTATTCTCATACTCCTATTCTATATTCAACAGAAAGGTTACCAGTACAATACAAAGTTCTGGCAAATTTTAGTGAAAGCCTAACTTAAATTAAAAACTTAATCAAAAATAATATATTAACACATGTAACTGCTTCCCTGTGTCCCACCATGATCATGTGTCACTTCTATTTTTTGCCTTAGCATCTCACACAGGCCTCGGAAGCATGAAATTCTCTTCCTGATTGACTTTTAATGATGTAGGTTTTAACCTGAGGTCAATCCGGAAGAAGTGTAAGATTTGATTGAGGCTCATAAACAGCCACTGCTGAGCTGCAGCTAAAAACTATCAAAGATCACTACAAAAATCCAAGAGTGACTGGAATGATGCTCAGGCTACAGCTAAAATTAACATACAATCAAACAGACTTTGATAGCGGGAAAGATCACAATTAGTCGCTCCTATTTAGGTCCACTCCTGCAGACAGAAAAACCAAACTGAGGAATAAAGTCCAGGTTTCATGTGTAATCCACAGACAGGGCAGCATGCTGTCAATGACTGTGGGGCAGAAGGTAGGTCACATTTAAAGACTATTACTTGGGCTGGGCAGGTCAGAATCAGGAGACGCTCTAAGCCATGACAAGAACAGTTCACTTTAATTGACTGTTACCAGGGGGCTGAGGATTTCCCAGTGCTGAAAGACCGTCAGTAAGCCGTTTGTGAGGCAGACTTAGCAGATAAACTGAACGACACCTGACGCAACTTTCTACAAGACCTAAGCCTTGAAAATAAAGAACTGAAACAAGACAAACAAATGTTGCTGATAAACCAGCAAGATGTACACCTAACCCCAGACCAGTGATTCCTAATTAGGGCTAAAGGTACCCCAGTAGGTACTTATACAGAAGTTAGGGGGGGTTCATGGAAAAATTTGTTCAACTTATAAAAATTAAAAATCCTCAAACAAACAAGTTGGAGCAGAAGCAGTTACAGTAAACTAAACATAGTGGCTATGGTGCAGAGTGGCTCCATAGTTTGAGGTTGTGCCAGTAAGAGCATCTGTCAACTCAAACATGCAGAGCTACCTGCTGTGATAACCCCATGTGACAAGGGAGCAGTGAAAGTGGATCAATTTTAGTGGATAAGGTGCAGGAAAAAAACAAATCACAAAAGTCTTTAAAATAAATAAATAGATAAAGCAGCTAATTAAAGTAGTCCTAACCAAAGAAAAGAAAAGAATATCGAATTATCATTAACAAAAGGTTGTCAGTTGTTTAGCTTATATGCTTTTAGCAGCTACGGTAACTGCTAAAACTATCACTTTAATAAGTAATGAATACCTAAAACAGGACAAAAGAAACAGCAAAAACATAAGCGATAAATACATAAAATTAGTCACCGAGTTTAATTAAATCAAAAATTAGTGACTCTAATAGTAACTTCTAATTTAGTGGATGAATATTTAAATTAGTAAACCACTATTTATGGACAGCCAATAATTCTAGCTAATCATTTAGCTACTAGAAGTTACAGGATAAATATTTGAAATTGTCGATTAACAGAAGAAATATAACAATTGTCAAAATATTAGGGATAAATTAATGAAATCTGATTAAATGAATAGCTGTTATATAGAGTAGTAGCTACTACTAACTGAATGGACGAAGGGCTTACATAGTGGGCTAACAATTTATGGACAGATGAAACGGCTAACAATTTAGCTGCTACAGTTAGCATTTTAAAAGGCAAGATTACAGTGAACAAAAAAGAAATGAAATTAGAGATGAAAGATGAAATTTGTTGTTGGATGAAGGGTTAAATAGTATAGTTTTAGAGTAGATTAGAGATGTACCAATTGACCGACTATGGACCAAAACTGGATGATTTCCAGTGTTCTCGGCCTGGACCGGTGAGCGGCTGGTCAGCCTTCGATATGATTTATTACGAGCCCACTCATTTTTATGAATACACAACATGTGCACAATGACATGTGGCTTACAGCCACATGCTACGCTGTTACCATGGAAGTGAGTAAGGTAAAAAGTTTGCTAAAGTAAACCACAATGGGGAAACAAAAATGTTTGTAACAACAAACCCAATGACACATGTAAACATGCACATTTTAAACAAATGAAAAGCAACTAAAGCTAAAGCCATCCACAATACAAAGCCAGCCATAAGTCAGTATCCTCTGTAAGAGCCTCGGTATTAGCAAACAATCAAAGCAGTTAGGAGTGAAAAAGATAAAAGGGTCAATGTCCTGTTGTCTGGTGAAGCTATAAAATTAAGAAAGTACATGACATTTGTTTTGTTATATAAAAAGATTTGTGTCTGCTTTTATTTAGTAAGGTAAAATATGTCAGGTAAAGGTAGGTGTACAGCAACTCATTTCAGCACTTTATTTTCAGTTATTTCAGTAAGAGAAGATCCTGTAACATACTGCAGTTTAGGGGAAATTTATGTTTAATAATTTCTTTATTTAATTAGCAAGTAAACAATCCAGATTAAAATGAGTTCGATTAAGCTAACATGAACATCAAAGGTGGGGTTTTGAAAATCAGTGCTTTGATTGTCCAGACTTCCTGTGCAGACAGAGTGACGGTATGTTGCAGGTGAACTTGTTGACCCAGACTACGACTGTATCACTTCACCAAGAGCCACCCAGAAGCAGGTCACTGAGGTGAATGCCAATATTTATGCTCTACTCCTCTCAAAGGTTAAACCTGTATGGAGCTGGGCAAACGTTCAGGATCCTAACATGTTATTGATAAACTGTTAGCAGCACAGTGACGTGAAGTTTCTATTGAGGTATTTCCTGAAGAGATTTGAACTCTGAACTTCTGTGTTTCCGGTTGTTCAGCTCCTTGACATTTTCTTGCTGTCTGATATTTAAATGATAGAACTTAAGTTCATTCAGAAAAAAAGGTCAGAACAGGACCTTAAGTAGCAGACACAAAAGAACACGTGCCTTACAAGAAATCAAGTCTTTTCCTTTACTCTGTTCACATTAAGCCTCTTATCGAGCCATAACCAATTTAGAATCAACAGTTCTAAATGAGCAAGCTGGAACCCAAACAGGCACAAGGACAACATGGAAAATCCACACAGAAAGGCGCTGGTATTTTCTCAGGATTCACTAGCAGAACCTAGAGGTTAGCAGTGTTGCCTCACTGCAAGAAGGTCCTGGATTCAAATCTATTGGCTGCAGGTGTGAGTGTGACTGGTTGTCTGTGTTAGAGCTGTGACAAACTGGCTACCAGTATGACAGCTGAGAGAGGCTCCAGTCTGCCAGAGACTCTCAAACTGAGAACTGGTTAAAAATATAAATTTGATTTGCCTCTTCTTGATTTGTTATTATTTTTTCTTTATTTTTTATTATTTTGTTTTTTTGAGCTATTCAGAAGTGGACTTGCTAGTGTGTTTTGGATCGTTGTCCTGCTGCTTGACCCAAGTACCACTGATTTTTTTGGTAGAGAGCAGAATTAATGGTTCCTTCAATTACAGAAAGTCATCCAGCCAGAGCAAAGCAGTCAGACCATCACACTACCACCACCACTTGACTCCTTGTATGATGTTCTTTTTATGAAATGCTGTGTTTATGCTACTTTATGGCAGATGTAACAGGACTTGAACTTTACAATAAAGTTTAGCTTTTGTCTTGTCAGTCCACAGAATATTTTCCCAAAAGTCTTGGGGATCATGAAGATTGGTTTTTTTTTGGCAAATGTGAGCCTTTGTCTTTTTGTTCAGCAGTGTTTTTTTCCCTTGAACTCTTTCATGGATGCCATTTTTTCCCAGTCTCTTTCTTATTGTTGAATCATGAACTCTGACTTAACTGAGGCAAATAAGGCCTGCGGTTCTTTATATGTCATTCTGGGTTCTAATATGACCTCTTGGATGAGTCGTTGATATGCTCTTGGAGTAATTTTCGTAGGCTGACCACTCCTAAGAAAGTTTATCACTCTTCCAAGTTTTCTCCATTTGTGGATAATCACTCTAAGGTGGTTCACAAAGCCTTAAAAATGGCTTTTCAGCCCTTTCCAAACTAATAGATGTCAATAACTTTGTTTTTCGATTGTTTTCTTAAATTGTGGCATGATGTGTTGCTTTAGGCTTGCTTCACTTTTTTTAGACAGGTTCTATTGTACTGATTTCTTGATTCAGCAGGTCTCAGTGTTGCTGGTGAAATTGAAATCAGCTTCATCATTCAACTTCATCATTTTTACAGCACTGTATATTACAGAAAGAGAGAAAGATATTGGGGAAATATGACTCCTTCCTCTCTTGCATTAGGAATCAGTCTTCAAATTCCTGATTAAGTGTACACTGTTTTCTGTCCCATTTTACATATAAAACTAAAATATAAGACAGCGCTTCAGATAAATGAACAGCGTAAAACAAATAAATGCAAAATAAAAATGATAATAAAGTTGCCATACACGTAAGAGTAATAAGAACTCAATAATCACTAGAATACAATGTGCTGCTCTGACAGAGACCATTATGTCAGCCATACAGAGTAATTTTACTTTTGCTATTTCTAGAGCATTTTCCTCGTGATACCTGTGTTAAATATAGCTACTTTTACTGGAATAAACACGGTGGTGGGATGTAAAAAGAAATACCTTTATTCAAGGAGTCGAGTAATTAGTTACTCAAGCATAAAACAAGTTCCTTAAGCTTTATTTGAGTTATTTAATTTTTCCATTTGCACAGTGTCTACTCTACCAGGTTTATCCGGCTGTTTTATCACAAGCACACGCTGCAGCTCGTGCATGTGTCTAACATTTAACATGCTGGACTTCTACGGTTGTTATTATTTACTTACTATTATATTTAAGCAGTGAAGATGCGACTGCGTCCAAGCATGATAAGAGCAGTTTAAAAATGTTGTGATGAGTTTCCCTTTAAGCATCAAATTGTGCGTATGCACAGCACAACAGTGTGTGAAGTAAACATCTCCTCACCAGATGGAGTTCTTGATCCTGAGCTGCAGAGCGCTGGCCTCAGCGCCCTGCAGCCCGGGGAGTAGGCCGGGCAGGCTCCCCGCCCCGCTCTCCGGCGGCGGCTGCTGCTGCTGGGGGTCCTCATCAGCCATCACTGGAGGTCACTGTGGGACGGGAGTGGACCGGTAGGGAGGCGAGGACAGGTGTAGTCGCCCGGCAGGGTTAAACATGGACCGGAGGACGTTGCGATGCTAGGGGGACAGCAGCGCGCCCTGTTGTTGTTGTGGCTGCCACCCTGCGCTCCTCCGACATCGCTCGCGTCGAGCCCGGACTGCCGGTCAGTACTGGCGCCTGTGGAGCGGAACTACGAGCCGCTGTCAAACACGGGCCAACACATGAATATAAATAAAGGCAAGAGTAAACAGGCAACCTGACAGCTGCAAAACAACTAGCTAGTCCCTCCGGTGTGCTCCGCCTGCCCCGCACGTTATGATTGCTCTACATGTGCATGGTGAGTAGTAGCTGTCTGGCAGGCGCATGCGCATTGAGAGGCTCAGCATTAAAAACAAAATGTAAGCAGAAGACATCACTGACCGTGCCAGACTGCATTTATATAAACACACTCCTGCTTTACATGTGTGCTAGTTTCATTATTATTATAGCATTATTGTCTTTATTAACAGTAGCAGTTGTAATAGGATAGTATTATTATCAAAAACAAGAATTATAACAAATCCTCTACAGATTTTATTTTGCTCTAGGAGGGGTAAATGACTTTGAACCTTGATATACAGAAAGGTAACAAAAAACATAGTTACTTTTCAGTTAAAAGACAGATAAAATACAAAGCCATATTTAATATTCCTTTTTGTTTAATATAACAGTAAAACATGGAAAACTAGAAATAAAATGGACAATAAATAAGAAAGATTAAAAAGTGAACAAAACAGCTGGCTAAAACTGACTTGAAGTTAACTCTGGTACTTCTCCTAAAGTGCCCTGGAGATAAGGTGTTGAAAGGTGTTAAAAACCTGAAGTTGTGACAACTCATTTCCTTGTTCCAGTTTTGATGTGGGGACAGCAAGGAGTGACTGTTCAGCTCATCGGAGAGACCTTTGTGTATTTGTACAAAGTATGCCAAGTCAGTGGGAGCCAAGCCACTTAAAACTTTAAAAGCAAACAATAAAATTTAAAATGGACAGACAACGAATGTGAAGAAGCACAAACAGGAGTAATATGCTCATGTTTGCTTGTCCTTGTCAGCAGACGAAGAGCAGCATTCTGGACCATTCGTAAGTGTGATATTGAGACCTGATTAATACCGACATAAAGTGCATTACAATAATCAAGGCGAGTGCTCACAAACTCATAAAACTCTTAGTCACAAAAGGTGATAAAAGGTTTAACTGTAGAGAGCTGCTGCTGCAAAAAGCTTGTCAGGTTAATTTGTCATCCCCACACTGTATCCCTGATCTAAAATAAGTCCATGTGATTTACATTTCTATGTTATTATTATAATGAATAGAGATGGCACATATAACTTTTTTATGTCCGATACTGATACGATATCATAAATTTGGATATCTGCCGATACAGATATAAATCTGATATAGCACATTTTGTAATCAATAAAACATTTTTTTTAAATATTTTGCTGCATTTTGTATAAGTTCATACTCAAGTTTATAAAAAAACAAAACAAAACAAAAATAAAGCTATTCTGTTATACCTGTATGCAAAAAATACACTACACCCAAAATATTTCATAGTTCAGCAACACTGATCAGTCGAATAAACTTAAACCTACACCATTCTCCCTATTCTTGTATTTTAAAGAGTACTTAGTGGAAATATTAAGCAACCTAACTACACTGAACAAAAATATGAACGCAACACTTTTGTTTTTGCTCCCATTTTTCATGAGATGAACTCAAACATCTGAAAAATTTTCTACATACACAAAAGACCCATGACTCTCAAATATTGTTCACAAATCTGTCTACATCTGTGTTAGTGAGCACTTCTCCTTTGCCAAGATAATCCATCCCACCGCACAGGTGTGGCATATCAAGGGGCTGATTAGACAGCATGAATATTGCACAGGTGTGCCTGTTTTTTGATGAAACTGAAATGTGCAGTTTCATCAAACAGCACAATGCCACAGATGTCGCAACCTTTGAGGGAGCGTGCAATTGGCATGCTGACTGCAGGACTGTCTACCAGAGCTGTTGCCCGTGAAATGAATGTTCATTTCTCTACCATAAGCTGTCTCCAAAGGTGATTCAGAGAATTTGGCAGTACATCCAACTGGCCTCACAATTGCAGACCACATGTAACCACACCAGCCCAGGACCTTCACATCCAGCATGTTCACCTCCAGGATCGCCTGAGACCAGCCACCCGGACAGCTGCAGCAACAATCGGTTGGCATAACCAAAGAATTTCAGCACAAACTGTCAGAAACTGTCTCAGGGAAGCTCATCTGCATGCTCGTCACCCTCATCGGGGTCTGGACCTGACTGCAGTTCGTCGTTGTAACCGACTTGAGTGGGCAAACGCGCACATTCGATGGCGTTTGGCACATTGAAGAGGCGTTCTGTTCACAGTCCCAGTTTTTACTGTTTAGGGCAGATGGCAGACAGCGTGTGTGGCGTCGTGTGGGTGAGCAGTTTGCTGATGTCAACGTTGTGGATCGAGTGGCCCATGGTGGCGGTGGGGTTCTGGTATGGGCAGGCGTATGTTATGGACAACCAGTTTCTGTCTGAGCAGGTTATTGAAACTGGTTCACCCGAAAGACAAAACGCCAAAACAGAGACTTAACAATGTGGTGTATGCTGTACAGTGCAGCGAGGAATGCTCAGACCTCTACATTGGAGAGACCAAACAGCCACTTCACAAGCGCATGGCACAACACAGAAGAGCCACCTCCACAGGACAAGACTCAGCAGTCCATCTGCATCTTAAGGACAAAGGTCACTCTTTCGAGGATGCCAATGTTCACATTTTGGACAGAGAGGACAGATGGTTTGAAAGAGGAGTGAAAGAAGCCATCTATGTCCACTGTGAGCGACCATCTTTGAACAGAGGCGGGGGTTTACGACACCAACTCTCTGCCATCTATAATCCAGTTTTGAGATCCCTTCCCAGACGCCTTAACGCCCACTCACATCCTGGGCCATCTGACCTCAGGAATTCGCATGATAAGGTGGGGCCAGGTTTCACAATGAACACACCCGAAACTCTGGCTGATTGGGACCCACGCCCAGTTTCACACCTTGGCTCAGGCGATTAGAGGATCATCAGGGGGTCCTTTTGTCCCTCTGTGGGGGGTCACTCCCACTAGGTTTATATCTGGGACTCTCCACCATTTGACCTTAGAACTGAAGAAGCTTCTCGGATGAGAGGTGAAACGTCTTCAAGCAACTTAAAGAAGTCCAGGCGCTTTTCTTTGCAAGCTCCTTTGACTTAGCTTGTTAACGTGTTGACTCCGTCCAGCCCCATGTACGGGCAATCCGCGGTAACTCGTTAACGGAAATTTGCCGCGTTATGGCGTTAATGTCATTTTAACGAAATTAACGCTGACAGCACTAGTGGGAACACAACGAATATGACTGCACATTTACGCTGACATCATCCTAGTGCAAAGACAAGTGGAAGCAGGCAAAAACAACAAGCACGCATGCTACAAACTTTACCCGAGTCATTTAGACAGCTGTTAGCACATGATTCTCCTTATGGGGACCTGATATGTTTAATATGCTGCTGAGAATATAGCCCAGAAGAAGGGTATAGTGTAGCTTTTATTTCGGAAAGAGCCATTTCTCTGTAATAAACTCTCTTTGCCAAAGATGAGTGATTTCTCGATCGGATGGATTTATTCTTTTTTAAAATTATTTTGTTGTTTCAGCAACATTAAATTTAAAAACTGTACTTTTGATTTAAAATATATTTTTATAATTTTAATAAATGACAAATTAAAAAGGCATGAACATTTTTTTGTATCAAAAAAATATCGAAACTGTGACACCAAAGTATTGAACCGAACCATGAATTTTGTGTATCGTTGCACCCCTAGTGTTTATATAACTATTTTATTTTTTTTACCCTGTTTATTTGTATTCATGTTCTATTCTCTTGTATACTTCATCTGCTTGTATGTTTTATACTCATTGTTTGTTCAATAAAGTTCTTGTTTGAATAAAACGTATCCTGTATTGCAATATTTTGGAATAAAAGGTTTTAAAAATATAGAATCTACTTAAAATAGATAAGAACAATCGACTTTGAGAGTGAAAACTAAATTGTGTTTTTGTTACTATTGATGCTGCTGAGAAATAAAGTGTTTTTCAATCCTGTTTTTAAAAAAAAAAAAAAAAATCACTATCCCTTTAGCTTTTTTGTGGCAAAAAGTGTCAGTTTCTGCATAACAGGGGCGCTGGAGCCTATCCCAGCTGTCATTAACATCACATTGATTATTATGCAGTTATTTTTGTGCAAGGAGAGCAAAATAGACAAAACTCCCTCTCAGCTTGTTTGTTGCCAAAAATGGCCACCTTTTGTTTACGTTCACAAAATGCTATAAAATTTAGATATATTAAAACATTTTTCTACTTTGACCAACTTCAGTCTTTAAATTAGCACCAGTCCTTGTCACCAAAACCAGACATTTATCTAAATTCATTTTTTATCCTTTAAATTCCACGGAGATTATATATTACCATCACCAGTGTGTGAATGTGTGTGTGAAGGGGTGAATGACTGAATGTAGTGTGAAGCGCTTTGGGGTCCTTAGGGACTAGAAAAGCGCTATACAAATGCAGGCCATTTACCAGTAACCTTTCAGAAAAAAGGGGATAAAGGTCTAATTTTTTTCACCATATAATTGATGAAACTTTCTATTTTTTTCAGTTGAGCATCAGGGACAAGGCTGTCTTGCAATTGTTGAGGTCACTAGTGTGCTCCCCATTTCTTCCAGGATCACTCTTCATTTGTAGGTTTTAGAGGACTCCTACTGTGAAGTGGTTTTCATGGGAAAAAGGCATTGTATTCCAAGACATCTGGGAGATTGTAGAAATGAGCAGCAATGGCCTTCTTGCCATCTTTCTAGAAAAATAAGTGATCTGGAAGCTGTCAGGCTTACTTACAGCAGTAGCACTTTCTGCACCTGCATAAAGGACACATTTACTAGCAGTGTTTGTTACTGTATGTGCTACAGCTGCAGCTTTGAATTTTTTTTTTTTTTTTTTTTTTTTTTTGGAGAGTTAAAAATTTGGCCATGGTATCTTGTTATGAAATGTACAAGAGTAAAAGTGTTTTTAGCATGTGCTTCAAAGCTAAGTTTGACTGGGAAACTCAAAGGTCAATAACCTGCATCAACAGAAATTCACTGCAGCCTGTGTAATATTTGATGATAATATATTCCAGTGTATCTTGCAAATTGTAATGTCATGTACAAACTATTAGATCCTTAAGATCAAACCTGTGTCATTCTATTGGTCCATTGCAGTGTAGTAAGTCATCAAAAGCCCCTATATGAAACTAAGAATATTACATGAAATTGGTTGTTGGCCAAAAATGGGTAAATGATGAAATTGCATGATTTAGCACTGTCAATAACAAGGAATTTTAAAATTTCATAATAATGGGTTTCGGGTGGCCAAAAGTTTCCATGATCGAGGCAAGAGGAACAATGTTCAGTGTATATATTTTTGATGAATTTAAGAAGCTGAAAATTATTAAAGCTGAAAAAAACTAGACCCTTTCATTCCATTGGCATAAACACAGCAAAAATGGTCAACAAAAAAAAAAGAGAAAGAAGTGGCCACAAATGGCCAGGATAGAGACCAGAGGGTTAATGCGTAAAATGTATAAAAATATTATTAATTACAGGGTAATACATTACTGTTAATTGCAACTGTAAGCTTTTTATTTTGAAGTTACAAGTATAAACAATGCTGTTACATTTACACTGTAATTTTTTTTTACTATTGAACTATTGATTCTTAAATCAATGCAGTGAAATACATCAGCCCAATCATTGCAAACTTAGAAATCGGATGTCCTTGCAGAGCCATAACTCCATCTTGTACATCCGATTTCGACTGAAGCTGTCTGGTGAGGCTTGCTATGTCCATTTTGATTGTTAATGGTTAAAAATGTTCTTCTTTTACTGTTACTTTTTGTGGATGACAAGGTTTAATACAACTTAAAAAGACACACACACACACACCAAAAAAAGTAACTCCGCCAGAGTGCCTATTTCTGATCACTTTTGCCGGTCCAAAGTCCGGATAAAGGAGGAGGGTTGGAATTATTGAAAACAGTAACAAGAGAAAAGAAAAAAATAATTTGTAGTTCTAAATATATTTCAAATGCTTTTAGGCTGTTTTTTTTTAAATCACTCTGTCTCTTCCACGATGTTATTTCTCTCCTACAGCGTCTGTTACAATTACATAGGCAGGACCAATTATGCAAATTGGGCGATGACGTCACTTAGCTACTTCTAGCGACTTTTAGGACACCGATTATCCTTACTGAAGAGTTGACAACACTGCAAAAGACATTGCAGAGTGCAGAATGACTTTTGAGTTAGGTGTGGTTGGTGGCTATCTAACCAGTTATGTCTTCAAGGGAAGCCTCTGGGCCAAAATATTGCTTCTATACTTAGTTATTACAAAGACACGGACCGTATTCTGTCATTCAACCCTCTGATGTAATCACATTGAGTCTGCATGAAATAAAATGTTAACATATGACTAGGTTTCCTTTATGTGTATTAAAATGAATATTAAGTGTGAGTAAATGTTTTTTATATAACAAATAACTCAACAACTATCCGAGTACCCTTTTTTAAACATTATTTTTAGTATTTTAGCACAACGTCGATAAACAATGACTTGCTGTAATCGTTTAAAAATCTCCGTAATTGTCTTTCATGGGTTGCCGTACTGTGCCCGCGGTGTACCAGCTGTTGCTATGCAACCATTATCGCGTCGTTTCGGTCTGCGACACGATGGCGGCAAGAAGTGCTGATAAAAAGGTCCAGCCCTTCATTTCGCAGGTTTGTAACATTACTTTTTCATGTTAATGTCTCTCAGACCATTAAGCTGAGCTTTTTAGTTGTGCCTCACCAAAATGTTTTACTAACTGAAGTAACTATGGCAACCGTTTCTGCTTCCGCCAACAGGAGCACTGACAAAGCAAAAAAATACATACAAAAAAACAAAACAAAAAACACCAAAACATAACATCACAGTCTCATTCTTACTGTTGCACATCAAAGTTACAAAAAAGAGCCTTATAATATGGCATAGCCATGTTCTAGTGAACTGGATAACCTCTGATAGTGATAATATAAAATAATGCAGCACTTATAAAAAGAAATTAGAACAGCTAAGTACAGAACAAAGCAGGTAAACTAGCAAAAACAAGTACAAAAGGTGGAAAATAGTTAAATAGAAAAAAGTAGAATATAAGAGCTTAACGAGTATAAATCTAACAAATAAATGCTGGTATTGTTGTATCAGATGGAAAGTGAAATTTGTCCTTCAAAGGGTTTTGTATGGATGCTTGTTTGTGCCACTGATAAAACATTATTTCGACTCACTAACTGAAACTTCTGAGAAAATAACTCAAAGCTGAGAAAATAGCTTGAAATTTGAGTTATGTTAAAATAATAAGTCAAAGGAAAACTTTTTTTTCATAGCTGTTGATAACTCTCCTGTTATGTCATTTTTTGTTGATGCTTAGGTCAAGAAACGTCCATCCTCTACCAGTAAGGCTGAAAGGTCCAAAAGAGTTGAATTAAGGGCACAGTCAAAATCTGCTTCTGGTCAGGCAAAGAAGCACACAGATGAACTTTTAGCCAAAGAAGAAGAGTATAAGTAGGAGTTGTTCTCACACCTGCTTGCTTTATTTTTGTATATAGTAATTGCACTAACCCTTCTGATAATTTTAACATTGCATTTTAGTCTAAGTTGCTCATTTCTGTCAGAATAAGTTATATGTGGACTATTTCTTGCACTTGTTTAATCAGTAGTTCTTTAGGGCACTGACCAGTACTGGTTACCTATAATAATAAAAAAAAGTAACTCCAGATAGAGTGACCCACTTGTATCACCAACAATCCTGCAGTACTAAATTTCAACTTGTTAAAAGTTGTTTATATAAATCTGCTTATTCATTATTTTATTTCCAACAGACTCCTTAATGCAGAGCTGGAAGCCAAAACAGCAGATTTAGTTAGACAGGCTGAGCAACTTATGGTAAGTTATTAACAGGTTTGCATTCAATAATTGGAAGAAAAAAAATTTGTGAGCGCAGTAGCACTAAAAAAGTCAGATGAAAGAAGTTAAGAAGGGAGCATGCTTACTTTAAAGTCAAAACTCTGTGTTTATTTTAGAGAGAACAAAGTGAAGTTCTTTCAAAGCCTTTATCCAATGTCCTGCTCACAGACACTGAAGAAGAAGAGACGTCCAGGTAAAAGGTTTGATTTCCTTATCTCCGATCATTCGGATATATAATTTTAGCAAAACCTCCTTGAAAAGAAAGATATTTTTTTATATTCATGTACATTTGCATCTCTCTGTTTAACTTTTCACTTGCAGGATAACAAAGACTCACACATGTGCTGTGCAGCAGCCTGGTGTGAAGGTCTGTATCTCAGGCATTTTGCTCAGCAGTTTGTATTATTGTTGTGGACGTTTTCAGCTCTGTTCAGTTTTATTTTTTTTAGCAGAAGTTGAAAACAAGGTTTTTTTATATTGGTATTTAAAGAAGAAAAAAGGCCCAGTACTATTAAAGAGAAACCCCATCAATCAGATGATCTCATATGAGCAGCACTTGTCTACTGTGGTAAGGAAAAACTCCCTTTTAGCAGGAATAGACCTCACGGAGGAGCAGCCAGTGGGGAGTGAAGAAAACTGCTTGGGCATCTTAGAAAACGCCCCTCAACCAAAGCTCTTAACAGCTTAGCATAGGGAGGCTTCAGGTTCACGTGAGCCAGCCCAATTAGCTTTATTCAAAAGTAAGGTTTTAAGGCCAATCTCAAAAGTAGAGAGACTGTCAGCTGGACTCAAACTGGGAGCTGGTTCCACAAGAGAGGGGCCTGATAACTAAAAGCTCTGCCTCCCATTCCACTTTTTTTTCTTTTTTTTCTATTTTTTTTATACCTTGGAAACAACAAGTAAGCAATCTGTGAGTGAAGTGTACGGCGGCCCTGAGAGGTCAAACACACAGTAACTTCATGGATGAACAAGTAAAGAACAGCAGCAGAAGTGATAAGATAACAGTAAAAAGCTAAAAGCAAACATCGATGGACAGCATTATATGAATCTTGTTGAAACCCCACGACACAAAACATAATCCTCCATTTCTTTGAAGTATGTCTCAGTGCAATCCTCCAGATGTTTTGGTTTCCAGCACTTCTGCAGCTGTTCCATTACTTTATCGTCTCTTCAGATACACTTCTTTTGTGAATTTGCTTTTTTAGCTTTTGTGGCACATTTTTCTATTTGCTGGTGTTTTCTTAAGTTGCAGTGTTTTTGACCTCTCAGGGTCACCTTAGAAGTGTCCTGTTGGGGTAACAAGGTGCTGTAAGTTCTTTAAGGTCACTTCAGTATTTTTGTGTAATTCTTTTAGGAGGCGACCAAAAGAATTGTTGCATCAAGATCACAAAATATGCTGAGTGGAAAACAAGTGAAAGATCCCCACTTTAAAACTGGGTGAGTTTTATTTGTATATAATTTCTAAATCCATTTCAAGCCTTTCTGCTCATAAATCTTTTGTGAGATTTATTCTCCAGGAGGAATCACAGTTTACAGGTTTTCACGAAATTGTGCTTGATTGTTTCAGGAGCTCAGAGGATGATTTTGAAGCTGTAGAAGATTCTGCTAATTTATTCTTGGCAAAGACAATTCACAGCATGGAGGAGAAAATGAACAATGCTGTAGTTCATGAAAATGCTGTGGATGAAATACCTAACTTTGGAGACAATGTAGGATCAGGTAATGCTTATTTCACTTAAAAAATAATAAACCACATTTTTATTCAGTGGGAACAATGACTAAATAACATGTATAGTTTTCCACGAATAGGCTTTTTTCTGTCAGATGATTTTTGCCCCTTGAGAATCCCAAATGAAGGCCAAACTGGAGCTTTGAGATTATTTAATTCATGTGATAAGTTTCATATGCTTATATAGATTTTTTCACAAGCGTATAAATCAGATTGTTGTCGCTTAAGGAGTTTCAGAAGCTCAAATACGAGTCCTGAAGGCAAAACTCCGGATTATGCAAGAGGAACTGGACCAGATCTCATGTGAATATTACAAGAAGGTAATGTAAATATTTATATATACAACTATAAACAGAAATGTTGCTGCTGATGCCTTACATTAGAGAAACAAAAGTTACTTTGGTAAAATATATAGGGTTATTTGTCCTGATCCTTAGATCGTTTAACACAGCATGGATGTATTATTGTATCTGGATTGTTTTTTCTACTGCTCAGACTGAAGTGTCTGAACTTGTGTCTCTGCAGGACGATGAAAACACAAAGCTTAGCGCAAAGATTAAGGAGCTGGAGGAGGATCGAGCCCGGCTGCAGAAGACCGTGAGCATTCAGCAGACACAAATCGAGAAGCACCGAGCTTTAGCCGCAGAGTCCAATAAAAAATGTGATGGACTTCAACTGGAAGTGTCTGGTTTGAGCAAGGTGTGTGTCGCCAACAGCTCAGAGCAAATTACTACTGCAACAATTTCTTTAAAACAAGCAGTAAAACTGGACAGCGTAATTCATCTGAGCTGCTGTTGTGTGTCACCTGTTTTTGTGCTCTGTGTAGGAGATAGAAAATCTGAATAGATCCCACAAACAAGCAGCAGCTGTCCACAGCACGGTAGAGGTCCGCCTGAACCGAGCTCTAGAGGAGGTGGAGAGGCTGAAGACTCAATTGAACAAAATGAAACAGGAGAAAAAGGTAACAGCATTAAAACAAAGATTCCTGTATAAACATGTCTGTGTTTTCTATGTTTGTCTTTATATCAGAAATACACACTAGTCAAAGAAATTAAAGGAATACTTTTTAATCAGAGTACAGCATCAAGTCAGTTAAACTTGTGGGATATTGATATGGTCAGTTAAGTAGCAGAGGGGGTTGTTAATCAGTTTCAGCTGCTTTGGTGTTAATAAAATGAACAGCAGATGCACTAGAAAGGGAACAATGAGACAACAGCCCAAGACAGTAATAGTTTTACAGGTGGAGGCTGCTGACATTTTTTACCTCTTCATCTTATCTGAGGGCTCTGCTCTGAGTCTGCATAATAAAGGGAGGATTTGTATGAATTCAATTCAATATAAAACAACTCTCTTACCAATTTGCTTTGTGTACAGGTCTATGGAGTGACAGTGGTGATTTTCCAGTGTCTGTACTGAATAACGCTACTTTAACCTTCATCTTGTGATAGCTTCTGTAACTATCTCTAAAGTTAACTGGTCGGTTTTGACCCGTGTCTTAAATCAGCCAAAGAAAATAGCCTCAGAACAGTAACCCTTGGAGGGTCTTAAGGACATTTATTGTCCTTAGGCACAAAGGTGGATGTCTTTTTAAGGACCCTCCAAGGGTTAATCATCCAGTGTGTTTGTTGCCTATCAGTTACCTTGTTAGGCTGCCTTATGTCTGACAATATTGGTTTTAATTTTTTTGGCATGGCCTTTCAGGTCCTTTCTCTCCTCAGCATACCTTTTGTTTCTATCTAAAAAAAATTGTAAATCAAACCTCAAGAGAATTTAGAAAAAAAAAGGTTATATTACCTACTATTACTGAGAAGTGTTATTGCCTATAGTAACACTTTTATATGGAAAGGAACAAAATATTCTTTAGCGGTCACCTGTGGCCCTGGGTTGAGCCTCAGTGGAAGGAGCTGCACCCATCTCTCCTATACATCCTTGATGGGAGCAAGTATATCAGATGTTGCTCTAGTATGTCTGCTGTAAAATCTAAGGACTATAAAGGTCTGAAGCAACATTGTTGCCTGAAAAATAGTTCTGCCTGTCGATGCTTGGTCTCGCTGCTTCATCTGTACACTGCAGCAAGAAGGGCACCATTATAAGCATTCAGGTATTCCTCATCACTGTCATTCCAAATGTCACCGTGGACTTTTTTTCCTTCAAGGGCTGTGATAGCCATGATGACTTTTTTTAGTGACAATGGCATGAACAAATCAAAACACGAGCAGGTTCGCACCTGTGACGACCTCATCAGATCTGTTTTTGTCCTCTGCTTGATAATCTATATTATCCTCCTCCTCAGAAAGAGGGTCATCCATATTGCTGTGCTGTTTTATGTCCTCAAAGAAATTATCCAGAGCTTTGCTTTTTATAACTCTTCTTAATTTTGCATGCCATTTGCATGCTGCAAACTTGTGATGTGTACTCTGCAAGTCACCAACTACACTGAGTTGGTCTTATATGACTTGCGTGTCTGTACATTTCTATCTGAATGACCATTTCAATGAAGCAGTAGGTATAAAAAGGGCTGTTTGTTCAGGGTAAGAGACAAACGGGAAAAGAGAGAAGCCCCTAACGTCGCTCTGACAGTGATTGAGATCAGTGTTTATGATTTTAGTTTTGGGTCTAATTATTGTTTTATAGTCTTATATTATCTGCTTCAATATCTATAATCAAGTAAAATGGAATATATATATATATATAATGTGTATGCAGGATATATAATGATTTTTGTTTTTTTCGAGTGGTCATGTTGGGCCGCCTGGATCAAAAATGCCAGGACAGATTTTTTTTTTTCCAGTCCAGTCCTATTAAAAAGCAGACTTCCATTGCAGGTATAAACACTACCATCAAAATAAAACATTTGTTTAAAATACAGAGGTTTAAAACCGATAACAAAAACAAAATTCCAATATGTAATCATTAAATCTTGTTATAGAGACACAACAGCCACAAAGTGTCTTATATTTATTTGTATATCAGCTATTCTAATTAAAGAGGCATAGCAGAAAAACTTTTATAGACATGAATTCATAGGTGTAGTTAAGATACAGAGAAAAAATATGAGTTAAGGTAATGCTATTATGTCCCTCACACCAACATCTTATTTTGAAGATCTTTCACATGTACATAGAACTGAATTTTAAGCCGCACACTAAAATATCTGCTCTGACAACTTCCGATTGCACAAACAAGGTGAGGTCCTGCTGAGCCTGCACTAATTTCTGCTTTTTGCCTTCTTTTATAAATAAGGACAAAATAACTGAGGAACATCAGAGTAAAGAAAATTTGCTGGCTGAAAACAAAATGCTAAAAAAGCAGAAAGCTGAACTCATCATGGCCTTCAAGAAACAACTGAAGCTAATCGACATTCTCAAAAGGCAAAAGGTACGAGTCATCATGTTACTCTGTTAGTGGATACTGTGCTTAGTTTTTAATCTTAAGGGGTTTTTTTTGTGTGTGTGCAGATGCATTTTGAAGCTGCTAAGCTGCTGAGCTTCACAGAAGAAGAATTCATGAAGGCTCTAGACTGGGGGAAGTAATAACCACTGAATGTCTCCACTTCTATTTTTTAAAAGCTAAAAAGCTTAACAGTGGTCACTGTTATTTTAGGATACTTCTTTGTGTTGTAGGCCTCAGTTGTCTCTCAGAACATTGTCAGAAAAAATGATAAGTAGATTTGGTTTGTCTCTTCAGTTAAACATTGGCAGACTGAGTTGCCACGTCTGTTTGGAATGATGTTAACTCAGTGCCTGTCAGCACCTCTTAATAAAAATATGTCCCTGAATCGGTCCCTTGTATCTATACTTCTGTAACTCTACACTGCCCTCTAGTGGCAGATTGGAGGAGAAGCATCTAATCGTTGGCCTCCCAGCCATCATCAGAGAACGCATCAGCCTGACGTGTTTTAAAGTGTTTTCTGAAGTCTTCGTCTAAGTGTTCCAGGTCATCCTCCCGCAGCAAGCCCTGGAAACAAAACACAAGCGGTCATACATGTGTTTGATCTGAAGCTGCGTAAAATTATTTGTGACTCGTGTACCGCCTCACACCTTAGGCAAGTATCCAAGGAGTTGTGTCGCATGACGCTTCAGAAGCCTCTGCCTCTCTTCTTCAACGATCTGTCTCCGCAATGCCTCTTTCTGCTCCTCAATCGCTCTCTCTTTAGCCTCCAGCTCCTGGAAGAGCAATCAAAATATCACAAAGCACATCATTAAAAGTATACATTAAGATAAAAAAAATGATCAAAGAGAGTAATTTGCACCATGTCGGCCTCCTGCTGTCGTCTTCTGTCCTCTATTAGTTTCTCCACCTCACGTTTGTGTTCAAGCTGCTTCATGCGTCGTTTCTGGGCGTTCATCTGCTCTATACGGTCGTCCTCTGCGAACTTGGCCATCATCATCTTCCTGAAGGCCTCCTCTTCCTCTTTCTCAGCCTGCCTCCGCATCTCTTTGAAAGCCAGCTGCTCCTGGAAGGTCTGTTGCATCATCAGCCTCTGTCTGATTTTCTTCTCCATCTCCTCCTGTTACACAAAAGAGTAAGAGCGAGTGTCACACAGAGAATCAGACAAGCATTCACACCATACAGTCAATTCAAAATCGCAACATAACACACTCTTTTTCCTGTGGAAGGAAGCTGGGCAGAGTAAAGCTCCTTACGATTTCTCTCTGCCTGTTAGCCTCTTCTTGCTCTTCCAAATAAAGCTCCTGACGAACGCGCTCCATCTCTTCACGCTGCTGCTGCTCCTCCTCAATCTTCACGCAGAGCTGCAGAGGACAGAGACGTTAGTTACAGATGCACTCCGGCGTCGTCACCAAAGAGTTAAGAAGCCGAGAGTCTTCACCAATTTATGAAGATGCTCCTTCGCCTCTTCTCTCTCTTTGAGCTTGGCTATCCTGTCCTTCTCCATGTGCTGCTGCTGCATGGCAAACTCCATGATGCGCCGGTTCTCGGCCTCCATCCTTTCTCGCTCCATGCGCCTCCACTCGGCCTGCTGTCTCTTGAACTCTTCGATATGCTGCTGAGTGGCTCGGACTTTCTCCAGTTTCAGCTGCCGCTCCCTTTCAGGAAAACATTTCAAAAAGTCACTCATCCTGTGCTACCTCTGCATCCCGTTTAGAAGGAAGCTGTTGTCTGAGACACTTGCTATTGTTTTTTGCAGGTATTTTTTTAACTAACCATGAAGAGATTATGAATTAGTAGCGACTCACGTCTGATCCTCCTCGTAAATCTTCCTGACGATCTCGTCCACCATGAGCTTCTCTTTGAGGAATTCCTCATACGCTTCCTGTCTCCTGCGCTCCCTCTCCATGAGCTGCTGCTCCAGCTCTTTCTGATACTGCACCATCTCCTCCTGGCGCTTCTGCTGCAGCTTCTGCTGCTCAACGGCTACCCGCTCCCGGTCGCTCCTCATCTTGCGAGCGTAGTCTGCCTCTTCCCGCTAAAAGACACATCATATTTATACAACCTACAGACTTCAGAGCAGCCTTTGTATTCTTTGTACTTACCCAAAAGTAGTAGTTTTGGGTGGGGAGAGTTTTGGGTGTTTTCTGTTAAAATTTCCACACTTCAAGAGTATTTGTTATATTCAAAGAAAGTCTGCCCTCAGGACTTACCATTGTCTCAAACCTCATGGCCTCCTGCTCAGCAATCTGTGCGGCTCTGTCCTTGTTCAGGTACGCAGACTTCAGCTTCAACTCCAGCTCTCGAAGCTCCGTGCTGAAAAATACACAGAGAAAATATTTAACAGGCAGAAAGTGACAAATGTCAAATGTGTTTGTTTACTGACCCAGAGCCTCCAGTAAGTCAGGGTAACGAGGTCAGTGTGTGTGTGTACCTGTTCTCTTTGATATACTGCCTCATTTTCTCCTCTTTCTGCTTATCGTGGTTGATGCGGGCCAGCTCCCTGGCCATTCTCTCTTCCTGTTCAAGCTGCTTTTCCCGGTTAACTCGATCCTCCTCTGCCTGCAAATCACATTTATTTATCACATTTAAAGCTCAGATAAGAGAAAAGTGTCAGAGGGATATTTTTTCAAAGTTTGGATCTAAAATCTGTAGTCAGTTACTGATTATGAAACAAAATAACTCCTGGCCACAAACATGTGCTGCTGTCTCTCTGTGATCTTTTGTTCTTTTTTTGTTCTTAGGGGGTAAATATCATATAATTTTAACTCAAGGATAAGACAAAGTGCCGCCTGATGCTCTAGGGGCTTGAGTCTGTGCCCAATAGGCACTGTTCCTGTCAGCACTGTCAGTATTGGCTTTTTAAGGATTAACTATACTAAAAACAAACTCAAAGAACAAGTTCTTCTAGTAATCAAGCAGAAATCTGGGAACAACCTTTGAATTTTCCAGTATGGCGAAGTATCAAGTCACAAGGCATTAAAATTAACATTTTTAGTTGAATTAACATTTTGGATCCATGGACAGTAAACTCCTCACATCTTAATCCGATCAAGACTTGGTCAATACTTTAAAAAGCATGTCTTATTTTGGACTGTAAAGAGTTTAGCTGCAAAGATACTGGTCTGATGTAAAATCAGAAATGGAAAATATATTAGATCTGAAATTGGAGACAAATTCCAATAGGTGAGGCTGAGATGGTCTGGACAGGTGCAGCGGAGGGACATTGGATATACTGGACAAAGGATGTTGAAGATGGAGCTGCTAAGAAGGAGGAAAAGAGGAAGATCTTAGGGGGAATTCATGGCTATAATTAAGGACGGAGGGTTGGTGCTATGGTGAGATAGGAGTTGATCCACTGTGGTGATGGGAACAGTGAAAGAAGAAGATTATATATGTAAATGGAGATGGTCTCAAAATCTCTTATTCTATGCCTTTATACTAGATGTATTCCATTACTTTATTTATGCTGCAAGGAAAAACAACTACTGCTTTATTTAGTTTCATTTGGATACTTTACATGCATTTTAATTAATTCCAGAAGAATTTTATTTAGTTTTTCATTTGAAGTATTTGCTATTATGCTGAAAGGATTTTTCTGATTAAAAATTTCACCAGATTTCAGAATGGATCCATCTCTCACCTGTAAAAGTGAAAACCAATATATTCAGAAAAATAAAACCGAATAGAGCGTGCTTAAATGTCAATTGTCACCCCCGAAACAGACACACAAACCTTGAGCAGTGCGCTCTCTATCTGCTTCTCCTTGAGCTCCTGCTGCACCTGTCGCAGGTACCTCCTCCTCTCGAAGCCCTCCTCCTCCCTCAGGCTGGCCTGGACCTGCCGCTCTCTGTCCACCCGCTGGGCCTCCTGCTGCCGGTGCTGCTCCTGGACCCGCCGCTGAGCCATTAACCTCTGCTGGTGGCTGTACATCCTGTTACCACTCTGTGTCCACAACAATAACACGGGAGGGGAAAACACGTGACCAGAAACCGGCGTTATGTTAACTTTGAGGTCGTGAACTAGCAGCCAAGCTAACGTTAAATTCGCTTCTAGGATTTACCATGTTTGAGGTTCTTCTCCTGGATTCCCGCTTTCTCAACTCAAGCCTTTAACTTTCTTTAACGCAGAAAACTTCGAATGTACTGAAGCGAATGTTAATCCTCGGTGTTTCTGAGCGGGTCAGTAGCTGCCGCAGGTTACCTCGGTCAGTTGTTTAGCATTTTGTTGTCCTGGGAACGCTTGGTCTTCCTAAACTGGGCCAATGAGTGAGCGTTGGCAGTGACGTCAGGCCCGGGAAACTCAAACCGGTTTCAGGATGGAGGATTGTTTCTAGGATACACGCCATGAATAACTGACGCACTTCTGAAGGCAGGTGAATGTTTATCACAGTGTTAACAATGTGTCTAATAAATTGTCAGAAGAAAATAACAATAGATTCCACGTTAATATTTGATATAGGAATACTTTTGCTATCAGTTTAGAGTTTTAGTTTTCAGTTGTTTTCAGCTGAGGTTAGCTTTAGGAGATGCATTGCTTTTTCCATTTTAGCTTCTAATATTTTTATTTAGTTTCATTAATTTTTGATTAGGTCTCGGAACTCTGTGAACGGTAGTACCAACAACAACTAGTAGCGAGGTCTCATTACCACAGGGGGCTGCTGCTGCAAGCACTAGCTGTAGAGAAGTGAGGAAGAGATGAGAACCATAAATGCCAGGGCCAATTTTTTGTCTCAGTCCAGCCCTGCTCATAGTAACAAGTCTGACCAAAGTGACTACAAATGTTTTTTCCAAGTATGGCTTTTTAGTTTTCCTCCTAAAGAAATCTCACCACTAGCTTCAAGATCAAAATATTTCCTTGATTAAAAGAGGTGTATGTGGCCAACAAACAAATCACACTCAAACTGGCTTGTATTAAAGATTTATTTACATAACAAAGAAGAGGAACACTTGGATCTAAGCCAAGAATGTTGATCAGAGGAAAATGTGTTCTAAGGGGAACCATAGTTTTATAGGAATGTATTAAAAACAGGTTGGATGGGGGTACATTTATAGCGCCTTAATAGACATAGATGCATTTACAAACTTGCTGTACTGTACAAGTGAAAGATCTTTTTTTTGTTTTTTTGTTTTTTAAACAAACCTTCTGACATTTCAAGCCAAGTAAAACAAACACACAGTATTGTAAAAAATATTTCCAGATCCCCCCCCCCCCAGTAATTGTAAATCAAAACCCATCTAGTACCTAATCCAAAAGGTATTTATTTTATAAGCTGGATCTGTCAACTCTGTTAACACAGTGAAATCTACCTAATCTTTCACTCAATGCTAAAATATTCAGGTTATGTTCACCTTTAAAACGCAAACCTTTCAGAGCTGAGATCACTTTCCATGTGGGGAGGGAACCCCCCCCCCCAAAAAAAAAACATTCCACGTATTTTCCTAATGGTTTAAATCAGATGTCTTAGTGTTGATAAACTTACTTAAAACCAGCAGGTGATCAAGGTAAATATGTGCTACATCACTTTAACATTTTTACACTTGCTGCACAGCAACCTGACTCTATATAAAGGGAGCAGCTTTGAGGTTCATTACAAATAAAAAATGAAAGGAAATAAAAAGCACATACACAATAGTAGCAACCACACATTAAAAACCCAAAACACTTTGACTGCCTCTCACTTCCTTGATCCTCTTCCTCCTATCCTAATTAATACAAAACACCAGGAAAACCTATGGATGGGCCCAAGCTGCTTAAACATTCAGTAATTACAATATTTTTGCAGGCAAATTTTTAGGAGGACTACATGCAGAATTTAGGTATAAGTAATTTGAGCATTCTGTGCCGGGAAGTGGGATTTCTTTTTAAGGAAATCTGGTGGTCTTGACAAATTTATGTCAACATTTTTTGACAATCACTGCCCTCTTTAGGCCGGCAGGGCGCCAGACACTTTGTGTGTTGGGAGGATCTTACAAAAGAATCAAAAATATTTAGTGGGAATACTCCTGATCAACTTTGCAGGGTAAATAAAACTTTACTGGATCTACTTTTTTTTTTTTTTTTTATTCACAAATATAAAGACGTTTTACATCTAGTACACTGGTGAGGTGTTTTCTGAATAACGGGAAGTCATTGTTTAGTTAGTCTGTACAGGTTTAATCTGACTGAGGCTGCTGGTCCACAGTCGCACTCTCTGCCGCAGACACAGAGTCGGGACGCTGATCTTCCTCATCTCTGCTCTCTGAGATCTCGTCACAGAGGTCAGGTGTGCTGGAAGACGGTAAAGCGGGCAGCACCGACGTCTTTGAGTCATCTTCAGAGGAAGCCTGGATAACACTTGTTCCTGTGGAAATCTCCTTCTGATCTCCTGCTGGTAACGGCGACTCTAATTCTGGTTTGTCAACAGTGCCGATGGCTGCACCTCCAGATGAGACACATTCAGCTTGTTTTGGGTCCGTTTCCTTTGGTTTTTGAGCAGGTGAGGCTGTCAAGACGTACACTTGGACTTTGGCTGGCTGCCCCACGATGAGCTGCCTGTGTGAAGGGAAGAAGACGGCATTATAACGACGTACTTCAGATTGACGTTCAGCTAACATGCATTTTCTACCAACAATTTAAAAAAATATGAACCTACTCATGAACAGTTATATATTAGGGGTGCAACGATACACAAAATTCACGGTTCGGTTCGATACAAAAAAAAAAAAGTTCATGCCTTTTTAATTTGTCATTTATTAAAATTATAAATATATATTTTAACTCAAAAGTACAGTTTTTAAATTTAATGTTGCTGAAACAACAAAATAATAATAAAAATCTATCTGATCAAGAAATCACTCATCTTTGGCAAAGAGAGTTTATTACAGAGAAATGGCTCTTTCCAAAATAAAAGCTATACTATACGCTTCTTCTGGGGTTTATTCTCAGCAGCGTATTAAACATATCAGGTCCCCATAAGGAGAATCATGTGCTAACGGCTGTCTAAATGACTCGGGTAAAGTTTGTAGCATGCGTGCTTGTTGTTTTTGTCTGCTTCCACTTGTCTTTGCACTAAGATGATGTTGGCGTAAATGTGCAGTCATATTCGTTGTGTTCCCACTAGTGCTGTCAGCGTTAATGTCGTTAAAATGACATTAACGCCATAACGCAGCAAATCTCCCTTAACAAGTTACCGCAGATCGCCCCATGCGCAAGGCTGGACAGCGTCAACAAGCTAACTGCGCTAACGCACTAGTTCCCACCAATTGAGCATTGCGTGCATAGCTGGACTGGCCATCGGGCTGGCGATTTTTTGTTTTTATGGGCCGATCGATTTTTTTTTTTTTTGGAAGGGTATAAATAATGAAAGGTGTTGGATCGGCCAATTGGTCATGATCGACTCTGGGCTGGACCAATTACAGCCGAGGAGGTCGGATGCACCCTCCCCCTTGTTTAGCAATCTTATAGACGAACTAAAGAAAATGGAGAACAAAAAAAGGAAAGGAGGTGCAGAAAAAAATTAGGGCCAAAAAGAAACAAGCCCTTCAGGCAGACGCTGCCAAATGTGTAAAAATAACTGAATTGTTTGGCGGTAGCTATGGCATAGCTTCCACAGATTTAGCAACATCAGCAAGTGGTGGAGGCCAGCAGGTGGATAAGGGAAAGGGGAGGCAAGAGGAGGAGAGACCCGAGGCGGCCGCCGGTCATAGTGGCAGAGGAACTGAACTTCAGGTAAGAAGTCAGGTATTTTTTTGTCCCAGTCCAGCCCTGATTGCGTGGCACATCCGACACACTGTTTTACTTTTGTCCATGACTTTTGTCCATCAGGGTCATGCTTCACATGAAAACCAAGATAGTTCCAAACGCCAGATCTGAATGAGGGTGGGGGAGGTTCAATTTGCCATGTTGCAACGAACTTAGCTTCTGTCTTGCTAGCTTGCTCAGTAGTCGAACGCAGATCCACTGAGCGCTCAACACAGACAGCATCGTCAGAAGAAAAGTTGATAAAATAAATAAAAGATTTTGTATTGTTCGATACATACAGTGGGGCAAAAAAGTATTTAGTCAGCCACCGATTGTGCAAGTTCCCCCACCTAAAATGATGACAGAGGTCAGTAATTTGCACCAGAGGTACACTTCAACTGTGAGAGACAGAATGTGAAAAAAAATCCATGAATCCACATGGTAGGATTTGTAAAGAATTTATTCGTAAATCAGGGTGGAAAATAAGTATTTGGTCAATAACAAAAATACAACTCAATACTTTGTAACATAACCTTTGTTGGCAATAACAGAGGTCAAACGTTTACTATAGGTCTTTACCAGGTTTGCACACACAGTAGCTGGTATTTTGGCCCATTCCTCCATGCAGATCTTCTCGAGAGCAGTGATGTTTTGGGGCTGTCGCCGAGCAACACGGACTTTCAACTCCCGCCACAGATTTTCTATGGGGTTGAGGTCTGGAGACTGGCTAGGCCACTCCAGGACTTTCAAATGCTTCTTACGGAGCCACTCCTTTGTTGCCCGGGCGGTGTGTTTTGGATCATTGTCATGTTGGAAGACCCAGCCTCGTTTCATCTTCAAAGTTCTCACTGATGGAAGGAGGTTTTGGCTCAAAATCTCACGATACATGGCCCCATGCATTCTGTCCTTAACACGGATCAGTCGTCCTGTCCCCTTGGCAGAAAAACAGCCCCATAGCATGATGTTTCCACCCCCATGCTTCACAGTAGGTATGGTGTTCTTGGGATGCAACTCAGTATTCTTCTTCCTCCAAACACGACGAGTTGAGTTTATACCAAAAAGTTCTACTTTGGTTTCATCTGACCACATGACATTCTCCCAATCCTCTGCTGTATCATCCATGTGCTCTCTGGCAAACTTCAGACGGGCCTGGACATGCACTGGCTTCAGCAGCGGAACACGTCTGGCACTGCGGGATTTGATTCCCTGCCGTTGTAGTGTGTTACTGATGGTGACCTTTGTTACTTTGGTCCCAGCTCTCTGCAGGTCATTCACCAGGTCCCCCCGTGTGGTTCTGGGATCTTTGCTCACCGTTCTCATGATCATTTTGACCCCACGGGATGAGATCTTGCGTGGAGCCCCAGATCGAGGGAGATTATCAGTGGTCTTGTATGTCTTCCATTTTCTGATGATTGCTCCCACAGTTGATTTTTTCACACCCAGCTGCTTGCCTATTGTAGATTCACTCTTCCCAGTCTGGTGCAGGTCTACAATACTTTTCCTGGTGTCCTTCGAAAGCTCTTTGGTCTTGGCCATGGCGGAGTTTGGAGTCTGACTGTTTGAGGCTGTGGACAGGTGTCTTTTATACAGATGATGAGTTCAAACAGGTGCCATTCATACAGGTAACGAGTAGGGGACAGAAAAGCTTCTTACAGAAGACGTTACAGGTCTGTGAGAGCCAGAGATTTTCCTTGTTTGAGGTGACCAAATACTTATTTTCCACCCTAATTTACGAATAAATTCTTTACAAATCCTACCATGTGAATTCATGGATTTTTTTTTCACATTCTGTCTCTCACAGTTGAAGTGTACCTCTGGTGCAAATTACTGACCTCTGTCATCATTTTAGGTGGGGGAACTTGCACAATCGGTGGCTGACTAAATACTTTTTTGCCCCACTGTATGTGTACCGAACCGAAAGCACTGTATTGAACGGTTCAATGTCGATACGAGTATTGTTGCACCCCTATTATCTATAGATATGACACACTTATTAATAATAAATTTGCCTCTTAATGTTTTACTAAGTCATCTTAAAGGGGCACTCCTACGTCCACATGTTTATTAGTCACAAATCACAAGACGGAGCATGTTGGTTCGGTTTTAGGCCTTAATTTGCTACACTGTCCTCATCAGTGACCTGGCCTACTGTAAGACCTCAGTAACGCCTGTCGGTCCCATGAAACAGCCGCTCTGGACTGAGCTGTAAATAAAGCTGCAATGTTTGCAGCTTTGTGCATTAGTGGAAGAAGTGTAAATTGCAGGATTTTATTTTATTTTTTTAAATTGCTGCATCCACCAAGTTTTTTCAGGTTTGGGGAAAAAAAGACTAATGCTGTGAAAAGAGTCAGAGTCATGTATACAGTCCTCACAAACAGTAGTTTTTGGTTTTAATGAGTATCATGTGTCAAGTTTTGATTATTTGAAAATTACTTACACACACTTCCAAATAAGTAATTTATAAATTTTAAACTTCACATATTTTATCTATCTCACAAAAATCAAAAAAATCCAATGCATTTGTATCGTATATCTTTCTGCTAATTCCATCCTCAAAGATGCACCTGCAAACATTCACTATAGAGAGCGTGGATTGTGTGTGTAGACTCCATTTCACACACAATGTAACTTCAGAAGCAAAAGACAGTAAATACAAAATGTATCAAATTAAGGTCCAGTGTAAATATTAAAATGTTAACTATAAAATTTAGCAGTCAAAAGACCTATTTTGAGGAAGTACTTGATGACAGGAAGAAACATCTGAATGAACCAAACTCAACCATCTGATGCAACTAGTTGAGAGGGATATTACATAAGCTGCAATGTAACCAGTTATAACACTGTAAGGTTACTGAAGGTTATTGTCTCAAATAAAATGACCACATGCAGGCCAAATACTGCAGACACAATAAAAAATGCTGATGGTGGCCAGTGGTATCCCTCTGCCTCCTAGCAGATTATCGCATCGTATTTGCAAGAGTTTCAGAAAATTTGACCTCTGACCCTAACTATGAGTTTAAAGAGATTCAAAGTTGTCTGAGAGTTTTAGTAACTACACCTGTGGTATCAATTTGAAGATCCTACATCACTTTGTTCTGAAGTTATCACATTCACAAATCTGGATGAATTGATGTCGTTTATGACGGTAAAAAGTTCTAACAAACCTCTTTTTCCCCTAACCTCTTTGATAACATCTACACAGACACATATTCAGCCCTGAATTATTCTCCACAGCAAGTCAGTTACTATTGTCCACGATTCATGTAATTGTGAGGTTATTTCAGTTTTGTATAAAGTATAACAGGACTGAATAACAGAATATAAGAGATTCTACCTTTGCAGACGCTGGAGTTAATCGAGGTGTATGATATACAGATATCTCAATCTCTGTTATGTCTCTATTTTGACTATATTTTAATCTGTTAAAGTCTGTTGCAAGTTGTTCAACTTCATGAAAGCAAACTATAAATTGAAAAGAGTGCCCCTTTAAGTATTTAGTGCATTTTCTTTAGGTCTTCAGTGTGTTTCAGAGATTCACTACAAATCACAACATGTAAATGTTGGGAGCGGTTTCTACTCACACACGATCTTTGGCTTTCATATCTGCTGGGTTAAAAACAAGAAACAACTTTTTCAAGCAACGTGTGAAACTAAACACTGGCCATGACTCCAGCGGTAGTGAAAGACAAACACAAACCTTTCTCAGCTATGACTTTGCATACGTGATTCGGCCGATCGTTTAAATGTTTGGTCATCAGGTCGCCACGTGATGCATCGACGAGAAGGTCACAGTTGAGACAAACCAACGTGAACCTGAAAACAGAAGAAGAAATTTTATTACTATTTTAACTCAGATTTACTGCCAAGTGAAAGTATAACTTGAGAAGTACTCTTACTTTGAGGCCAATGAATTTTTCTTGTGATCCATTTTCAAAAATCTGTTCTTGGTGATGGTGCTGTGAAATCTGATTTTTTTTTTTTTTTAAAAAAGAAAGAAAGTTTTGTCATAAAAAAAGTCAGCAGATGCTAAAAGTCACTCAAATATCAATGGAAATCAGGGTCTTGCTGACCTTATCATATGATTCCCGATAGAAACTTTGCAACTTGTGCGATATTTGCATGCGCCGCAACTGGAAACCATTGGGAAATGAGAGAAAAAGTCGTCCACGTGTGCGTTGCATTCGATGCATGTGTAAATCCCTCCGCTAGCACTGAAAGCACAAAATGTAACACTTTAAGATACTGTTAATGATGATTTGAATTTCTCATTAGTATGATGCATTGTCTGCTGAGAGGTCTGTAGCTTTCTAATTGTACAGTCCGACTTGTTGTACCACTACATCATCTTATGTCTGATCTGCTTAAAAGCCCAAATAATGTGACTGAAGCCAGCAAATCGCTGTTGATTACTGAGCCTAATTAGCCAAATATCACACACACACACATTAATTTTTTTTAAAGACAGAAATCCTGCTATACTCCATGTTATTTTTACTCAGCCTAATGAAGAGTGTCCAGAAAATTAATTGGAAATACAGTCATTTATTTTGTGTACTGCGGGGCTTTAATAACCTCCATTAATTTGCTCCCACCCTGCCTTGGATACCCAAGAGGTGGGGCTCCATGTTAGTGGTTGTGGTGCAATTTTAACCACATGCAAAAGACCCATTGTGTCATTAAGATAAATGATCTGCACTTTAGTGAAGACTGCAGTGTAAACATTTAATTTATTTAAAGACTACAGTCATTTTAAAGGGTCTTGATATTTAACTTCTTAATAAATTTGCATCAGCTCAAATTGTATTAAGGGCTCAACGTTTGCGACTTCACAATAGTTTAAAAGAGTCCAAATGTATTTATTTACACCACCTACAGTGGAACGCAGGAACAAGTAATCCAACAAGAGACAACTACAACTAGAGCAATTGATGCAATGATGCCATGAAAATGTCAAAAACTGATTGGTTGGAAAAAGCTGTCTTTAACAAGAAAACGAATAGCAGTCCACAAGCAGAGGAGGAACAACAGCCAACATTAGCAGATGTTTTTTTTTTTTTTTTTTTTTTTTTTTTACACATCTGACACCGCCCCCTGGTGACGACAACACAGCTACAACAGGTAGACATGGGTCACATTAAATCCTGAAATAAGAAAGTCTGTGATGGCTTTGTCTGTGAAAAGTTTTATAATAAGGACTGCTGAGATATTGATCAGGCTGTTGGCTGTGCGAAGCAGCGTAGCTGAAGCTGAAATGAGCCAAGAGTCCAGAGTGTGAACTAATCCAAGCAAACAAAGAGTGAAATCCAGAGGACCTGAATAGCTCGAGTTTCAGATATGAAGAAATGGCTGAACCTTCGTGGCAGTTCTAATGTTATCATACCAAGTGAAGTTTTGAAAAAGAACACTCTGAAATCTAAATTGATCTTCACTGATGTTTACATGCTGCACATCTTTAGAGTCTGCTCCTGAGTGCTGTGTGAAAAAGTTGCCAACCTGAGATTCCTGAGTGCCAGGTTGTGCTTGGACTGAGGGTTTTGCTTCTTGCTCTGAGGCATCTTTGCCTTTCCTGTTTCTGAGGTGGTTGGTTTAGACTTAGATACAGTAACATGAGGTTTTATTGGATGATTCACACTCAGACTTTCTGTACTGACGACAAAACCAGGTTGCTTAGGGGACACTGGCAGTGCAGGTGACTTTCCTGTGAGGGAAGCTCTAATGGTCACCTGCAGTGAGAACACAACACTGGATCAAATTTATATTTCTTTAACATTTAACATAATAGCACAGATCTTATTATGACTGCCTCAGACCTTTGTACCAGGAGGAAGGCCCTCCAGGGCTTTAGGCTTCCTAAAAGTCTTGTGGACATGAGTCCTGTGCTCCACTTTCTCCTTGTAGGTGAGAAAATTCAGTCTACATTTTCCACAGCGATGGATCTTTTTTTTCTGAAATGGGGGGGGGGGGGCAGAAACACAAAAAAATGTGATTAATAAGTGGTTCTATGGGAGGCTAATAGCTGATATGTTTCATTTGGATTCGCTGAAAGAGTCTAACAAGTACGAAACAGACTAATTTCACTTCTATTAATAGAGTGGCAATTAATTTTTTTTGGTTCTAATTCAACCAAATTTATTGCTTTGTAGGGCAAGAGAAGCAGGTTTTATTGTGGAAGCTTTTATGTATTACACTTGTGTGCTTGGCAGACACCTAAATCAATTCAAACTTGGAGGTAATGGCAGGAACCAAAAACAACTCCAAGCCTGTAAATGTTTAAAATTTCCTGGAGAAAATCTGAATTCACTAAACTGTATTTTGCACTGCGGCAGTTAAAACTGACATCTGTTTCTGAAAGGCGCTCAAACCGAGGGTGAACTTAGCTTCATACCTGATGTTTCATGTAGTGCTGCATGTATATATGACTAGTTCTAAGAACTTTGAGACAGAAGGGACACAGCAGGTCTTTTGTGTTTTCGTGGACGCTCCTGAAATGTGTCTCCAAATCAGAGAAGAAGGAAGACCTGTAATTGCAAACCTGTGGAAGCAGTAAAACCACAAATTCAGTACTGGCCACCGATTCTCTGCACACATTAAAAGAAACTGTAACCCTAAGACGAATGCAGACCTGGCACACATAAGGCATTTCCCCAGGTTTGTGGTTTCCCTTCATGTGCTCCAGAAGCACCTGCTCTGATTCAAACGCCAGCTCACATATCTTGCAATTGGCTAAAAGGGAAAAAAATAGAATAAAATCAGATATGGAAAATAAATTTCTAACCAAAAAGCCAGAATGAGCTTCATGAATCATCGTGTTATACTTGAGGATTCAATTGGGCTGTGAGCACTCTCAATGTGGCACTGCAGCTGGAACGGGGTCATGTACTGTCGGTAGCAGTGGTGGCAGGTTGTGTGGCTTTCCCAGCTCTCGCTGTTCTGCTTTTCCAGCTCCAAGTGGTGTTTCATATGGTTCATGAACCTGCAGCGAAGAATGGAAACACACAGAGCACGGAAATGTCAACCAACTCGTTAGCATGTGGCAGCCTTTGAACAATTAGCCAGCTTTTAACTGTTATCAAGAACAGACTGCTGACGTTTATTTGAACTGACGATTCAGGCCTCAGTAAAGACCTAGAGACCACTCAGAACAGGTTGCTAAGAAAAATCGGTGTTCCCAACTGGTTCGCAAATAGTTGGTCACAAAGATGTATTCTTAGTGATTGCTTTGGTTGCTAGCATCGCTTGCCCATAAAAGATGCTAGCTTGTCTGCAAACACTAATTATTTGCAGAGTGGAACTGAACCTGTGAAAAGCATGAAGCAGGCTAGAAAGAGCAATCGCCTTCATCGAAAAAGTTTTGAAACCTTTTGGTTTTAGCGTCGAGGCACAACTGTGCTCATAAGGCAAACGGCCGTTTCTGGTTTTCATCGTGTTTTCATCTTTGTTACAGATCAGTGAGTAGTTGCTGAGTGTTTGCAGACATGACTTTTGCGACTTTTGTTAATCTGCTCATTACCAAAGAAATCACAATGAGGCTTTCATGTAGCATCATATCATTACAACTGATATCCCCTAGCAACAGCCAGCAACCACTCATCATCCAGTTGTTACCAAGTTACTGGAGGTTGCCAACTGGTCTCTAGCCCTGTGTGATTGAAACCTTAGAAAGTATGAAATGGATGCATTTACCCGTATTTATTCATTCTAGCCCAGACCACCTGCTGCTGGAATGCAAAATTAATCTTAATAATTGCTTTTCATACTTTAAATTATATGAAAACATTAGTCAAACTTTTTCCCCCCCCATTCATGTCTTATTATATTTGTTGCACCTGTAATATTGAATCCTGAATCCTAAGAAACAAAAGGTGGAGTGAGTAAACTAAGAGTAACATTTTTTTTTAATTAATTTAAAAAAAAGTTCATTTCAGGTTATAAACGAAAGGAAGAGTTTCTATAATTGTTCACAAATATACTTTATATGATGAACAGGTGTTCTGACTTTACAGTTCAGTTTTTGCTCATTATTAACCCTGTTTTAAATGTATTTAAATTGGTTAAATTTAACCCATAACAAAAATATATTTTCAAGATATTAGTGTTGGTACTACTGATTGAAAATTTTGGCAGGCCACTTATATATTTGTTGAATAGTTAAAGATCAGCTTAAACCTGTTGAGATCAGCTACAGTGCATGCTAACTGAACTTACTCCACATCTGTATACTGCTGGTTGTCTAAGCCCTACATTTTCAAAGCTGCTACATTAAAGAATTAATTTATAAGCCAGAAACTATTAGGTGAGCTATTACTTTACATTTAAGTGTATTTTCCACACAGCCTTTCCATTCATTCATCATAACAATGTTTGCATTTGGTCAGTACAAACAGCTCAAGGTTGAATAAATAAATACACAAGTGCGGACTTGAACAAATTTGATCACGATTTATCTTTAAAGAGAAAATAGGTGCACTAAAACAGCATCAACTTTAGCTTTGTGGGGGAAAAATTAAATATTCATGGCTTGTGTACATGCACCGGATCCAGGTCCCAAAGGTTTTTAAGATGAATGAAGCGCTCTGCTCACGCTTCACTTTCTAAGCATGTATAATGACTGCTATAATATCAGCAATTACACAAAGATTTTTGTTTTGCTTAATGATACAGTGCCCCACGGCTGCACTGAGCACCTCCTCAGCTACCTGCCACTGCTGCCCTGACGAGGCATGGCCCATTTTTCAGCCTGCACATTCTGCTACCTCAGCTCCCCTAATAGAAATTTTTATGTGGCTGATCTCTGACCTCCGCTGTGAGAGTGTGGTTGCAGTACAAATGTGTTCTCCCATTAAAAGCAGCTTACAGAAGCTTTTTTTGCCCCACTGTTCTGAAGCAAAGTTATTTAATCAAAGGAGCACTTCTTACGCCACCTAAACTAGCAGTCATTTTTCATCTCTACGCCCATGAGGGAAAATGGTCAGATACTGTCATCCATCTGAGACAAAAGCTGCAGTTAGGGCAGAGGCAGATAACCTCCCTCCCCATCCTCTCTTTTGTTTTATTGGCACTGGACACAAAGTCCTTGAAAACTCAGTTTGGTTTTTGAACATTATGTGTGTAGACAAAACAAGCCAAACACTACAGCACTGTCTATAAACACCATAAATATTCACTAATACTTTATTCAAATCCATGTTAGAGTTGGAAAAGGCAGATGGTTTTGCCTTTACTCCCCTTCATAAAGGGAATGTTGATTTCAAAATATAATTCCCACAAATTAACAATACCATTGGAGTTTAGATCAGTATCCGTATGCCTTCCTATTACTGAGCAAAACAGAATACTAAAGTTGAATAATTACTACTAGACCAACCTGCCTATTTATTACTGTAATACAATCAGATGTTCCCCAGCAGAAAGCGATTAGCCTGGTTATGAGGTGAGCAGCCACCTGTAAGCCGAGCTGCTCAGACTTCCTTAAAGCAGGAAGCCCAATTACTACTATAAAACAATAACACGACGACCCAATCTAATGGATATTTGGAGCAAATATATGCTGGTTAATTTCTATTTAGTGACAAGGAAACACACATAAAAACAAACCAATATTTGTAAATCTATAGTACATTATATCCTCCTGAGACCCAGCCTATTCATTTTTTCCTCTATTTTGGACATTTGTTTTCTTTCTATATCTTATGACTTGTTTGAGCTACCCTTACTAGGTGCCGATGTGCTCACAGAGGACATGCTGGCCCTTCCAATGATATCTCATATGTTTGGGTGGCTTCTTTAAGCTCCAAAGAGGCAGGAAATCATAAAATCAATTTCCTCAGTTC
This sequence comes from Rhamphochromis longiceps, assembly GCF_057381845.1. Lineage (NCBI taxonomy): Eukaryota > Metazoa > Chordata > Actinopteri > Cichliformes > Cichlidae > Rhamphochromis > Rhamphochromis longiceps. The sequence goes on from NC_140557.1 coordinate 19,279,342, forward strand.
TCAGGAGGATATTATGCATATTAATATAGTGGCATATGTACCAATCAAGGAGTAAGGTCTGATTTAGACTTTTGGGGAATCTTTGTAGAGCTTTTCATGTAACTTGCGCAAGTGGCCGAAGTCATTGCTGACATTTATGGATGTGCACCATTCATTATGCTTTAATTACTGTGTATTTGCGTCCTGTTGTTTTACATGTGGTGCCAGCCAATAGGAACCAATAAAATAATGTAAATAATTCAAACTTACAAAGGCAAAATGCTGAAATCAGCAAGAAGTCTGCACTCTTTGTGGGAAAAATGACAATTCATAAAGAAAAATTATGGCTATCTACTTAAGAATGAAAGCAAATTTTCCTACCTGATATTATTCTTGAGAACTTTTAAGCAGCTCTGGCACTTAAAGGTGGTGTTGGTCTTCTGTGCCTCCTTCTTTTGCACGTCTCCCTCAAAGTTACCGTAATAGAAATCTGCGACCAGCATGATGCGCTTGTTTGAGTTCGTGTTCAGGGCCGCTGGAGCTGTGCTTCCTCCGTTGGCACGGCAGTTCTGACATAAACGGATTAAACATATTAATGTTTCATGGAAACCAACACACGAATGATTGTTTGCTAAAACTGACGGGCTTTTAAAAACATTATTTTATATAATTATTTCATATAATCCCATTTGACAATAACATATTCTTACCAGAGTTTTACTCACCATCATGTGATATTTTAGAGCTTCCTCTGTGAGAATTTCTTCTTGACAATTGGGACACTTTCTCTTTACCATGCCATTTTCCACTCTGATGACTACTTTTTGTGGTGCTACAGAAAAGGAACTGAAGGTTAAACTTAATAAAATACAGCAGGAACTTGGATTAGAATCTTTTTGAGTTTAAAAAAAAAAAAATTGTCAATAAAACTTACACAAGTCAGGCTTTGATTTTTTTGCTACGTTGTCCATTTCCTGTGGTGCCAGTCCTCGTTTCAGTAAGCTCTGATCTGTACCGAAATGTAAAACAATTGACAATTGAGATAATTGAGCTGCCTGAGGCTAAAAACACAGTTGTTTTTTTTTGTCACAGTTCCACATTTTTATCCCTAGACTCTACAATAAACATACACTAGAGGTATACACAGCAAGAGGTTGTGAAGAGGTATATTGTTTTCTTTACTTTTTCATCTTTGTGGTCTTGCTACTTAATTTCACTGTGCAAGCAACTGTATACTGACAATAAAAGTTATATGTTCTAAGTTCTACAAGAGTAGCTTCACATGATTCATAGATCAAAATAATCCAACAATTCCTGCGCTTTCTGAACCAATACATTTTAATCTCCTCCCCCCTTAAAGTTGACTTTTTTCTATTTCACTGCTCTTCATTAAGGTGTGAGCTAGAGCTTTTGACTAATAAAGACTATTTGCACAAATACGGACCTCATTATCTGAAACTTTGGCTGTGTTTAATATGAGGAACCACCACTACAAAACATGTACACGTGGCAGAAAAAAAAAAAAAAAAAAAAAAAATCAGGAAAAGCAAAATAGCTAACTTTTAGAGCGTTACCTCTGCTATTGGTGTCCTTTGCAGACATAGAAAAGGTCTGAAGAGGTTGTGAGGTGGATCTGTTTGGTTGAAGCTGACTAGGCTGTGTTGAGTATACAGCAGGACTCTGGACATTTGACAGTGTCACAACATTGTTGCTAATTTGTTGCACCTGTGGCCTGTGGACAGCGCCAGGTATGACTGTGGCTGGAGAGACCTGCTGAAAAATCTGCTGCTGACCAGCTGTAAGCAACAGGATACGCACTTGGCATTGCAAGACTCAAACTAAAGAAAATAAACAAACAAAATATAGTGCAATGAAGATTTACTCACAAAAGGATTACTATATTAAACTGAGATTTACCTGGAATGATTGTAATTGATGGTCTTGGGGGATACGCGGCCCCAAAAGAGGCAATAAAGTCACTGCTATTTGTTAACTGTGGAGAAGTGACAATAAAGCCCTGAAAAAACAAACAAAAATCACCCTTATCAGCTTCTGTTCCTTCTGCCTGCTCTTATCATTTAGTTTTTTGGTATTTAGAAACACTTAAATGCAAAAATACCTGATTATTGACAATAACAGGCTGTGGAGTTACTGTTGTCAGACTGGTTGGTACAATACTCTTTGTTTTCCCAGGTATATTCAATGGCAGCACTATTGGTGAGGGGACCACAGCAGGCTGAGGAGGGGGGCACTTTACTTCTTGTTTCGCTGCACTTTTCCTTTGAGGAGTCGGAGGGTTAGAAGGCTTTCCATCCTTCTGGTTATTCGCTGTGAGAACATTAAGGGGGGCAAAAATAGGCAATTCAACAACAACAACCAGAAACAAAGTCAAAGCATTGAAAACTTAGAATTTTAGCAGGCAATATGTGCAACTTGCTGGACAACAAGTAAAAACCCTAGAAAAACAACTTCTGTAATGAGCTGCAATTGACTAAAAATAGTGAGTTACAGAAAATTAAATGTACACTATTTCTCCTCTGGATGCTGGGACAATATAGGGACATTTATACGTCCGAACTGTGTTTGGTACAACTTGCAGTTTGTGGGTTTCTCTGCCTACAGTTTATAATGCACTATCCAATCAGTTCCGCAGTATGTGGGTGAATCTGAGCAGAGAGTACACAGTTCAACAATTTATCCTGCTACTTCAATCTGCAGTAACATCATCAACAAACCCCATCGACTCAGTTCTACTGGCAGTCATACGTGGCAGCCATAACATTACCACCATCATGTTTGACAGATGATGTGATATGCTTCAGATCACGAGTCAAAGAACTGCATCTATTCGTGACAGCTTTTTTTCCCATTGTAGGCTTTGTCAATGACACATTTACTTCCTCATAACTTCACTAGATGGTGTACAGGGTGGCGTACTGAGGCAAAAATTTACAGACATTGTCACCGTCTCCTTCCAGAAAACACGACCCAATTATTTAAAAAAAAAACTATGAATCTTGTATGCCTGATGGCATAAATGAGTACTATAGAGTAAACTAAAACAATCTAGCAGGACAAACAGCTCTACATGTCAGAGACAATATTTGATCTGGTGCCAGAAATTTCTTTGAAAGGACTTTTATCCTGTCTCCAAATGGTTAAAAGTGGACATTTAGTTATCCTATATTTACAAGTGCATATTAAGAACTGGGCAATACTGTGCGGATGTTCCCGAATATTTAACAAACTAATCTGGATCTGGGCACAGGGAAGCTCTCCAGGTAAATTTCAGCTTTGGTGGAGGAATCCAGTCTGTTTTTGTATTATCATACATTCATTGGTGCCATTAAAGTTTAAACAATAAAATAAGACGTTTTTATATTTCTAAAAATGTGGTGTAACATACAGAGCACTCCAACAAAGATGGGCTCATCGTCATCATCTTCTATCAAGTGAACTTCAGGAACTTGTTTCTGCCACGGCTCCAGCTCCTCCTCTACACACTCCATAAAAAGTTCGGACATTGTGGACCTACAACAGAAAAACATTAAAGTTACTGCTTCAGCAAACAACACACGTATCTCCCATCAGCCACTTTGAGATGAAATAAGAAACACAGATATCACTGATGGTGGCCCACTTAGGTACAGATCCTTGGATGATCTAATTATTGAAAGAAAAAAAACAAACAAAAATGGTGTTCCCAAAGTATTTCATGATAAACTGTCGAAACAGGCATTTGATCTTTACCTGTGATTACTTTTTCTGATTATGCCTATTAAAAAAGTAACGATAAGAATCGCTGCAGCAAATGCATGGAAAACGGGTTACTGGGAGAAATTCGATTCAGGTGTGCAATCTGAGCATCCGGTGCCTGAGTCTGCACCAAAAAAACTGCAAAATCTGCATTTGGCATACAGCTGGTCAGCACTCGGTTCTACAAGAATAAACAAGCTGAGCATAAAATAAATGACCCCTGATGAGGGCTTTACTAGCTGGAGTGGGGCTGCTTTTAGTAGAACTGATAATCGATTACTCAACATGTTAAGTAGCTAGATTTCTTAAACTTAATAAGAAGAGACTTTGTGTATTCAAACGGATTTCCTTGAATTTAGATTAGAAATTGATTATAAACTGGTGGTATACTCAGATGCTACCATTTGACATGGCATCTTGGGGTTATGCCACAGCGTTTTAAGGGTGATGCCACGACCTATCCCGGCTTTTTGAGACGGTGCCATTACATACCTCGTCCAAACAGCTGAGCTGCCACAGCTGTGTGGTTGTGGGTGTGTGTTTTTTTTAATAATGTCTTTACTGTGGCTTTTTTGAAATACTGGAATGTCACAATGTATAGTGGTTGTCTGGAAATGTTTTTAGGTTGGCCATGGTTTGGAATGAGTCAGAAAAGTCAGAATTCTGAGATTAAAGTCAGAATTCTGACTTTTTTCACCGAATTCAGGAAAAGAAGAAAAAGAAGGAAAAAAAAAGAAAAGACGTGCCCACTTTTTTCCCCCCCAGTGGCCCTAATCCTCTTTCGTAAGGACCTGATCAACAAACTAGCTCAATACTTCAATTTAACACCAATCAAACAAAAAGCTAAGAAAACACCCAAATCACGAATCAAAGAAAATAACATAGTTCAGACAAATGACTTCATCTGGTTTGGTTTTGAACAATTCTGACTTATCCTCTCCAAATGCCTTGGCAGTGTGCGGCACCACCCCAAAATGCCACGGAATCATCTCCATATGCTACAGCATCACCCCAAACGCCGCAACAGATTGAGGTATTAGTCTAAGCAGCCATGGCATCACCCCTAAATGACATGGTAAGCCTCCACCATGGGTGCCACAGTTAGAGGCTGATGCCACAATTTGATCCAGCCCTCAAATTGCATGGCATTTCATTGCATCTGAGGGTGCCACAATAAGGGGCCGATGCCATAATTTGAACCAGCCACTGGCGCATAAACACAGGTACCTAAATATTATACAGTATGTGATTAGTCATTTGACACCGGACGTGAAGAAAAGCAAACTTTGTAGCTTATCCATCCACCGCCGCTTATTTCTACAATAAATCTCCAGAAGTATTAAAATATGCAGATAAACTGTTAACTTAGTGACTTAGTTAGTCTGATACAAGACTGGTTAAATTATACAGCTTTTTTTTCCTTTTTTTTTTTAACATGGAAACAATACCTGCAGCAAACAGGGGTGAGTCTAAAGGGGGGTATGGGGTGCACGAGACCATACTTATTCCAAGGCTTTCATAACATTTTTCAGACTAAAAGTGAAATAATATAAAATATTTTATTCATTAAATTGCATTAATGTTTAAAAATAAAAGCTTTCTTCACAAGCCAATTAAAATGTAAAAGGGCCATTAAACTCTGAGCCACTGACCTGAGGGTTGTTAGGTCAGACACAGAATTATTATTAATATGAATTAACATCTGCAACATCGTGTCTTTTTTCAGCTGCATTAAAACTTGCCTCCGATTAATTTTAGAAAGCCTTCTAAGAAGACAGAGTAAAGGTAAGACGTGAATTTTTTTTTTTTATCTTTTTGATATTTATTATTTCTCATTAATAATACAAAAGTATTTCTTATTCGATTACTTGATTAATTGATGGAATAATCGATATACTACTCCATTCTGAAAGTAATCAATAGCTGCAGCCCTAATGGCATCACTTTCACTTCATGGCGCACAATGTTTGGCCAGTTTGTTTAGATTTTTATTTATTTATTTTTGCTTTGAATACATGACTTTAAAAAAACAACAAAAAAAAACAAATTTTAAACATGCTTCAGGTTATTTTCAATCTGGAAAAATCTCATTAGTGGGTACCATTACCGTTTTTTTACCCTACAGTACAAACCCCTGATTATTTACAGTGATTATTGGTGAACAGGATTTAAACTGGGTCTCAGTGCTTTGGTTTTTTGTGTTGTGGAGACCCTAAAAGGAGCTTTTATAAACTGAAGGTTTTACAAAGCTGTGTAATTGACGTTAAGGCGGTGACAACACTGCCTGCTGGTGTAGCTGTGCTCAGTTTCTATTGTATAATAGTCATACTAATGCCTCGCGTTTTAATGCATTACTTATTTGGGCCTGAACGCTTTTATAGCGACAAACAACTAACTGAAATTGCATGCACAAATGCACAAAGGTCTTTAATTTTAAGCGAGCTCACCTCAGTGCACATTTCATAAACACATGAAAACAGGTAGAGTAAATGAAGACATTATTGTGTGCTACATTCAACAACAGAACAGCTAACGTCATGTTAGCCTAGCTCCCTCATAGCGAGCAGCGCTGTTTGACGTTAATGTCTCTTTTCACTAGCGGCAGAGCTAATGCTAAGGTCCAGTTTTCTAGTGCTGCTCCTGCTCTTCGGCCGCTGCAGTCTGCCACAATATTAGAGCATTAAATGCAAAATCAGATTTTAGAGCTGCGGCACAGTGTACTGTCAGATCATTGTATCATTATTTTGCAAGAGTAACCGGTCATCGAGCAAAGCCTCATAACATTAGCCAGAATCGGTTAGCATGCACACATTTTCTGGGACAAAGCCTGCACCGGTAGGACGTGTGCTTAAACACAACTCTTTCACTGCCAGCTCGCAGTTTAGGGGAAAAGCTGTGTCTACATACCAGTTTCGGCACAGTCCTTGAGCTGAGGACGGCGGATTTCAGAAAGAGCGGGTGCACATCACACACACCAAGGGATGTATCGCTGCCCAAAGGCGGCGGAAAAGCTCGGCGTGTGCGGACCAATACCCGGTGCTCCTCGCTGGGAACTTCCTTTCAGTGATGTACTGCTTCCTGGTCTCGCCATCAGTTCTCTCCACATGCAAAGGAATAACCAGCTCAGCAAGACACATTTGCACACATTAAATAAACATTTGTTTAGGTCTGCATTTTTATTCAGTCATTACTTTTAGATATATTTCTAAGTAATCAAGGGATGTGTAGATAATTAAAATAAAACAACATATACTTTGTCTCACATTTAGGAAATTCCTATGCAACATGACAAGACAAATATCTTAATGAGGTAAAAACTAAAGTAAAAAATATACACAGTAAATGATGTCAGATGACATTAAAAGACCCTTAAATCTTCGTGCCATGAGGTCAACAAGGTGCAGGAAACATTCCTCAGTGATTGTGGTCCATATTGGCGTGTTATCCTCCTGGAAGCAGCCGTCAAAAAATCGGTACATGGACATGGTCAGCAACTATACTCAAGCAGGCTGTGGGATTAAGCAATGCTCAGCTGTAGCTAAGTTTCCCAATGTGTGGTAAGAAAATATCCCTCACATGGTTACACCACCATCAACAGCCTGAACCACTGATCAAGGCAATAAGGATTCATACTATTTACACCATCTGAATATCGCAGTGGAAATGGAGTCTCAATGGACCAGGCACCATTTTTCTAATCTTCTATTGTGCAGTTTTGGTGAGCCCATGTGAACTGTCTCAGTTAACTGTTTTTACCTGGTAGGAGTGGCACTCGGTGTGGTCTTCTGCTGCCGTGACCCATCTGCTTCAAGGTTTGACATGTTGTGCATTTAAAAATGCTATTCTACATACTTTAGTTGTCAGTTTATTGACTTTGCAGCTCATGGTGCAGCTGCTGTGATGGGAAGGAGAGGAACAGTCACACTCGTATTTTCTCTAATTTATATGTTCAAAAGTTTACATACAAACTTAAATATATACACAAACTCCCTTAAATCTGTTAATAGGTGGTGCTGAAGGTTCTGCGTCTTTTATCTTGGCAAGGCCGAGACCTATTAACTTCTTGTTAGTGGCATTAGAAATAAGTGCATACAAACTTCTAATGACATCTGTAAGTGTATTTAACTGCAGGTTAATAACAAGCTGTCTTTAAAGCTGTTTTGTAATGGAAAAGTAATTATTCATCAAAATAATTCACAGAAACAAACAAGATTACCCGTTATTACCTGAAGAAACATTTTTTGACAAGCCCTGAATTACCTCTGAGTAATTAATGGTACATAGACTGCACCACACCTGCCATCTGCTCCTGCAGCTCTCACTGCAGTTGTTTCAGATCGTTAGATTAAAAACAGATCTGCTGATAGAATCAAGTGATGCATGATGCACACAGCATAATAAAGCATAAAATAACGCTCTGTTTATCAAGTCAAGTCAAGTCAAGAAAGCTCTTTAATATATTCTTATCCACTGTGATCTCCATCTTCTCAAAACTGCAAATGATAAAATACAGTGATGACACAAAATGACACATGTCGACTCTTTGAGATATTACAGATCTTGTAGGTGCAGCAGGGAAAGCAAATGATCAATAAAACACCGCATTTTCCAATTTATAGCCAGTTACATCATTCTGAAACAGCTGCGCCGATCAGATCTTAGCCAACAGGCAGAGGCTGTCCAGACAGTTAGGTACTGAATACGGATACTTTGCATGACTCGCAGTTTATATTGTTACTTATTTATCTCACGCTGGGTCTAGATGCAGACCTTCTGTTCATGTACTGTCGGAAATAAGGCCTTTTAATGCTTTTCCCTTAAAGAAACTTTCTTCTGATTGGCTACCTCTTTCATCAGCAACTGGGAGGGGCTTCCGTGATCCTGACCATATTATGGTTATGCCTTCTGTGACGTTTTACAGAGCCAAGATTTGGGGAAACAACAACAACAACAAGAACAAAAAAAAACGTCAGGATCTGAGTGTTTGGAACAGACTGAAGTGTTTGGCTCATAAGGATTACTCATACATGTACTGACCTCGTTATCTGAAACTACAGCCGTGTTTAATATTCATATCCACCATTGTGAGAATCCAGAAATGACAGAAATGACAGAAAACACAACTGTTCACATTTACATTTATATTCCTCTTATTTTTTAGCATTTATTTTAATTTAATGTAGACAATATCCACTGGGGATCATCAGTGCTAATCTCTTGTGTGTCACTTTTCAAATCAGGGGATGCAGATTTATCATCATGGCAGCAGATTCTACTCTCAGATCAAGGTCCTCATTTCAGTCTTTGCTCTCCCCTCACCACAGCTCAAGGGACTTCTTCAGTTTCTCTCTGTAGCACTGTAAGCTGTCCTCTGATGACTTATACTGTAATTTGGCAGAGTATAAATAAAACTGAATTCTACGTACAATTAAATTTGCTCTGGCTCAGTTAAATCCATCTCCCACCTGTCCAGAATACAGAGCCCAGAGAATGAAAGTGTCTCTGATTATAATGAATAGAGTACGTAGTAAGTAAAACTACTGCAGCAGGGAAATGTCTGTGTTCATCTGTGATTAGTATATTAGTAGGGGCAAGGAAAAGGTTAATGATATAAATAACTGATCCATGTTGGTCTTCATTACAAACTTTACAAAAATTTTAAAGGTACACTGTGGAAAATCTTACTGCCAAATGTAAGGAGATTGCAAACAACTGAATTCTATTTTCTTACCCCTCCCGCAGAATCCTAGCATCACAGGATGAAAGATGTTTAAAAAACTGTTACGTGTCTGCAGACTGCCTGTTTTCTCCCTCTCCTTTTGCTAGCCATTTCCCAAGGTAGACTGCAGGCTGGTGTCATTTTGGGAATCTCCACCTAATTAGAGGGAGGAGGCTTTGAATGGACCAACCGGGAGTGAGGACACCCTTATAAAAGGAAACTCACCTGTGGCTAGAGGGGGCTCTTTTCTCCTTGGTTAGGGTTGCTTGGCACATGTGTTGAGCTGCTCTGGTGCATTTCTTTTGTTTGTCTAAAGTCTGGGGGACCCTGTACATTTCCTCATGTAGGCTGTTTTCTGTTAAACACACCAGGTAAGAAGGTTGTTGCCACCCATGTAATGTTTGAGCTTATTTTGTAAGCTGAGGACTAAGACTTTTTTTTCTTCTTCGATGTTTTCTTGTTGTTTTTCTTTGGCATAACCTGATGGTCCCTTTCTCCCCCACATTGTTGTATGGCTGTAAGACTTTTTTTTGTTTTTTTTTTGTTTTGAGAAATTACCCATTAAACTTCATATCTGCTACAACACTTGCACTGACTTGTTAACTTAGCTTTCAAGCAGAAAGCAGGCAACTTCAGCATCGCTCTTAAAACTTTTTTCTCTGCAACCCTTGAATGTGGGAAGGGCTACTGTGCTGGTGTTTACTCTTATTTTGGTGGCGTTGTGTTGTTCCTTCTCGTTTTTACTCCTTTGGTGAAGGAGTACCAATATTAAACGTACATATGAGTCTTCATATCTTGCCTCTGAAAATGCAGACCCAAAATAAAATTTGCTTCTACATCACAAAGAATCCTCCACCTTTGGTGTACTCCATGTATTTTTCTAACCACATAAGCTATGGGGAAGAGGCAACAAGAGAGAAGGAAAGGTAGGTATACGGAGGTGAGAGTAGGGTGTTTAAAATTAGCTAGCTGATATGATGGACAGGAGGAAGGCAGATATATTGTTTCTGCAGGAGACCAGGCGGAAGGGAAGCAAGGTGAAGAGTGTTGGGATGTGGACTTGACTGTTCTACCATGCTGTAAGGTAAAGTCACAGTCCTTGGGTTTTCTGTTATAAACTTTGAATTCTTGCTATTATTTCATATTCTGTTTGCTTGTTATTGTTTTTTTCTTGTTTGCCACATTTTAAAAAGTTTAAGCTTTAGTGTCAGTTTCTGCTTATTTTCATGATTCTGCCTTAATGTTTTATTTTTTCTATCGTTGCTTTCTTAACCTTCCCCCTCCTGCATTCTCCATTTGGATCTGCAAACAACTAACCATTCTCTGGTGTAGAGGCTGGGTGGATGAGTACGTCAAAGGTGTTCTGGGGGTGAAGAGTGTCAGACAGGATCGTACAGAGTTAAAGATTTTAAGAGTTTTATTGTGAGTAACCAAGATGGACAGCATTAGAAATGAGTGTAGCAGAGGGACAGAGGTTTAAACATGTGCAGAGGAGGGATGGTGAAAATGTTGGACGGTGAAGATGGCGCTGCCAGGTAGGAGGAAAAGAGGAAGACCATAGAGAATGTTCATGGATGAAGGAGGACATGTAGAGGGTTGTTGTTGCAGAGGAGAAGGCAAAGGAGGGGTTAGATGGAGGCAGATAATTTACACTGGTGATGACCCGGCAGGAAAGACAAACAAGAACTAGAACTACTAACCTTCCAGAAGCAAATTACTTAGAAAAGGAAAAAGTAGCCCAACTTTTCCATTTCTGGATATTAAGGCAGCTGACTTTAAACTGTTAGACTGAGCCTAATACCATTATTAGAGCATTTCTATTGCATCTGTATATATTATCATTAATTTAGAGTGGAGGCAGTCAGAGTTTAAAGTACAGTTGTTGGGTTTTTTGTTTTTGTTTTGTTTTTATAAAGCAATTAAAAACAGTTATTTTCTTTGTTTCAGGTGCAGGCATACCTCTTGAACTTCAAGAGAAGTTTTATCCTCCATGAAATGGAGGTCCAGATGTTCAGCCTATTTTAAGAAGTGTGTAAAGATGCCTCCAAAAAACAAGGAATGGAAAGAGTTGTAAGAAGGATGATTCCAGGAAATGTCTCCCAGAGGTGGCATTCATGGGCCTGTGGGTCACTCCATCCTAAATCAATGTGGGTCCCCAGTTTGCCTCAAAATTGAATGGTTCATAGTTTGGAAAAACATAGTCCTCTCTCTGAGGTTTTAGCTTCACTTTTCAAGATATATTCCTTTGAAAAAGCTTTTGTTGACCTACCTACCTTTCAATATTTTTCATTTTTGAGACCCACTGCCCAGGAGAACTCTGGTCTAAGAAGTCTAATTCAGGTTAAGTTTAAATGTAGCAGTTACAAGCATGGATATCAATCACATCACACACACACACACAGCAGCATTCATTGTAAGTCAGCATGCCAGTCACGTGATCCCTGCTTGCCTGTGGCATTAAGGTTAGGATTAGCATAGCACCATATAGACCCGACACCTTGGTCTTGCAAGACTACTCACGTGAAAAAAAGCTTTTAAACCCTTTTTCATTACTTAATTGTTCTGTTATATTTATTTTTGTGTATGAAAAATGTTACCGGAGTACTTATTAAGCTTTTAATGACTCTTAGTATATTTAAAGCTTAACCTGAATTATCAGGCTCATTCAGGGCAGTAGGTTAGAAAGGTATGTTTAATACAATTATTTTCTGAATGACAAATAGTGTAGGAAGTGAAAAAACTGCTGGGGATTTACCTTACAGTGTGATGTGCCTTAAGGACTGGTGCAATAAAAACTATTAAAACAAATATTCTTTTACCCCCCTCCAATACTCATCTGGCTCTTTGGCTATAATGTCAGCTATGATGTCATCATGTTAAACGTCTTCCACAGCAGTTCACAAAACCTGCAAGATCGTTTAACAGGACTAATCACTGGAGGTATTTGGAGAATGCTTGCTGGTATTCAGCTCTCTCTGAACTTTTACACTATTAAACTTGACAAGGTAGAAATTCAAAAGTTGCTTAAATTAATATGAACTTTTCTGAAAGTGAATGAGTAGAATACGGGTGACAATCCTTAACTTCTTCATATATATTCATAAAAAATTTCTTTGAAAACTGACTTTTTCAGGGTCTGAAGTATTGATAACTGGTTTGCACCAATCATAGCACACAACACTTCTATTTTTATTTATTTATTTTACAATTTCTGAAGCCTCCAAATGCATTTATTTACCATAGCATCCCACATGCACGTGCCACCTTCTGACTCAGATGTGTTCGGGTGTTCTTGCTCTCCCAAATAAGGAAGACAATATCAAAATAGACTTGAGAATTTTAAAGGGAATAGTTCAAGTGGGGAAATTATGAAATACCACCTTTCATCAAATTTGAGGTCGTGAATGAGCTTTAACCACTTTCTGCATCTCTTCAGGTCTGTTGTACAGAGTAGAAGACTTGCGTAGACCTCACAGCGCTGACCACTCTGTAGACCACATATTGGGATATTTGAGATAGGGGACAAGGAATAGAAATGCTGTGCAGGTTCAAATAAAGACGGAAAGATTCAACCTCATTAAACATGAAGCAAGGTGAGAGAGCACAAGGCATGACGGAAGAAGTAACAAAGGTCAGAGGGACACTCAGACAATACATACACACCAACCAGATTATTGGACAGATGGGAACACAGCTGAAACTAATTGGAGTAAAACAAGACAAAGGAAGAAGACTTAACACAGTGCACAAGAGACGAGGGGCAATCAAAATAAAACGGGGAGTAATCAAAACATGAGAACACCAAACATCAAGATGGAGACTTGGATGAAACCATGGAGACTGTACAGAGAGACCAGACAGAAACAGCGACATGAATGGGGAAACGGAAAGGGATCGCAAAAGATGACAAATAAATATTACATAACCAAGGCACATGGACTCGACTACAATATAACCTAGGAACATGAACTAGTGGATATGCAGAGGATGTAATAAATGCTAAAGGAAAAGAACAATCGTGAAAAACAAAAAACAAACTAAAACAGAAATCCATAACCCCTCATACTCAACACTCAAGTCAAAGACAATAATACTGTATAAACACATTCATTTCCATTATTTAGGAACTCGGCTCTTTCCCACTCTTTCCACTTCTACAGATTAAGTTGGTTTAACTAATAACTTTATTTATCCTTAACTAAGTTGGAAGTTAAAGACTTGAAGCCTAATAGTGTTTTTGTTTGCCTTTTAGTGTTGATAGCTGTATTCTCTTTCATTCTGATCAGATACCCTCGATGATAACAAATCCTTTCCTCTGATCCTGCCAATTAGCTTGACACAAGCTTGTTCAGTGACTGTCTTCTGGCCTCAGTAAAGCTAGAAGGTTACTTTGTCTTCTCATGTGTGCCCTCGTGTTTTCAAAACCAACAAAATGGGGACAGCAGAGAACAGGGGTGGGGTTTTTCTGGCAGTAGCACATAGCAAAACAGTGACATCAGCCTCTAACATGCTTCTACGATGTGTTCAGATAAACAGGCATGCATTTGCCTCAGCTAGGTTAGATCATGTAGGAAGGAATTGGAGGGATGTGAAAATATTGTTTTGAGATGTTATGTTCTAAGTTGAAGGCATTGTATACGTTTTTGTTGTTCAAATTTAGATGATGAGGATGTAAACCTGAGGGGGTAGGGCTAAATAAGTATATACTTCTGCCTACTCCTTTTCAAACAACTGTATGGAATGATTTTATGAAACGTTGGTGAATGTATATGTTTGAAATAAAAAAGAACTGAACTGAAACCTTCCTTTGAGTTTTATTGTTACACTGACCTAACACTAGCAAGAGCCCTGTGATATATCGTACCCTCGTGTACATGCACTATGTGTTTAAGATGGCACAAAAATGCCATATGAGCACGTTTGCTCACAATGCCTGAAATATCTCTATAACGATAATGGTAAATTCTTTTAACTTATTTGATGTTTGCTTTAAATGGTTGCGACATATTTGAAATTAAAAACAAAACAATATTTTATCACCTTATCTTGTGAACCTTTCTCCTGTTGGGTGAGGTACTTAGGTTATAGGCGGTGACATCATAGCCTGGATGCCCTTAAATTATTTTAAGCTTTAATGAAAAGCAGGACTGAGGTCATGACCTAGTAGTGCTCAAAAATAACCTCGGTGTGAAAATAAACAGATTAATCCTGTATTAAGGTTTTTAGCAAATGAGGCATCTTTCTAAGGTCAAGTCCTTCTACTCTTATTGTAATTTTGAGAATGTTATACATGGTTTTATTGCAATTCCCCTTGACTACTGTAATGCCCTTTATGTTTGTGTGAGTTATGCTAACTTTCACTCCTCGAATTGGGTCAAAATGCTGCTGCTTGCCTGCTTACTAGAACCTGTAACTTGGAGCGTATCGCCCCTTTCCTGGCCTGCCTTCACTCTTGCCTTCAGGATTTTATTGCATGTTTTTAAAGCCTTCTGACCTCTCAACACCTTATGTTCATTAGATGTCTGTGAAGGTTCTCAGTCATCCAGGTCATCGTAGTCAAAGGAGCTTGCAAGGAAAGCGTCTGGACTTCTTTAAGTTGCTTGAAGACGTTTCACCTCTCATCCGAGAAGCTTCTTCAGTTCTAAGGTCAAATGGTGGAGAGTCCCAGATATAAACCTAGTGGGAGTGACCCCCCACAGAGGGACAAAAGGACCCCCTGATGATCCTCTAATCGCCTGAGCCAAGGTGTGAAACTGGGTTTATATCTGGGACTCTCCACCATTTGACCTTAGAACTGAAGAAGCTTCTCAGATGAGAGGTGAAACTTCTTCAAGCAACTTAAAGAAGTCCAGACGCTTTCCTTCCAAGCTCCTTTGACTATGTTCATTAGAGGTCACTGACATCTGCTAACCAGTAACTCCCCTCTGTCCTGAAGACTAGACTGAAGAATCGAAGGGACTGAACTTTCTCAGGACGAGCCCTGTAAACTGTGGATTGAGTTCCACTTCCCCCTTCTTGCAGATTTGTAAAGTACGCCTCAGTTTCATTGCTTGGCTTGAACCCTGAGCGAGAGTTGTAGATATTTAGGCTTTTAGCTATGTTTATTATTGTGTGGCTGCTCTCAAAACTGTGATTCTTTGCCTTCAATAAACAAAGAATAATAATTTGTTTATTTATGTAAATAGTTAATCATTAAGAAAAATATCCTTGGTATAAACCGAATGTGCACCAATCAAGTACATTTTACTTGCCCGGTTAAAATGTAACACTTTACATTTTAACAAAATGACAGCATTTCAGACATTTTATTTTTTGATTGTTATTGTATCTGTGCATGCGTCTGTGGTGTCTGTGTTAAAGTACAGCACTTTGGTAAATGTTGTTTTAAATGTGCTTTATAAATAAAATTGTATCGGAAGTTCAGGGTGATCTGTGTTTGTCCAACAGGTGGCAGCCTGCAATTAATAATGTAAGGTAGGAGCGCTCTCAGTGGATCCTCAATGAGAAAACATGTTTTTAACTCATGTTTTCTAGACATTTTGGTTTTACTTCAATATACATTTATATTCAAATAAAGTATTTTTTTTTCAACAAGTTGATAATTTAGCCCTGCAGTTTCCATCATTAAGTAGGTTCAGCGGTGTTTCAGGTGGTAATAAATCATATGAGGCACTATGTTCAGTTACACAATGTGGAAATCATCTCTCGTCTACAATCTTCTGAGTTCATTGTGCTCTGTTTGCTTGGATCCTTTATGTCCAATTGCTTATCAATAAATCTACTTACTTTAATGGGGTAACTGAGTAGAAAATGAATGGCAGTGAAGCAGGTGACTGACACAGTGTGGATGTTCTCAAATTAATTCAGGGGGGCTTCATAAAAAAACTCAGCCCTGTACCCGTGTAATGATCAGCAGCCTGTGCCAGATGTAACAAATGGTTCACTTGGTCTAAACATGTAATGACTTGACATATTTTTGTTAATTAGCTTGTAATACGTGTGTTTAATAAGAATAATAACTGCCCTGCTGTCACATCAGTGACTGTGTTTTATCATTTTAAGATCGTTGTGTCGCAGGCTTTACATTCATATTGCGGTTTGTCAAAATCTGTCTCAGAGTGAGAGACGAGGGAATCCACGGTACAGGTTTAGTGCTGATTAGAAATGAGCAAAAATACGGGTCTTTCTCTTTATCAAAGCGATCCAGTGAACACGGGGGTCAGCTTGTTGTCGGCCACTTGTCAGCAAGTGATGAAGAATGTGAAGCCTCTAATATTTATCATTACACTGCACCCCATAAGTCACCCTGTCTAAGCTGGTGCCAGATGTGACTTCAGAATAAATGTGCAGCCTTCACCAGTGTTCACATGCAGCAGTATTGAGATGTTTTTGTTTGCTGGGATGCACCCTTAAACAGTTCAGCGCAAATGTTTTAGGCACCACGACTAAAATGAGGCTGATTTGACAGAAAAAATGAAGACCTCGAGCCTGCACCTGCACACATTCTTTCCAAAACTTCATTGACATTTTCTTTGAGTTTAGGACTAGACTTAATCTATATCTGGGAAACTGGCTGTCAGCATCTTAATCTTAGCTTAACTTTATGATGTTGGGATCAGGGCTCTACAGGAGCCATGACATCTGTTCCATTGCTCTTCTTTTCCCTGATGGTAGCTCTCTACGCTCTACAATCTAAAAAAACTTGTGCATGCTATTGCAGCTGCAATGTTATGTCCTAATCTAAAGCAGTACTGCTCAGATGATGCACTAAAACTTACATATTTACATTGTATGCGCTACGGTGCATCACGTGTGCTATATAGAAAAAACACACCTATGTGTGTGGCTTTTAAATGAGCTTGCTTTGGAGGTCGACTGCTTCTCTCCTTCCCACACATTTAAAACCTCTTATAAGAATGAGTAGAAATTAGAAACCCACAGCACCAACACTGAGCTTTTATGTGTCACAGCAAGTCATGCCGCACACGACCACTCACATCTCTCAAAGAAAAGAAGCAGCCAGATTACTGTCTAAAGAGAAGTTTGTATCTCTGTTTTTATTTCCCTAGAACAAATAAACAGTCTTAAAACTTAAATTATAAACACTGATATAAAGACTAGATATTAATTTTAATTTGCAACACAAGATATCAGTGCGGAATGTAGCCAAAGGGAGTCTGCACAATCACAGCAACAAAGGAATAAACATTTGTCCTCCCATATCCTGGTGGGCCTCCTTTCCCAGCCTCTCATGTCTATTTAGTTTTTTACATGAATCAGTGAGAACAGTGCCAGAAGTGTGTGGGTGGTTCTGGGACAAAGTTTACTGAAGCTGAAGTTTAGGTGGAACAGGCCCCATTCAATAAAACATCTGGATAAGATGGGAGGGGAAAGCCCTGGTGATGCACACCCCTCTTTGCTCCTCATGAGGTTCACACATGGCTTTTATGACACCTCGTTCCGTTGGTGATTTGTAGCTGTTTACATACTGCTTTTAAGTTTACGGTTTGCGAGATGAAGTGCTTAAACTTTAAAAACTAATGTTGAGTTGGGAGATTTTGTTCTTGTTTAGGCAACTAGGAGCATGTCTCTTGTAGAGCTTTGATTCTGGCTGAATGAGACAGATTTAGGTACACCACACGCAGGGGCGAGTGTGGGATCTCACCCTTGCACGGCTTTGCACTCTATGAAAATTCTGTTGCAAACTTGTTCCCTTTTCAGTCATAACAGTTTCAATCAACCGTGAACACCCACACCTAACTGCCTTCTCACTCAAACTCAACCTGTCAAACAGAAACAATGCTAACTCTTGATTTAAACATCTGCTCTTTGAGTTCAGGTTAAAGAGGTGCTAATTTTGTGTTAAAGGACCAGTGTGTAGGATTCAGTGGCCTCAGTCAATCAGTTAAAGACCCACCGCTTTCCCAAGTGTGACGGAGAATCGGTGCCCATCAGGTCCCACTTACAAAATTATCTCAGAGTTTAAGCTCAATTGCCTATCCAACTGGAAACATCTAGAAGAGACCAGATCTGTGTTTTGTACTTGTTTTCTCTTGTAGCCTGCCTCAGTTTTGTTTCACTTTGTTTTTTATTTTGAGGGTTGCTGCTCTTTCTTGTTCTAAATAATATATATGATCATTCATTTGTGAAAATTTGCTGCAAATTCAACATGAAAACACAAACAGCCCTGATTGGAGTGTGCTACCATCAAGTGATTGGAGAAGTAATCAGCAAGCCCAAGCATGAAGATGAACAATGCCGGCCCACCTCATATGTGGACATAGCCACCAAGATGGTTGGTAAAGTCCAACCACGAAGACTTGTGTTGAGTATACCCTACATACCCTGGATAATTCTCCTTTCTAATTGTTAGAATGACCACCATTTACAAAACTGACTTCATGTTTTGTTCACTGTGATCTGAAACTGTGACTAAGCCCGTAAACTCATTAGGAAAAGGCTTTCAGAGGTCATAGAGCAAGAAACTCTGGGGCCGTTTTAGCCCTGACTTCTACACAAACTGAAGTCATGTTGCAACAACAGGAGTCGCTCCCTGCTGTCCATTAAAAGGAAAGGTCTAAGGAACTGTCACAAAGTCCCAGACTGTTGTTCAGAACAGGTCTGCTAGATTTTTACATCATGATGATCATTGGAAAAGAATTCACAGGAACACGGCTAATATTACTGTTATTGGTTATGTGTCATTAGCGTGGAATTATTTCCTTTAATGTAGCAGCCACATTTGTTTTAAAAGTAATGTATGTTTTCCAAACTTCTACTAAAAGTTATTCCAGTGAAATATTTTTTTAATCATTTCAGACATATAGAATACACACAAATTTTAAGGAGTAATACTTTTATGAAAATGTTCTGCTTTGGCATAATTAGGTTACATAAAGAACATTTTAAACAACAATTGTAACAGTTTTCAGAAATCAAACAAAAGTCAACATCTACTCTCTCTCTTGGAAAGAACTGAATCAGACACACACACACACACACACACACACACACACACACACACACACACACACACACACACACACACACACACACACACACACACCTTTTGATCCGCTTATTAAATCTGTGAAAGAAAAGCAGACCCAAGAGTAATTCACGAAATGCAGATACCTTTATCTAATTGCATTAACAAAACATAAATCTGCCTCTTAACTGAGAAATAAAGGAGTGAAGTCCCCGAAAACATCTATAAAAATGAGAACTTGATTAAAGCAGAAATTTTGAGGTGAAACCTCTGCAGTCCTGCTCTTTGAATAAAGTGATTTTAAAACAGGGGCATACTTTACTTAGAAACTAAAGATTGGGGTAAACAGATTTTAAATAAAGGTATCATTTACCACACAACGCAGATAATACAGGATCCACTCTGCTGCTGATTTACTTTAATCACTGGTTTAGACTGTCTTACAAATTTATAACAAATAAAATGACCATATCTTACATGCAGTGAACATGAAGGTTTTTTTTTTTAATCTGGAAGTGTGGGATGCTCTAGTATGTACTACGTTTATGCAGGAAAGATAAAGATAAAAGGTTCAGGTTCAGGTTATTTGTACCCAGTAGGTACAGTTGATTTGCAGTAGGTAAGCCATCCATCCTTAAAGGTAAATTTTCAAACAAGCAGAGACAACAGACAGTGATTAAACTGGATACAACATAACGAGGGAGTATATAAATAATTTCCCCCAGGGATCAATAAAGTATTCTGATTCTGATATGGCAATTATGGCTAATCTTTAATAAAAACCTATTTAAACTGGGAAATCAGACTCCCATCATTTCATTGCCCTTATTTCTGAATTTTGAGGAACAGTGTTACTCCACAGTCTGCTAAAACTCGCATTAGCAGTCAGTGATAATAACGCACAGATAAACCTGTCGTGCATCAGCGCGACCCAGGACAGCAGCTCGCGCTGACTCCCGCAGCATCTCCCCCTGTGTGGGACCATCATGTCACTGAGCTCGGCGGAGGGATACAGTAACCAATGTCATCGTGGTGCTGAGGCTTTTGCAAAGCAAAAATGTCTGCCTAAGGGAAACTCGTAACTGATATATATAGAGGATATTCCCCCAGTAATTGCTGTTTAAACCCACATTTCGCTGTTCTGAGGCGTCTTTTCAGAAAACGACTCTTCACCAGATCACCCTAGTCGGGATTTTAATCGGAAAACAGGTAAAATATCAGAAGGAGTTTGCCAAAAAGCTTTCGGACCCGTGAAAGAAGTTGGGAGTTGAGAAAGACCATCACTGCGTTTTGTATTCCGGAGCTGGAAATTGAGATTATCATTTACAATATTTGTTTATCTGTGTTGCCTGTCTTGAAGTGGTCTGTAATTTACGTTTCGGTCTATCGGAGGGCATTGTCTTCTCCGTACTGCTGTCTACACGGACTAAAAACGCTGCAGCTGCCTGCAGCTCGCTAGCTATTTTCAACCCATATGAACTAGGGACTGCAGCTAGTGTTAGCCGCTTAGCTAAGCGACGTTAGGTGCCTCCGCGAACAGTAGGCGATAACCATCGTTATACGTGGAAAATAAGCCGCACAGACCACTGACATTAACACGGTTAGTGACAGCCCGGGCAGAGGGTCGTTTAAACGTCTCGGAGTGATAACAGAGGCACGTTGACGGCGCTCTAACGCGATGCTGCAGGTCCTGGCTTTAACAAGCAGAGCCATCCATTCAGAGCGCTCCTACTAACGGTCTCATCTCTCTTAATCAGCGCAGTGAGAGAAAACAAGTAAAGAGAAACATTTCTGCACACTTTCATCAGTGATTATACGCCCGTTCTGTCCGTGTTTGCCACATGAAGGTTAAAGCCATAGTCAACTTTACTTCACAGTGATGGTCTTTATTCTTCATCCATAACAAATACCTCCCGCGGCAGTCATTTCATGTGGTACTAGTCCCCTCTGCTCAATAAACCAGCAAAGATGTAATCTGATGGACTTTGTCTTCTCCAGCTTTCTAGATCGCCAGGATGAACCCCCAGCAGCGGATTGCCGCTCTCGGAACTGACAAGGAACTAAGTGACCTGCTGGACTTTAGTGCGGTAGGTTGGGTTTTTTTTAAACGCTTTGCCATGCAGCTCCAAGACATGTGATGATTAAACAGGCTTAATAATGACTAATTGATCAATTCCTGTTAGTATATCGAGTAGTATGATTTCACAGGCTAACCTTGATTTAGTGTCATGGCACTGGATTATGTGAATGGTTGCTTTTGCACATCTGACTTGCTCTAATTGTAGGTATGCATTTCTGTGTTTCTCCTTTCAGATGTTCTCTCCACCTGTAAGCGGAGGGAAAAATAGGCCTACCACACTTGGAAGCAGTCAGTTCAGTGCATCAGGTAGGACCTGGTCCCAAAGACCTCTCTGTAAACCCTCTGATACGTAGTCTCTCTTTATCCCTGCTCGCATGACTCATAATTCTGCACTTGAAGATCGGTTGTTTACCTGATTCTGATTTGTTTGAGTTCTGTTTGGACTTATTTATATAAATGGAGACTGGAAGAAAACTGTCTTAGTTTTCAGCATTGCATGTGATTCTTCTCTCTCCTCTGTGTGTGTGTGCTTTTCACATCTGGTGCTTGAAACATGAGCCCTCCACCTGGAATTGTAGTGCAGTGCTGTAGTAAAGATGTAGAACAAAGCTTGGTTTAGGACACAGACGGGTGTAAATGTTTTATTGATCTAATGTGAGTGTTATTCATTTTTTCATCGCATTGTCAGATGCTTTAATTAGGCAGTTCTTTTGTCAGCTTGTGGTTAAGGATTCGCTGTAAGGTTTCCTTCAGGAAAATGCTGTTAATATCCCTAGTGGGATTGTGTGACATTTTCTTATTGAGCAAGATTACAGGAGCATATTGATGATGCCCCTCAAATATACGCATACATTTAAGTGTGTTTTCCATGAATTTCTGGTCTCTTTGGGTTAGGGTTAGTAGGTGGTTTGGTCGTAATAACTAGCGTTAAGCTTTTCTGTTTCTGGATCGCTTCCTATATCTATAAACGCTACAGGACATGAATCCGAAGCACATCTATTGTCTGATGTGCCACTAGAGAAAGTCAACAATCGAGCTTTATGTATTGTGAAAGCATGTCTTGTGTGCATCCACAAAGCCTCGTTGTCATCGGTTATCTGCGAAACGAAAGACACACACTGAGGAGAAATGACAAAGAAACAAGAACAGAGCTGTCACACATGAACTGCGGGGCTGACTTTTATAATACCTAATCATTCAAGTAACGATGATGCTGTGTGTGTGTGTGTGTGTGTGTGTGTGTGTGTGTGTGTGTGTGTGTGTGTGTGTGGTCTCTTCAGTAAAACAAATGGCAAGAAATTCTAGTGAAATTGCTCTGAGAATTTTCAAATAGTCGCACCTTTCTGGTAAGCTTCCCACGCATATGTTCATGTAATGTAATAATAACACAAAGTTTCACATTGACAACAGCGTTGTCAATATTTTTGAAGGTTTTCATGTGACAGTGTTTTAGGTATACCTTTATAAAAAATAATAAATCTGAGCATGCCGCCACCACTACTATCTGCTCCCTGAGAAGTCAGAGCCGATTTGAAACAAGTTACAGGAGTGCCAGACAGGAAATGTATTGCAGAGCTTTTTCACTTGATTGTGTCAGATTACACAGGTGGAAACCTCAGTGAATGTTTCTCTAATTGTGGATGTTTTCAGCCGGGTTGTTTTGTCATTGCTGCAGCAAGCTGATGACAAAAAATGAAACAGGTTTCTTTAATGTTGATTTATCTGCAAAACAAGCATTTTTACTAGGATGACTAAACATTGGTGTTGTCCATGCAGTGCACTGTAAGGCATAACTATGTGCTGTTGTGGTTTATTATAGGAAGGTGCTCTTAAATACACTGTGGCCAGCCTGGTGCTTTTTCTGTGGAGAATTGTAAGTTACAGCTCAAAGCTCATTGGCACCGGTGTGTGTCTTCTGGTAACCAAGTTTTTTCTTCAAAACTGAACTAAGGCTACACCTGGGCTGTTGGTTAAAAACAAAAATGATAAAAATTATGTGGGCGTGACTGTGTAATTACAAGATGTTTTGTAGATTTTATTTGCAATTTGTAAATGTAATATTTTGTGAGAAACATACTATCTGCAGATATTTTTATTATTATGACATGAACTATGTTTAGAGCAGATTTAAAGAGCTCAGATTAGGTATTAATGTCTCCTTTTGCTTATTTCTATCTAAGTACAGATTTATAAATAGGCAGCTTTGTTTCAGTTCTTTTATTCCCCCTACAGTCTAGGTTTGACTGTTTGTGTTAGATAATTAAATAGTTTTTCCACACATAGTTTTAAATTGGAGCTATAATAACTCTAATTATTGTTTTATGGTAACACTTCAGATGTTTTTGTTCTTTAATTTGCAATACATCTTTGTTTGCTGTTAAATAACCGTGTTTGTTTCTAAAAATAAAATATTAGTTTGTAATGGGGGTAATTCCATGTCAGTTCTTCACCTCCGTTACACCTGACCGCATCTCAGATTCGCCTGAAAAAGAAATAAAAATCCAGGGGACAGATAAACTTCTTAAAAGGAATTATGCAAAACAAATCAGGTCCCTACAATCATTAGGTTTCTCAATATAAAGGTAAGGCTGGTGATGTGGTTCTGTGAATGTGGACTCGCTGGAGTGTGGCTCAGGTTATCTTAGATCGGTGGATTGAAGTCCTTAATATATTTGTTTGGCTGATCTCTGATAGCAGAATTGGAGAAACCATAACTTTGCAGGTAGGGGACTGATATTTCTTCACTGTGATATTTCTGAGGTATGACACCATATACTAAATCTAAATTAACTATTTTACAAAGAGCACCTTTCTGTTAATATTATACTCAAAATATGTCATGGTGGTTTTTTTTAATTGGATGAATTGAGATTGAATGATCCACTGTGTTTTTAAAAAATTATATATCTATATAGATATATAACTTGATTGATAAATAATTAGATGTAGGACAGAGAGATTACACTCAAGTGTTTTTGAGTTGCATGATATTTCTACATCCATTTATGGTTTCGTGTCACAGGATATATTTTGCTGTAAGAGACACACTCTGGAAAGATTTCCATAGCTTTTTAGCTTTTCTGTTTTTTAGTTTCAAATTTTGTTAAGTCACATCTTAAATATTTCCTGTGGAACTTCAGCAAAATTCACTACTGAAACTATATCACGCTGCAGTATCATGGAGAAGATGAGCCACTAAAAGTGTCTTACATCTAAATAGCGAGAGGGAATTTATTGTCTGCTTTAGTATTTTGTGTTTTTGTAGCAAAAACTGCTCGTATGAGCTATACCACTTTTTTCCAACAAACAAGCATCCGCACAACTTTGACTCTGCAGTGGATTGTAATTTCAGGAGGCTAAATTTAGTTTGCATATGTATGCATGTATACGTTCTAATTTAAATATTCCAGCACTGACACCTATAGCGGGTAAATCCCTCTTCCCTTTAGCCTACAGCCAGAGCTCATGTCTCTCTGATCCTCAAGGTAGGGGAAGAAGCACCTACATAAGTGATTGTGAACTTAAGGCAAGTGAGTGTGCAGTCATGAGTGTGGAAATTGCAGGGAATGAGGGTTTGGATTATTGCATCTCAGCTGGGCATAGCCAGATAATTGAGGCAGAGTGGCACATGCAGGACCCTTCAAAAGTGTGTCAGAGAAAGATGGATTGGAAAAAATAGCCAAAGTGGCTCTAACGGAGATTCATCATTTCTCTCCTCCAGCTGTGTTGATGATGCAAATCTGATGAGGCCATTGACTCTTCAGTGGAGTGGGGCTGCTGTGAAATGGGTAATTTTCATTTAGTGGGTATGTAGTGGTACATTTGTTGACTGTGACCAGCAGCTGTTGTAGGTTGGTTTGTCAGTCAGATGGATCCCAAAATGAAATGTCTCATTGCCGGTCGTAGCTACAAAGAGAGCGTCACTGCTGCTGCCTCACTTTGAGGTCAGTTTTGTGTGCAAAGCATCAGATTTGGTTATTAATTATCAGATTGATGTCACCTAACAAAAATAAATACTCTTGCCTGTAAAGTCAAGATGGTTTTCAATGATTTAGAAATGCATTACAGAGAAGATACATGAAGGATGTAAGCATATGCCAGTTAAAATTGTTCAACCGTGTATGAAGGAATGATACCCTGCAGGGTGTCACCTCGCAGGAAGGCTCCTAGGTTTGAATACACTGGCTGGCTCAAGTCTCCCTGTGTGAGTTCATTTCATGTACCCTGGCTTTCTCCCGCAGCCCAAAGACATGTGTGTTGGGTGAAGTGGTGATTCTGAATTGGCTGTTTGTGTGAATATGAGTGTGATAATTAAACAGTTTTTCCACACATAGTTTTAAATTGGAACTATAATAACTCTAATTATTGTTTTATGGTAACACTACATCTTTTATTTGCTGTTAAATAACCGTGTTTGTTTCTAAAAATAAAATATTAGTTTGTAATGGGGGTAATTCCATGTCAGTTCTTCACCTCCGTTACACCTGACCGCATCTCAGATTCGCCTGAAAAAGAAATAAAAATCCAGGGGACAGATAAACTTCTTAAAAGGAATTATGCAAAACAAATCAGGTCCCTACTATCATTAGGTTTCTCAATATAAAGGTAAGGCTGGTGATGTGGCTCTGTGAATGTGGACTCGCTGGAGTGTGGCTCAGGTTATCTTAGATCGGTGGATGCTTGAAGTCCTTAATATATTTGTTTGGCTGATCTCTGATAGCAGAATTGGAGAAACCATAACTTGGTTGTCCGTCTTTTTGTGTTGGCCCTGTGATAGACAGACTTGCACCTCATGAATAGGCTCCAGCTCCTCTCATATCTAATATAGATGCCAAATAAGACATTTGCAGTGGTTAATATTTTTCTGGCCAAATGAATCAGGGCAGTGTGATGTAGAGCAGAAGTTCTAGAGAAAAGTAATCTTTCCCTGCGAGAAAGGGAGGAGTAAAGGCTGAATGTTATGAGGTGTAATCAAAATGTTCTGGAAACCAGATCATGAAAATCAAAAACCGTATCTGATTTGAGTTTACCCGATCTCTCCCTTTAAGATTATCTTCACGTGCATCTCTTGACCATTTTCAGCCCCACTTTTATTTTTCCTTCCTGCATGTCCCGCTATGACCACTTGCACTGTGTGCTCTGTGATTTCTGCACACACCCTTGAACTTGTGCAGAGAGCAATCCTAAACTTCTCTTTCAATCTGTGTCCATCTACAAATGAGCATGTTTCAGTTAAAGAATTGTCAGTGTCAATGAACAAAAGTGGCAAGTGAGGTCAGGAGCACATCCACGAGTGTGCCGTTTGTTTTTCTTGATAGTCACACGGTCGTGCATAAGAATTTCTTTTCCTCTGGGGTCAGTCTGAAGTTTCTGAGGGAGAACATTCAGAGCAAACAGCCTGAACTGTGCTTCATGCCTCTTGATCACACCTCATATTATCAACATTTCTGTCCCGATTAGATGCATCCCTAATTTTGGGCTAACAGGTCTTAATTTAAATTTGTTGAAATATAGTGTTTGAGATTGTCGATTATGTCAGGAAACAGCGTGTTTGAAATTCACTGTTTCTAGCTGTAATCATGGACATGTTTGTTTTGTAGCCAGTGTTTGTAGCTAGTGCAAAAGATTGTGGTAAATAAAAAGGTGTGGTGTAAGTGTAGCTTATATGGAGTAATGGAGGGTTGATGTTAACCCTGTGTATCCCTGTTGGAATCAGTTGGATTTGTCTGATTTCAGTTGCTATTTCACATTATTGTGATTTGCGTGAAAACATTTGGCACAGTCATAGTTTTGACTGGGCTGCTCTAAGATCATTTATACAAGAAACCATCAATTAGACATCAAGCCCAAAAACCTTCTCCCTGAGGGGCCCCATGTGTACTTGTGTATTGTGGAGTAGTGTCTTCATGGACAAGTCTGTGTGGTCACAAAAAAATTGGCAGGCATGTGGACGTCTGCACAGAGCCTCACATTCATCATCTTTGCGATGTAGAAATTTACGTCACTCGGACCTGTGTGAACCCTAGCATTACTCTAACAGACATGGAAACTATATCACGCTGCACTATTTGCCAGAAGTGAATACATCCCTTTGGAAAATAGATCTGATTATCAAATGATCCACAGCCCTCATTTACTGCATTAAAGGCCCCATGGTAGAAGCGTAATGAGCGTTAGTCAACCTTTTTATTACTGGGATAGTGGGATAATAGTGTTGCACCAATATCTGAAGAAATGCTCAAGATATGTTTGCGTTGCTCTGGTTTTTTGAGTGTACCTGGCCAGATCTTTGTCAGAACCTTGTCTGTCTCCTTTGGGCACTTATGGGAGATTCGTCTAGTCTCTAGTACCTTGTGTCTGGAGACAGGAAATAATGTTTCTAGCTAGTGTTTTGTTATATAGAAGATTTTATTACACACAAGTTCAATGTACTTCCCCCCCCCCCAAATAAGAAGCAAAACTGTACAAAGAAATAAAATATAACTCGACAAATACACAAACACAAGCCACAGGTCATCACAGTCCTTTTTGTGTGTTACTGTTTGCATCTCATTTACTGTGGTCGTCCGGCCCACTTTCATGCCACACACCTCATCTGAGTCAAACAGATTTATCTCGGCCTCATATAGACAAAGATTATACACCCAGTATTCATCAAGCTTCTTTTCATGTTCTTTTGCAAATTGTAATCCTGCAGTTTAGTACAGTTGTGTACTTCCATATAGTAGCTGCAACTCATTATTAGTTGGCCATCAGTTTTACTGCAGGCTTTTTCCATCTTGATTTAGATTTTTTTTTCTGTTCCTCTGCCAACGCTCTTCATGTAACGCCATGATGCACACATGGAAATAGATATAGCCCAAGGGTCCAAAACTGAGAACCCAATATGAGAATGTATGAGAAAGTACATGCATAACTGTTTCAAACTTACTCTACAGCTCTTGAGGTTTCCCAAATGACTGGTAACACACACACACACACATACATACATACATATATATATATATATATATATATATATATATATATATATATATATATGTGTGTGTGTGTGTGTGTGTGTGTATACATATATATATATGTATACGTTCTAAAAATAACCTGCGATATGTGAAATCCGTAAAGTAGCCAACTTAATTTTTTGACAATTATTATAGATTTTAAGGCTTAAGGCTATTATAGGTTTTTTTAAGGCTACACATTTTATACACTTTTCTCAGACAGGCATGAAAATTTTCACACTTTTCACCCGCAGGTGCCTTTGATGGTGTATAAAAGTTTTGTCAGCATTGGTGCGTTTGTTGGGTAGAAAACTTACAAACATACAGTACAGCACTTCAGAGTCACACTGCTAGCGATCGAAGATTTATGTAAATTTGACAAGCTGAATGCATTCTGTACTGTACAGGAGACACGGTACGAGATTGATTGATTGCACTGCAAAAAAAAAAAAGCATGCAAAATTGCACAAAAAAATCCGCAAAACATATAGCGAGGGACCACTGTATACAAAATGTGTCACTGTCTTTGCCCATAGGAGCAATTTATGTATTATGGGCCCCATGTGTTATGTTAAGTGTATTTCAGATACTGCCAGGACCAAATGCTCTTTTTTGTAAAATAAATGCATAACATTTGGCGTGTGGTTGTGCTGCCAACTGTTTTCAAGTGATGAAAAGTATTCATTCTCCAAGTGAGTAAGATGATATAGATTCCTATCTCAGCAAATGTCACTAGTAGTGAAATTCTAAATACAAACTGTAATGCTTGGCTATTTTTTTCCTGCAGTTTGCTGAGCAGACACTTTCACAGCCTTGTTGAATTTTCTTGCATCAGTAATATTGAACTTAATGCTCAAATCTTTTCATTTGTACAAAAAGTGCACAAATAATTTTATTGGCTGGCTTTTAACTGAATCTAGGTTTGGTGCAAGCTGTTCATGAATGATGCCGTAGAGATGGTAAGAAAGGAGGAGTCAGCATGTTATTACAAACACAACCACTACAACCACACTGCTTGCTTTTTCACCCAGAGCCTTCTACTGAAAACATGTTGTTGATAATGGTTTGATGGACTACATACTGAATATTAGGGATGTTCCTACAAATTTGCTGGTCAATTAAGCTGGAGAACAAAAATCAGATGAGGTGGACAGGTCTTAAAGTCATAGAACAGAAAAAAAAAAAGAGCTCAGTCTAATGCAGGGACGTCAAAGTCATTGGACACTGCGGGCCACATAAAGCCCACTTTTAGCTCAAGTCGGGTGGACCAGTTAAACTCCCCTTTCTATCAGTGTAAAGAACTTCTAGTCTAACATAGTGGAAAACACCCTGAGACACACTCGGAGACCAAACATTTCTTAAAAAAACGATGAATGTGAACCTGATTCTCCATGTTTCATTATGCTTACATTGCAGCCAGCCAGTGTATTTGCGTGTTTTCTTTATCCTCTTCTATCAGTGAGTAATCTCATTGTGGTGGCTGTCTGTGTACCGAGAAGAGAGGGAACCCTAGAGCCCTTTTGGAGATGGTAATCAGACAAGATGACAACCAGTGGCCCAGACTGCAAACACTGACCATTGTTACATTCACAGTGTAAAATGCCTCAGCTGGGCGACAGCATGTCACCATCGTGTCATCACACTACCAACACTAGTAGTTCAATTAGTAACACGAGTATCACGGCCTCAAATGTGGATGACAAAACCGACAAATCACAAAAGCGAGACAAATTAACTTTATAGTTTGCCCACTGAAGAAGAGGAAATGAATCTACTCCGTGCAAGCAGCAAAGCACCATGTCTGTCAGGATGAAACTTATTTGTTGCGCTGCTCACTGGTGCGTGATTTCTGGTTACAGAAATGTCACTGACTTTCGGGTAAAATGTATAATTAGACAAACAGGTTTCTGACTAAGAAGTTCTTGGCAGAATGGAGGCTGAAATTGTAGTATTGACACTAAAAATTAAAAAAAAAAAATCTAACTGCAGTATCATTTCAGATTGGGTATTTTTTCCGTATCTTGTAATCATTGTTCCACATCCTCATCAATTTCCGATAACACCAAAGGGCTTTGTTTGTGATTATTAGCTTTAGTGACGCATAAAAAGTTCCATGTAAGCTGCACTGAACCTCATTAGGTGAAACTGAACATTATATGTAGGGCTGCAGAGCTGTATTTAGATGTTGGTGAATCAGAGGACCACCACCAAACACGTTTTGATCAGTGATTATAGGTTTGTTTTTAGCTGTGCATAATTAACTTTTGCTTTTTACTTGTTGTTTGTTAGTTTCACTTGGAAAAATTCAGCGTTTTTGATTATTAGACCAACTTTGCTGCATATCATCTGTTAAATTTGTTAAACCTGTTAAAGTGTAAAAAAAAAAGTTTTTTTTGTTTGTTGTATTATTTTTTCTGAGCATACCCAATATTTATAAAATCTGATATTCTTTATTTGAAGTTGGAAATGAACAAATGGGATTGCATTTTACTGGGACAGATATTATTACAACAGGGACAATCAATAACTTCGAGAATATTGATGCTTTACCCGCGTTGCAGTTATGTTTTCTTTGTGGTGACTTTGGCTATTACAGGAGCACAATAATGTTCAATCGAGGCATCAAATATTTGTTACTGACTATATCACATAAATTAGATTGTAAAAATCAGATATTGTGTTTTTCAAGCTGTGCCAGATGCTCTAGCTTTGCAGATTGGTTGGCGTTATTGATTTTATTTGTTTATCAGTTTGAGTTTTGAAACATTCAGGTTTTCTTTAATTTAGAAAATGAGTTTTATCACGTTTCAGTGCTCAGCTGTTTAGCCTGCCATACATCGGATTACCAAGTTTCTGGTTGCTTTGTGGTACATGAGGAGAATTTGAAGGAAAAATATATTTATGTGTCACATTTAAAGATATCAGTTAGTCACTTTTCTTTTTGTTTTGTTGTAAAAATCACACTGCTGTCATGGCAGTCTGGGTGTTAATCAGACCAAAGGCTTGCACCTGTAATTAAATAGCATTTCCAACTTGTAAGCAAGACAAGAGTCTGTTTATGTGACCCACCCAGGTTATTAAGTTTTTCTTTTTGTTTTTTCTTTTTTGCTCATTTGTGGTCATTGTTATATCCAAAGCTGCTGGCTGAAGATGTTTTTTGGCGGACATTAAGTGTTGCAGCTCAGAACTAATTTCACTAATTACTGTCATCAGTAAATCTGTGAATTATTTTCCTCCAGATTTTTTTTCCTGAATAAAATATTAGAAAATGAACAGCATATGCAAATATCTTGTTTTGTTCAGACAACCACCCGAAACTCAGATATATTTCTTAATAATGAAAATTGAAAAAGGAAAAAAAACCCCACAGAAAACATTTCAAGCTGGAAAAGCCAGAATAAAAGAGAAGTGCATTTTTTTTTCATTATTATTATTGTGCTGTTGTCAAACTGGTAAACTTAATCACGTTGAGAAAATTAAAAAAAATATGGGTGGTAGATTTGTTTTGACAAAGAAATAGGTAGATATAGGAGTCATACTATATTATATATATTATATATTTTATATATAGTATATTATATATAATATAGGGCAGCACGATGGCACGGTGGTTAGCACTGTTGCCGCACAGCAAGAAGGTCCTGAGTTCAATTCCAACATCAGGCCGGGGTCTTTCTGTGTGGAGTTTGCATGTTCTCCCCGTGTTTGCGTGGGTTCTCTCCGGGTACTCCGGCTTCCTCCCACCGTCCAAAGACATGCAGCTTGTGGGGATAGGTTAATTGGATAATCCAAATTGTGCGAATGTGCGAATGAATGTGAGTGCGAATGGTTGTCTGTCCCTGTGTGTTGGCCCTGCGACAGACTGGCGACCTGTCCAGGGTGTACCCTGCCTCTCGTCCTATGACAGCTGGGATGGGCTCCAGCGCCCCCTGCGACCCTGAAAAGGATAAGCGGAAGCGAATGGATGGATGGATATATAGTATAATGTATTTAATTGTCAGATGTTATACTGTAATGTTAATGATTTAAACATTGCCATTGGAAAATGTGAAAAACAGTTACATTCGATATTTGCTGAGTAGGATATTATTGTTGTGAAATAAAAATTATACAATGCTTTTATAAGGTGTTGTAAGTGCATGAACGCTGCACATGGGTCATTTTAGTCCTGGTAGGTGGTTGCCAGGCAACATGATAGCATCATGTCACATGGATAAAAGTTATATCTGTGTGATGTACCTATGTGCCAAATTTGGTTCATTAGGTGTCAATCTTGTGGAAGGAATTCACAGGCAAACAGAGACACAGAAATTTAATTTGTTATAGTACGATTAGTTGGATATATTATTAGTTCACACGTGAACTCTTTCCTTTATCTGTAAAACATATTCTAATGTAATCTAATTCATTATGGATTATAATAACTTTTATACCAAAAAAAAAGTTAGAAATGTAAATTGGACAAACACAGATTTATATAGATTGTTCTCGTGCTTGTCTTTTGCTACTTACAAAATAAATATTCCGTGCGGAAACACACAAACTCTTTACATAATTGAAATGTCTGAAAATTCCCAAAAACAGATTCGTAATTATGAAAAAAAATTTGCCAGCAAATCTGTAAGAAATCAAAGCCTTTAATGTTAAAAAAAGGTTCATATATTTTCCACACATTTCCAATGTTCTAGCCATGCCAGAACAGATGTGTAAGAAACATTTTTTTATAGTTAAAAAGATTACAAAAGCAAATATAAATATAAGGGTCATTATATACAGTGAGTTATAAACAGAAGATGTCGTGTTAAACACAACCACAGGGACACTAAATAAACCGGTGTTGTTTGAGTGAAGACACAGGTACATGTGGTACGGGTACACTGAACTGTGAGGGTAATCGGGACTTTCTGACTGAGTTGTGCTCTCTGTTTCTGACAGGTATGGATGAGCGGACCACCCAAGCATCTTGGACCCCAGGTGGCGAGTCCAGTCCTTCCTATGAGTCCAGTCCTTCTTATGAGTCCTCAAGGGTAAGATGACCCACACGATAATGCTCCTGAGTGACCTTTCTGCTCCACAGCACATCGTTTAACACTTACTATAACAAAGACCTTATCCCAGCACCATTGTTGCTGTTGGACCTATGATAGACATGTATTTGTGTGACAGACGGGACCAGCAAAGGTTAGAAAACACTGGAATCTGGTGTTATTCTTGAGCTTCCTTTTAGTTTAAAAAATATTTCAGTTCAGGCTATATTTAAATGGTGCTTGTTATTCATTTCCACAATGAGGCAAGGTCTTTTTCAATAACATAATAAGACTTTTGATAAAGGGATTGATAAAATAATCCAATCCCTGTCAGAAAGTAGATGACTAAATTAAAGATATAAATGAAAGATTAAAAAAAATACCCTGTCACGATTTTGCAAAACTAAATCGGCAGTTTGAGTGTCTAATACTGAGAGTAGTGAAAATATCCGCATGTTAAATTAAATATGGGTTTGTTTCTCCTTTTGTTGGTTAATTGAACAAAATATACTTATTTTTAAATCATATAAAACAGAGAAATGCAGGCAAAATAATCTAATTTGAGAATGTAAAATGCCAAGGATTAATCTGTTACCAAAATAGTTGCAAGATTTTTATCTGTTGATCCACTGATTCAGTCAGAAAACTGAGCTTCAGAATAAGCAGGTGCTTTTTGCCGTACATTTAAAAACTTTACTCTCCATGAAAACAAGACAATATTATGTTTATTATGTTATAAGCTGCATTGCAGGAAAATATGGTTTGTGATCATCTCCGCAGGCCAATCAGCCTGTCTGTAAATGTAAATGTTTAATGTTAGTCCTTTTTTAAATCATGGCAAATGGTGGACTTTAAAATTAAAGGATCAACTTATTCATGGATGCATATCCGAAGATATTTACAGAAAACAATATTTTTAGTTATTTTCTTCATTCTGTCCATAACTAATATCTGCTGATATCCAGCACTCTGCTACCCTGCACTATGCACAGTTAGTTCAGTACAATTTAGCCTATGATCTCAGGCCTGTGTGAAGTAGAAATGAGAAATTTGTTTAAATTTGTCACTTTAAGGAGTGTAAATTAACATGATATGTCATGGAATTAAAAAATTTTAAAGGTCATGTAGCTTTATTTGTGATGACCTAATCCACTGTAAATCGTATCTTCAAAATATTCTCAAGTGTAGTTCATTTGTAAAATAATGAACAAGATGTGTGCATGTTCATTTCCATGTGAAACTGTATCTCTTTGTTTAAGTGAGAACATCTCACTGTTTGTGTGAGCAAGTGTGAACAGCTCTTCCCGTTTGTTTGTCCCTCACACATTGGTTGTTCTAGATGCCCTGTATGAATTTCATTTAATGTCAATCTCCTGTCACTTTCTATTAGAATTCAGTTAAATGTCAGAGCCACTCGAGCTGCGTTACCTTGTTTATTTCTCTGTGCCCTTCCCGAATGAACATCTACAGGCTATGGTAACATAGGCAGCTTGATTTGAATTATAAGACTGAGACGCTTGAGATATCTTTGCTCCAGGTGCATATAAATGAGTGATTCTGACATTACAAGGCACACCATCAGCCAGCAGACAGCTGTTTGCACCTCCATAAGGCGTGCATGTCAACACTCACACACAGCTGCGTACGTACCTTACAGATTTGATTTATATACCCTATAGAATATTATATCCCGCATATGCTGGTTTAGGAAAGAAGTGGCTTTTCTTGTAAAGCTCAATAGACTATAGTAATCTGTCCAGACAGTTTCAGGTTTTTCAATGAATAATGTATTTTGAGATTTTTTTTTAATACAGTTCACATAGTTTTGATGTCTGCTCGCAAACATTGTTGACCATCTGAAAGGTGACCTAATTAGATTCAAAGAAAAGCTGCATATTTAAAAAAAAAAGTTTTTTTGTTATTATTATTTACCGCAAGAAAAATACTCATGAAATAACTAAATAAAAGGAAAGAACTGAATTAAAAACGAATAACAAAAAATTTCACAAAACCAAAGCCTAAAGAAAATAATAAATACATCATCAGTTAGGGCTGCACGTTTAATCGTTAGAAAATCGCGATCTCGATTCATACTTATGTGCGATCTCATTTCCAAATGACAACGATTTAAAAAAAAGAAAGAAAAAAAAGACGACGACGATTGTACCGCATTTTGATCCGGGACGTAATCTGCATGAAAACAAGCGCTCACTCTTCCTGCTCAACAAATGACAAGGGCGGAGCCTTATACCACGTGATACAGAAGCTGTGCCGTGTGATGCTAAAATTAGCAGGGAAAAAACAACGGAGAGCACGTCAGGGATGACGAGAAAGTGACAGGAGAAAATCCGTCCCGGTCAACCACCCAAACACCAATAACGGGAACCTTATGCAGCGCTTCCCTATACCCGTCGAACTCCCGCAGGCACAAAGAAATTACGGAGGCTATCACTTATCACCTGACCAAAGATATGGCTCCCATCAACACTGTGCAAAACGAGGGATTTAGGGAAATGATCAACACTAACTAATGATTAAATGCAGAGTGCTATATAAAGAAATGGTGAGTAAAGAGAGGTGTCTGTTGCTGTCTTTCATTGATTTTGGTACATCAAGACACGACAAGACTGATCTGTGAGTGATTGCGTGCAGTCCAAGTCAGACCATGACTTTTTGGAGACACTTTGCTACGTATTGTGCAATCACTTTGTGATCAAAAGTGGTCACCCTGAGGTTAAGGGTGTTGCATGTGCAGTAAGCATTCAGTGCGGTCACAGGGCAGCCAACTGATTTTTCCTGTCACAAGGAGGTTGCTGTAGGTTTTTACTGTTGAATGACTGAACCATATCATGGTCATCTCAGGCACCAAAGGCTGCTATTGAAACTTAATGTTAACAAGGTGCAGCACAATGTTGGCTTAAAGAGTGTTGAACTAAAAAAGCTTGTTTCAGACAGTGAATGAACTAAACAGGTGCAGCAAAGAAAAATTATAAGGTAAAATAGGGAATATTTTAAACTTGAAATCATGGAAAGCTACTGTAGTAGAATGAAAGAATAAAAATATAGGGGCACACATGAGCATAACGGTCCACTTTGAGGCATAACTGCACTAAATATTAATATCACAGCAAAATCTCCTCATGTCATGATATATGTGCTTGTTGCACGGCATAGCTACGAGAACACTGCTTTAATTTACATTTTAAACAGCAGCCCTGACCACAAGCCCTTACCAGACGTCACTACAGGAGTCTCAGTAATGGTGGGCTGTTAGTAGGTAAACCATAACACTGTTCTTGGCCAGGCAGGCAAAGGAAACCACAGCAACCAAAGTCTGAACACAGCATGGCTGAAGTAATAACCCCAGCACTACTAAATAAATGACTGTGTGTGGCAGTACTGAACTCACTGAAGAAGCCATAGTGTTCATGTGCTTTGTAATCGATAACAGCTAAATAATGATTGATTAGCATAGTGTTTTGCTTAAATTTACCTAAATGAAAGCTTTAAAATAATGAGGCACCTGCAGTGGAAATGGATATGATGTATGATGCAAATTTGTAGACAGGCTAAATATTAACATTGTTATTTTCATAAATGGAACATTTAATTTGTTTGTTTCAGATCCATTTTTCCATTTAGAACTAATCTGTCTTACGTTTCCTGTAACCAATTTTCTAGCCTTGTTTTTTAACTTAATATAAATTTGCACACAAGAGACAGACAAAGTGAATAATCTTGGCTAATTTAACCTAATTGTAATCATTAATTATAAGCATTAGTAAGGGAGTATTGTTGTGATGATGGGAATTACTAACTTGTCAATGTCTTTTCTTGAACCTGAGCACTCAGGACAGACCATAACCAAAACAGGCCGATATTAAAATCAGGTGGTGCCAGTAAAAGTTAGAGTAACTCGGATTTCTGTGATTGCCAACTTTGCATTTACAAACCATCTAGTGAAAGATATTGTGTAAAGACTGAGATTTCTGGATAATATAATTCAAATACATCTGTTTACTGAGTTCCATTTGCTGAATCACCTATCCCAGCAAGAGCCTGACATTTGCATAGGCAATTTATAGAAGCTGTTCCACTAAGATAAACTTTTAAAAATCTATTTGCAATTAAACCATCATTTATATGTTTCTGCATCTTTACAGAAGATGAGATTTTTAAATTGAGCTGCAGAAATCTTGCTGTTTTCCCCTTTTTCCTGAATTTTTTTAGGCAGAGACAGAACAGTAGAACAGACTCTTGGATTGTTCTTATCTCAGGTGAAACTTTGGAGATTTGATTCAGTGTAATTTATAGAACTTATTAAATTAGTATCAAATAACTAAATTAAAAACAAGACTTACTTTCTAAGATTTCCCAGTTTTTCTCTGTTCATTGTATCTGTCCAAGGCTCGTGGAAAAAAATCTGAGTGCTTCATCTTTCAGTGTGTTACAAAGGGAATTCAGTGTTGTCCCTGAGCTTGTTTGAGCTGCTGCTACGAGTGTGTGACCAGTCGACTGTGAACAGTCCCGAGCCCTGGCGTGCTGACCTTGGCTCCCAGCCATTCGATGTATCCTGGGCAGCTGTGGCTGTAGGCTGGCGGTCTGACAGGCAGGGCTGTGCCCACCGCCACTACACAACAACCCCCACTTCCCTAGTGCCCTGCCCCAACTTGATACTCGACCCCACACGCATCCATCATGACCATATCATTACTTCCCAAGCTGCCACATGCAGCCACATGTTCACCTGGGATGCAACACAGAGTGTGGAAGAGATGACTCTTTAAACACTGTGGCGAGCGACTGGGGAATGAGGCATGGGCTCCGGCCTGTACGCTGCCACAGTGATCTGACAGTTATTTAGCCACCAGTGCTAACGTGGCCCTGTGGCACAATGACAGCGTGTGTTAGTGTCTTGGATGGATGTAGGCCACCAGTGTTTGGGAATGATGAGGGACCTTTGATTGACGATCTAACAGTCCCAGTGTGAACACGCAGATGAATGTAGAAACATGCACTAAGCTTGGATTGACCGTTACCCTCCTACTTCTTTTTCCTGCACTGCTGACTGACCCTGATGGTCTCTTCCTGCTTTGCAATTATAAAACTGAAAGGAAGTGCTTTTCAGTTTGATATTTTGCTTAACTTTCCTGTGTAGAGTCAAATATATATAAATATATAACTCTCTCTCTACCTACCTACCTACATACCTACATACATACATACATACATGAATATTTTTTAAATGTATATACATATATACACTGTATGGAGTTGAATGCAAAGGTTTGTACAACACTGTATGTTAAAGATATCTTTTCACCTTTAAGGGTGAAAACAGGGGGATATTGCTCTAAAGTTTAGTAAAATGTTGTGAATTTTAACAACAAAAAAATTGAAATTTTACATTAAATTTTGTGTCAGGTTTGGCTTGGCTTCAGACCTTTAAATCCATCTGCTCCATGAGACTCATTCCTTAGGTGGTTGGACATAAAACTGCAAGTTTTCAGTGGAAAAGTAAGCAACAAATTCCCAGTCAGCATCATGGGCAGGATTAACACTACTGTCAGTCATAGAATGTATATAAAATATGGATGTAGTCCTGTCATCATCCACTGGCCCCTCCTGGAGTTGTTTATGGGTGCACCTTGCATTCATATAACTTACAAACAAAAACAAACTAGAATTTCATTCAGCAAAACTCGAGCATAAACTTCTTGCTTATGCTGTGCCTCACAGCTGGCCTTATTGTTTGTCTTTTTAATTAAATTAAAAAGACGCCAACAAGGCAGGCGTTAGTGAGAGGTCCAGCTCAGTGATTCCAAATATTGGACATCATAATGTCTTCATTAACTTCACTTCTTCATAAAATCCAAATGGATTTGTTGCAGTTGTTACGAAGGGGGGAATCTATCCTTAAAACCTTAAAACTTATTTGTTTGTATCAGGCTCTAAACGTGTTTGTTTCATAGCTGAAGTTTGGCATTTTAGTCAGAGAGTCTGTGGGGAATAGCTCGCTTTTGAAGCCAGCCTCAAATGGCCATTAGTGGAAGTACAATTTGCTACTTGTTGCCAAGCTAAGTGCTCGTGAAGTGAAATTTTAAATTGCCAGTGCTCACTTATTTTCTTCACCCATGAGGCATGGCTACTGAACTGTTTTTTTCTTTGCCACACTTTTAAAGTCCTGGCTAAACTAGTATGTTGGCATAGTGACTTAACCTCATGTTAGATTCAGGCAGATATATTGGTCTCTAGTGATCAACGAGGGAAAACCAAATCCCCTCTCCCCTGGAAACTGTTTGGAGTAGATGCAGTAAGACTGAGGATGAAAACAGTTTTAACGAGCTGACAATTTGGTCTGATATCAACTTTTGTCAGATTGTTTTCTGGCCATGAGCAGTTTTTGCCAGGCAACAAGCAGAGACTGTTGAAAGTTGGTGTGTTCCCAGCCAAGAAATAGTTCAACCTATAAGTCTCTGTGAAACCACACATTTTTTCTTCTTCTTGATATTTGCACAAATTTTAAAAAGAAAAAAGTAGAGCTTTTCATATGGTTTTATGTTTATGTTTATGTTTATGATTAGAATCTATTTTTGTTGTTTAACCATTGTTTTCACTGTCTGCTGACCATAGCTCAGTATTTCATAGTTTGGTCAGCAACCTTGCAGAGAGTGGTCAGGTTGATGCTTTTTACTTGTATATGAGAAGGAATGCTTTCCGTATGTGTAAGTCTGTGTATGTGTGCTAGAGCTTCTCACAGGGCTGTTGTTGTTATTGAGTCGGTTCATGGTGTGATTAACAGTGAGCGCGGCCTGGCAGGAGCACAATAGGGAATCTCTGAGGATTCCCTCGACACAGCACAACACTCCACTGCCTTTGAAATTACTCCATCACCATCCACTCACAAGAAAAGATGGATAATAAGATTTACTTCTTTTTTTTTTTTTAAACTGTATGTTGAATGCAATGGGTATGAGTTGGTGAAAATAGCTCCATACAAATGCAAGCCCACTGCTGCTCGGTCCCTCTGGTGGGAGTTAATGTAGTTTGGGAAGATGTATTTTACTGGAGCACAGGAGGATTTTCACAGGACTTGGGATTAGCACTGTAACGAAGCATCTTTTATTACATGGGACCCCAAGTTTTCAAAAACCATACTGTGACCGATATTTAGACCTGAGCTCCTGAAGCTGATAACTGTCATGAAAAGGCACTGTTAAGCTGCAGGAGAAAAAAAGGCAATTTTTTTAAGCTGCAGGTACCTGGAAATGGTGGAGGATTGCATCTCTGTGTTTCTTCCTCTTCTGTTAAACAACACCATCTGCAAGCATGAAATGGTATACAGACCTTTTATGACTTGCACAAAACGACTGAATAAGACAGAATACTTTAAGAAACTGGATTTATACGTTTTGATTTTATAGAACTATAGATACATTTAAGGTAAAGAGTTGTTGGGTTTAAGATGACAGCACAGAATTCTTATACTGAGAAAGTCGGTGGCCTGTTTGTGGAATTTGGAGACCTGTTTTAACCATGTAAAGCCTGAACTAAGAAATAATTGCCAACCCCCCCCCATCAACACTGGAGTATTTATTGAAACTTGAATCAAATAAAAAGACAAGAGAGGAAATATGAAGTTCCATGTATGAATTTTCATTTGTATAATTTTTGCTATATCTGACATTTATGTGCAATTTATTGCTTAAAAATTTATTGTGCAAATTCTTATGTTTTCTTATTTTTAGGCGAGGGGAAAAAAAGTATGTATCATATATGACACACTTGGTGTTAGAGGGTTAAAGAGTTTGGTTTTGAATTCCGTTTGCATGATATATT
The DNA here is from genome assembly GCF_057381845.1 of Rhamphochromis longiceps. NCBI lineage: Eukaryota > Metazoa > Chordata > Actinopteri > Cichliformes > Cichlidae > Rhamphochromis > Rhamphochromis longiceps. The sequence continues at coordinate 19,320,731 of NC_140557.1, forward strand.
TTATTGTACAGGGTGGGCCATTTATATGAATACACCATAATAACATGGGAATGGTTGGTGATATCAAAGTCCTGTTTGTGGCACATTAGTATATGTGAGGGGGCAAACTCCTCAAGATGGGTGGTGACCATGGTGGCCATTTAGAAGTCGGCCATCTTGGATACAACTTTTGTTTTTTCAATAGAAAGAGGGCCATGTGACACATCAAACTTATTGGTAATGTCACAAGAAAAACAGTAGTGTGCTTGGTTTCAACGTAACTTTATTCTTTCATGAGTTATTTACAAGTTTCTGACCACTTATAAAATGTGTTCAATGTGCTGCCCATTGTGTTGGATTGTCAATGCAACCCTCTTCTCCCACTCTTCACACACTGATAGCAACACTGCAGGAGAAATGCTAGCACAGGCATCCACTATCCGTAGTTTTAGGTGCTGCACATCTCGTATCTTCACACCATAGACAATTGCCTTCAGATGACCCCAAAGATAAAAGTCTAAGGGGGTCAGATCGGGAGACCTTGGGGGCCATTCAACTGGCCCACGATGACCAATCCACTTTCCAGGAAACTGTTCATCTAGCTCGGACCTGGCACCCATAATGTGGTAGTGCACCATCTTGCTGGAAAAACTCAGGGAACGTGCCAGCTTCAGTGCATAAAGAGGGAAACACATCATCATGTAGCAATTTCAAATATCCAGTGGCCTTGAGGTTTCCATTGATGAAGAATGGACCCACTATCGTTGTAGCCCATATACCACACCAAACCATCACTTTTGTTGTTCCAGCAGTCTTGGAGGGATCCATCCAATGTGGGTTAGTGTCAGACCAATAGCTGTGGTTTTGTTTGTTAACTTCACCATTCACATAAAAGTTTGCCTCATCACTGAAGAAAATCTTCTGCGTGAACTGAGGGTCCTGTTCAAATTTTTTGCCCATTCTGCAAATTCTGTGCGCCAATCTGGGTCATCCTCGTTGAGATGCTGCAGTAGCTGGAGTTTGTAAGGGTGCCATTTGTGAGTAGCTAATATCCGCCGAAGGGATGTTCGACTAATGCCACTCTCCAGTGACATGCGGCGAGTGCTACGCTGTGGGCTCTTGCTGAATGAAGCTAGGACAGCCACTGATGTTTCTTCATTAGTGACAGTTTTCTTGTGTCCACATTTTGGCAAATCCAACACTGAACCAGTTTCATGAAACTTAGCAAGCAGTTTGCTAACTGTAGCATGAGAGATGGGTGGTCTCGTAGGGTGTTTTGCATTGAAATCTGCTGCAATGACCCGGTTACTGCGTTCACCAGATATCAACACACTTTCGATCCGCTTCTCACGTGTTAACCTCTTCGACATGTCAATGGCTGTGAACAAAGAGAAACTTGTAAATAACTCATGAAAGAATAAAGGTATGTTGAAACCAAGCACACCATTGTTTTTCTTGTGACATTACCAATAAGTTTGATGTGTTACATGGCCCTCTTCCTATTGAAAAAACAAAAGTTGTATCCAAGATGGCCGACTTCTAAATGGCCACCATGGTCACCACCCATCTTGAGGAGTTTGCCCCCTCACATATACTAATGTGCCACAAACAGGACTTTAATATCACCAACCATTCCCATGTTAGTACGGTGTATCCATATAAATGGCCCACCCTGTACATAAAATAATGGTAAAACATGATAAAATCTCTTGGGTTAATATAACAGCCTGATGGCCCAGGACCAGTAAGGCCTCAGTCTTACAGGGACCTTTTGGTTGTCACTGGTTGCTAGTGGAAAAATGTGTGCCAGACTTGTCGTTAAGTGAGACTGGTTGTAAAGAAGTACGCGATGCTGGACCAAAGGCCTTGTTGTGATTGCTTTGGTCAGTAGCATTTGAATGGTGCATGTAGTTTACATGGAGGATGCCAACTATTTGTTGAGAGGTAATACAGTTTTTACTTCAGAAGTTCTACTTTTCCAATTTACTTGATACTTTTTACAGTTTCACTACCACTTAGCTAGTAGTTTTCTGCTAGCTACTAAAACATCCTCTTCTTGACCGATTTCGTGTAGCCTTCCTTACTATGGTAATTTCCAGTAGATCACAAAATGCAATGCACATAGCAGCTTGTTATGAGAGGTTACTAAAACATCTATAGAGTTCTTGTATTTTTTATGGCAGATACTGGGGGTTTAAATATGAACCAGTGTTATTAATGTGAACCATCTTTCTTTTCAAATTTTTGGGCTTCTCTTGCAGATTTTATTGGCATCAATTGTGTTCTCGCCTTGCTAATTAGGAGTACGCTATAGCACACAATTATCAAAGTTGCCTACTAATGTGCTTAATATTCTGATCTCTTCCCTCAGGGCTTCGCAGACAGCCCTCATTACAGCGATCATTTGAGTGACAGTCGATTAGTGTCCCATGAAGGATTGTCCCCAACACCTTTTATGAACTCAAACATAATGGGTAAGTAAGTGACTCCTTTCAACTCACCCTCATATGCCCTTTGGTGGTGGAAAGACATCCTAAAAAAAACTGATTGAGATTAAGGCACATCATTTACTGGAGGCAGCAGGACTGAAAGGCTTGCAGGCTACAGGACAATTTTCTTCTCGCCCCTCATGTCTTTATTTCCTCTCTTTAATCCCCCTCCCCTTTCCACATCTCCCTCTTCCTCCTCCTGAGATGACCCTCCCCCAGGCTAGGAGTCACACCATCAGTATAGGTTTCCGTCATAAGAAGCTGTGTCCTAGACATCAAAACCGCCCTCAGCAGCTTCCAGCAGCAGCACAGTTATGTATTGTTTGGGTGTAGGGTTAAACAGACTGTTGTATCAAAGACCCCACTGTGAAACAGAAACAAGCTTTTAAACTGAAAGTAGATCATACAGTTGTGTTCATTTGGGATTGTTGCTGTGTTTGCCTTTGGATTTTTCAGGTGCTGCGTTTCCTTTAGCTCAATCTGGTTTGCTCATACAAAAGATATATATTTATTTATTTGCATTTGTTTGGCTTTCATTTTACTAGTTAGTTAGATTTCTGGACCTTTACTGTAGTGTTTCTTGGCTTTTATTCTCCAAGTTTTTTTTTTGTGACTTACTCTGCATTCCTATTATTAGCATCAATTTAATCACAAGCAGGTGGACGCACTTTCCCCAAACACATCGTACTTTGAGTTTTAATTCTCTGTCATCACTTTTTAAAAGACATAGTGTTACTGGCTTACAATATGCTCTGCTATTGTAGCGGTTAAAAGCTGTGTGCAGCTCTTTGGCCTGGCATCGTTGTGATGTGTAACCACTCGACAGTTTTATGGCTAACTACAGCTTAGCCCATTATGTAATGGCCCTGGAGACTGGTTTCCAAGCACAGCGGTTAGGGCGCTACTGAATGAAACAAATTATTATCTTTCCTGCAATTGATCACATGACTGCTTCCCCACCCATTGCCACTGTGTGTGTGTAATTGTGCTCACCAGCTTCAGAATATGGATGTGATCTGTCGCAATGATATGTCAGAGTTGGGCAACATGATTGTAAACTTGGAATTGCCTGCGCTTATCTCAGGATGGGAATTCAGGATGACTGTGGTCTTATTAAATTGTTTTTCCAGAAGTAATATCTGCGCAGATTTATAGTTTTCAGCACCCTCATTAAGCCATGTCTGAAAGGTTATTCCTCATTAATGCACAGGATAGAACAACTATGTAGTAGTGAAATATATGGTTGGGGCTGTAAATATTTGTGCAGTGACATCATTTTCATGAAGTTAGGCTTTTTACGCCACTATAATACATTGGAGATTAAATGGTTGAGATGCAGTTAAAATGGAGACTTGAGGGGGATTGAAGAAAAGTAAAAGTACCACAACACCAGTGAACAGACAAAATGCCTACTGTGACTTATGTGCAGGTTTATATTTAATGTATTTTTGGCTATTAGGAGTGCTGTGGAGTGTATTTGGATGAGATCTCTATTATAATGTGTGCCCTTCTTACTCATGTTCTAATCATGTGATGCAAAAAAAATAACATAGTTAAAAACCCGCAACAAACCATCTTAAAAAGGGCAGACATCATAGCATAATAATAAACATAATTTGAGAAACTGTTTTTAACTGTATGCCACAGAACAGAATGTTGGGTAATGCTAGCTAACCAAGTTTCATAAATGTCTGTTAACTGCTGGGAGTCTCTTGCTACATGCAGCAACACTACCGACAGTTGGAGAAAAAGATAACCTGTCACTTAAAGCTAAAATAACAGGTGTCATTCCTCACAGCAGACTCATTTGTGCACCAAATAGGGCTGCCACAATTAGTCGACTAGTCACGATTACGTTGACTTTCAAAATCGTCGATGACTAATTTAATAGTCGACGCGTCGTTTGAAGCTTTGTAAGATCCCAAAAGACGCAGGAATAAGTAGTAGGATTTAAGAGTGTAATAATGGACTGAAACAGAAGATGGCAGCACTGCATGTACAAGGATGCCAGCTGCCGTTAAACCCTGAAGAAGAAGAAGCAGTGTCCGGTATCGTAGCTGTGTCCGAATTCAGTAAGCGCATCCTCCTGTGAACGCATTTGTAGGCCGATTACGTTACAGCAACACGACGAAGCCTGTACAAATTCGAAGACTCCGACAAATGCGGCCGAGAAATGCGTCCTTCATTTCCCCAGATTTGAAGGATGGGTCGGGTGTATACTTCATGGCCCAACCTATCCCAGAATTCATAGCACGGCCCTGCTCAGTTTCCAACAATGGCGGCAGCTAGTTAGTTTTAATATTACTCTTATTATTCTTTCTGGGTCACAAAATAAACGTTTAACATATTTTCAGGTGAGAATGTAGCTGTGTAAACTTCAAATATCTGCTCAGTTTATCAAGACACCACATATTTTCAAAAGCGCTCCGATGTTTTCAGAGACGTCTGTTACCCACTAGCTCGATAGCTAGCCGGGGTTCAAGGCTCACTAGAGCCGTGAGAACACCGGACTCCCGGCAAATCGTTTTCAAACCCACCGCCGTCTTTCACTACTCAGGTTAAACATATATAAGTCACTTAGATAACTTAAAAATGTTATTGTTTGGCTTTTTTCAGTATTTTATTTGTTCCTGAGTAAATCAGTTTGGCTGAGATTAAAGTTATAGTTTTTATACCGCTGAATAAATGTCAAGCAGACAACTGATTATCAGAAGTGTGAGATGCTCGAGAATATACTCCAGTGTCCTGTTATATTTTAGATAGCAAGGTGCAGATGGCTGAGTTTATTAAACTCCACTGAAACAATCTGCAAATTTCATTAAAATTTAATAAACTATCATCTTGTCTTTATTTTTAGTTGGAGCATACCTTAAAAATTTAAAGCTGTAAGCTAATGATAGATAAGAGCAGATGCATGCTGGTGTTTTAAGCTGTACATTTTACGTCCAACGGATGCATGATCTGATTAGTCGACTAATCGCAAAAAAAATCGGTGACCAGTCGACTATCAAAATAATCGCTTGTGGCAGCCCTAGCACCAAATATTGTATTCTTTTATTAACAGAGCTTAGAAGTCGAATATTAATTGTTTTTTTTACTGTTTGTTTTATTTTATTTGTATTTATGTTTTGTAATGATATGTGTGTATTTTGTGTGTGTGTGTGTAAAATGTTTGTATTCATATATATTATATTTATACACTGTATTCTGTATATCAAATAAATAAAACAGTAAAGCTGAGGACAAGATTAATTGTACTGTTCTACTGATATTCATGACATGACTTTTCTTTTTTATTCCTCCTGTATAACTCCTTTATATAAACACTATTTATATAGCACCAAATCACAACAAAAGTCGCCTCAAGGCGCTTCATAGATACAGAAAAACCCAACAAACCCGAGAAACATTGGAGAAACTGGGTTGTTTTTTGCATGAGGGCTTCAGACAGGGACTCCAGTGTTGCTGAAGTTTCTTGAATCTGAGCATATGTTGTAGATCTGTAAACTTCAAGGCATTCGCAGCAGTTTCTGAGCTGTTAAATGAACTATTTTAAGCCAGGAAACATCTCGCAGAATACAGCAGATGATTTTTCCATCAAGTTTCTGAAATTCAGCGATGAGATGATGAGAAAGTGGTCAGACTATAGGCATATACACTCAGATCCTCAAGATATGATGTTCATTTCATTTCATTCATTCATTTCATTTATTTATTCATTTTCAGGCACAACAAATACCTATATTGAACATAAAATACACAAAACAAAAAACAAAACTTGCCTGAAAAAGGAGTGGGACGAAGAAAACTTATTAAATCCCACCCCTATACTCACTCATCAACAAAAAAAAAACAATAAACTTCCCGCAGCTACGCCCATCATTGCATACAGACCCATCAACAGCCCCGGGCAGATACAAGCATCTAAGCGGCAGCTCGCAACCAACAATTAGAGCCTTCATAACTGAATACAGAATATATAAATTATAAATTGCATTACCACAGGTAACAGGCAGTAATAACTACAAGTAACAGACACACATACATATACATACATATATATCTACACACACAAGTACATATATGTACATACATACGCACACTTTATTTTTTATTTTTTATTTTGGAATCCATACCAGCAATGGTAAGAGGACAGACATTACAGAGCACACTAAAACCCATCATTGAGTATACTGTGACCAGACCAACTGTTTGTAGAGAAATTTAAATCTATGAATATTTTTGCATTGTTTCAATTGTAAACTCAGACTGTTCCAGATTTTCACACCACATACAGACACACAAAAACCTTTACGGGTTGTTCGAGTTCTGGGTAATTTGAATTCTCCAAAGCCTCTCACATTATAAACCTTTTCTCGAATTTCAAATCTAGTTTGTAAATTTGCCGGTAAAAGTTTAGTAAAAGCTTTATACAAAATTATGGATGTATTGTAATTAACCAGATCCTGGAATTTAAGTAACTTTGCCTGAAGAAAGAATTTGTGAGTATGATCTAGATAACCAGCCTTGTGAATAATACGCAGTGCTCGTTTCTGTACTGTGACTAATGGATTAGTTGTATTTTTATATGTATTTCCCCACACTTCCACACAATATGTAAGATATGGAAGAACCAGGGTACAGTACAGAGTACGAAGTGCATCTTTATCAAGGAATTGTTTCACTTTGTTCAAAACTGCGAGGCTTCTGGAAATTTTGGTTTTTATGTGTCTGACGTGGGGTTTCCATGAAATTTTGTTATCAATTATAACTCCCAAAAATTTGTTTTCACTCACATTATCAATTGGTACACCTTCAATGATAATTGGTAATTCTATATTATATTTTAAATTACCAAAAAACATTGCTTTAGTTTTATTTATATTTAATGATAATTTATTTATGTCCATCCATTTTTTTTATTAATTTTAGCTCCCTGTTTACAGTCATTACAAGATCAGTATAATCATCGCTACTGAAAAATATGTTGGTGTCATCTGCGAACAGTATGAGTTTAAGTACTTGAGAAACATCAAAAATATCATTTATGTATACATTGAAAAGTTTTGGTCCCAACACTGACCCTTGGGGAACACCACATGTAATACCAAGTTTCTCTGAATGGTAATGCCCTATGCTAACATATTGTTCCCGACCTGTTAGGTAACTTTTTAACCAGTTACCAGCTTTCCCTCGAATACCATATCTTTCCAATTTATCCAGTAAAATTGAGTGATTGATTGTGTCGAAGGCCTTTTTGAGGTCAACAAAAATACCAACTGCATATTTATTTTTATCCAGTGTATCAGTAATTTCTTCTACTGCCTCAATTATCGCCATTGAAGTGGTTCTTTGCGTTCTGAAACCATACTGACCAACATTTATTATTTGATGTTTTTCAAGGAATTTTTCTAATCTTGAATTAAAAAGTTTTTCTAGAATTTTTGAGAATTGAGGCAGTAGAGAAATAGGCCTATAATTGGTAAAACTGTGTTTGTCATTACTTTTATATAGTGGTATTACTTTCGCAATTTTCATTTTTTTTGGAAAACAACCGGACTGAAATGATAAATTACAGATATATGTTAAGGGACTAGCAATATTCAGAATAACCTGTTTAACTACAGACATATTTATGTCATGATAATCCATTGAAGACTTACTTTTACATTTTAATGTGATATTTATTACTTCTTGCTCATTTGTAGCTGAGAGGAACAGTGAAAAGGGATTTGATTTTATATTACTGATATTTTCATTTTTATGACACGGGATGTCCGCTGCTAGTTCAGGGCCAACATTTATGAAGAATTTATTGAACCCATCGACAATATTACTCATGTTGTGATTTTCACCATTTGCATCAGTAAAATATTCAGGATATGATGTTCCAGAAGATCCTTGTTTAATTAAGTTGTTGAACACATCCCAAGTTCCTTTTATATTGTTTTTATTTTCATATAATCTTCTTCTATAATAAAGTTGTTTGCTCGTTCTTATAATATCAGTCAATTTATTTCTATATGCTTTATATCTTTGTTCCACTTCTTTTGTTTTTACTTTGATAAACTGTTTATACAGATTGTTTTTCTTTTTGCAAGCATTAATGATTCCTTTTGTGAGCCAAGGACTTTTTATCTTTTTTTTCTTTGTCATGTGTTCGTTTACAGGACAATGTTTATTGTACCACATAGTAAAAATATCTAGAAAATTATCATAAGCCTTGTCCACATCTGACTCTTCATACACCGAACTCCAATCTTGTTGTGCTAAATCGAAATTGAAGGCATGAATTGCTTCTTCATTTATTGTTCACTTTGCTATCATGATCTTGGTATCTATTTTTTTTAAATCACAGTCACACAAAGTAAAAACTGGTAAGTGGTCAGTTATATCACAGACAAGCAGACCACTATTAATTTGGAAATCCATGACATTAGTAAAAATGTTGTCAATAATAGTGGCGCTATGTGAAGTTATTCTGCTTGGCTTTGTTATTGTTGGATATAGTGATAAGCTGTACATTGTGTCAGTAAAGTCATCAATGGCTTTTAACCTTGTTGGATTTAGCAAATCAATGTTAAAATCACCACAGATAAATAGTAATTTTTGGTTCACCGAAGCAAACGTTTTTTCTATCCATTCATTAAAAGTGTCAATACTTGAACTGGGTGTCCGATATATGCAACTTATTATAACATTTCTCTTTTTTTCATTCATAATCTCAATAGTCAAACATTCCAAAATTCCATCAATAGCCATAGACATAGTTGTTACAACATTATATTTTATAGAGTTATGAACATATATAGCAACCCCGCCGCCCGCCTTATTTAATCTATTCATGTATTTTAAATCATATCCATTCAAACAAAAATCTATTCCTTTATCGACATTGAACCAAGTTTCAGTGATGGCTATAATACTAAAGGGGCGAGAAAATTGTTGCAAATAGTCCTTAATGAAATCAAAATTAGAGTACATACTTCTGCTGTTAAAGTGAATTAATGAGAGCTTCCCGTCTAGGTTAATTTCTTTTTCATATTGTTCCTGAGTGAAATAATTACAATTTTTAACAAAAGAAGAGAGAAAGTTACTTTCAGAATCTATTTCTGGATCTATTATATTATGCTCCTTATATTCACAATCTAGATCAATTACTTTCTGTTGAAGAACTAATTTCAACGTGTCCATGTCATTTCCTGGTGTAATTGATACATTGGTGTCAGTTATACTTGTCCAGATCCTCCATGTTCCTCACTATCAGTACTTTTGCCTCTTCTGGTGTCCCGTTTAGCTTAATGAAAATCTTACAGTTTGTTACCCATGTATGTTGTATTTTACCGTTCTTCTTCAGTTGCCTTGCCTTCCTCGCGATGTCTGCGTTTTTTCGTGTCAGATGCTCATTAATGAAAACGTCCGTGCCTTTCAGTTTGTGTCCTTGTTTCAGCAGTGCGACCTTGTTCTTCCGATTGACAAATCTCATAATGATGGCCGGCAGTCTGTCACTCCTCCTGGGCAGTGAGTGACATGCTTCTATGTGCTCCAGGTCCATCTCTATCCCCTTGCTTTGGAGGAAGGACGCCACCTGTTGCTCTACCGAGCGGGTCTCCTCGTCGCTGGGCTCCCCGACGTTCCCGGCCACGAGCGCGGCTTGATTTTAATACCGCTGATGACCACGTCGTTCGTACGGGTGTACTGCTCCAGCTCATCCACCCGCCGCTCGAGATCCATGATCCATCTGTCCTTCTCGGCATTTTGGAGGCGTAGCTGTTTTACCTCCTCCAGAAGCCCCAGAAGCAGCTCCTGCTGTGCCCTGACTGCGGCCACGTCTCCGCACAGCGCTCCGAGGGAGGTTTTAATGTCCTCAACCTCCTCTGGTGTTGGGCCTTTCTTGGGTGGCATACTGAAGCGAGAGCACGAGGCGGCCACCACGAGGGACCCGGAAGCGGAATTTCTGATGATGGCGCCTGGCTAGGCCTGCTGGCTGATGGTGGAGCCTGGCTGTGGCCTGCTGGCTGATGGTGGAGCCTGGCTGTGGCCTGCTGGCTGATGGTGGAGCCTGGCTGGGTCTGCTGGATGTGGCCTGCTGGCTGATGGTGGAGCCTGGCTGTGGCCTACTGGCTGATGGTGGAGCCTGGCTGTGGCCTGCTGGCTGATGGTGGAGCCTGGCTGTGGCCTGCTGTTGGGTTAAGATCACATTGATTAGTCTGTAATCTGAATACCAATCATTGCCAATGTGAAACGTGGAGAATAAACTTGGAAACTAATTTGGTAGAGGATCTGAAGAGGTAATTTGTCTCAAGTCAAGTCCTCTACCATTAATTTGTCATTTTGAGTTTCAGTCAGTGAAACCGTTGCTGTACCGTCAGACAAACTGTGCCCAGTGAATGGCTGCAGACATCTGAAAACGACCCAGAGCTGGTCAGCAGTAGCTGTGGTGTGTTAGGGCCCTGAGGACCGCTTCATATTTCCTGCCTCTCAGTCAGTGTATTGTTCCTAATCGGAAGCTCCCAGTCCATAACTCTTAATTACATTTCCATGTTTACATGGACTTGTTTAGTCTAGTTTATCAACACAGTAGATCTAAACCAGGCTTGTATGAGAAAAGCTGCTTGGAAATTTCCCTTGGCAAAAATACCAACTAAAATATCTTTCATGTCCTATGCCCCCATCTGCTTTCCTGTTGCCCATTAATTGGGAAGTCATACTGCTACTTGGATAAAAGCTAAAGATTTAATTTGTATTTATTTAAAGATCACTACAATTAACCGTATGCACTCATATAGTGCTTTTTAGCTCTAATAGAGCACTTTCTTTTTTACTGTAAGCAAAAGTGCACACTGCTCACATTTCTGTAAAATCCACAGCCTGTGCGAAATAAGCTGCTACTGTTTCTGACATCTGCCAACCAAACTCGGGAATAAAAGTAATTGTGTGCATCAGAAGATAAGCGAGACAGACAATGAATATACAGTGTTTGAAATTTTTATATTAGAATTTGCATGTGGTTAAGATTAAATCTAGAGAAAGTGCTTGAATGTGTAGTTTCTAGAGCATGATGATATTGGGATTCAGAAACTAAAAGTATTTTATTAACCAAATTCTCTTTTCAGTTTTGCAACATTTATACTTCCTGCATTAGGAAGAAAAAATCTGCACAAGAAAACTGCACACTGCAAATGCACAGTAGACCTCTGCACCTGTAAACTACTCCTACAAGCCACAACACATACATAACTGTTCCTGTTATTACTGTTCATTATTACTGCAGGGTTGTACAACATAATCTATCAGTGTTTTCAGTGTTTCAGAATCATGTAACTCTCAGTAATCTGTATATTTTTTTCCGTTAAGTTTCATTTCGAGAAGGCATAGGTTCCATGTTCTTAACAGGGCAGGAGAGAGGTGAGGCTGTAAGTTATTATGGGTAACATATAGATGCAGGAAGTGGTTTGTTCTGTTATTTTTATCATTCATTTTAAAACAGAAATTTAGCAAACTTTTTTTCCAAATCACAGGGTTTTTTCCCGCCTAATCGGGAATGATTGAAGTTGAAGAACGGGCATTTTGGTTTAGCGCTGGGGAGCCTCTGAGTGCCTAATGATCATGTGATGCTGCTGTCCTAAAGGGGGGGCCGGGTTCGAGTTAGGGCAGACTACGGGCTTCACTCATGCTAAAATCCTCTTACTCGCCGTCACGCCATCCACGTCGTACTGCCCGACAGGTGGCAGCCACATTGTTCATGTGTAGAGCCTCAGCCATGTGAGTCTGTGTGACTCAGCCACTCATAACATGTATTAAGTACACAGGCTACACTTGGACAGACTTAGTCAGAGCATTCATAGCACATCGTGTGATCTGATAGGAATTATTGGCAGTCACGTAGATGCATGGACTATTTACTTAATGATTAATTGCTGTGATTGGAAAACTGATTCCGTGAAAGCTCTGTTAGCATGGATTAGATTTTCGTACTTTGTTGCATAAGTAATAGTATCAGAGCTAGCAACATTTGGCAATCCTAGGATTTAAATCGATTTCTTTTTTTTTTTGATCAAGGTCTTTTTATTGAACAAAGAATTGCTTCCAACAACAATTATGGCAAAATTAACAGACAGTTGTGCCCCCACCCCCCCAGAACAGTGTAACTAAAACCCAGCCAGAGAGGAAAGGAGAGACAAAATAACATAAAATAAAATAAAGTTACAGATACAAAGTAAATAATAAAATAAATGAACAACAGCAAGAGAAAAAACAAAACAAAAAAAAAAAACCCCACTCACACGCACATTAAGCAATAGTATCCGGACTTAATCTTTCAAAGTAAGTAAGAAAAGGTTGCCATGTGTCATAGAACCGCCGAACCGAACCTTTTACAGTGTAGCGGATCTTTTCCAGCTGAGTATAGTACATGACATCCTTAACCCATTGCCCATATACAGGTGGAAGTGGCTCTTTCCATTTCAATAATATCATTCTACGGGCCAAAAGAGTGCAGAAGGCCAGAAGATCAGAGTGTGATTTGGAAAGACTGGCATCACAAGGCGTCACTCCAAAAATAGCTATAAACGGGCAGGGTGCAATTGGAACACCAAATATGTTGGATATGGTTTCAAATATGCTTTTCCAAAAGCTACCCAGTTTTGGACACGCCCAGAACATGTGAAATAGGGAAGCAGGCTCTCGTTTGCACCGGTCACATGTGGGGTCAAACCCATCCTTGATTTTGCTCAGTCTAGTTTTAGACCAATGGAGACGGTGAACGACTTTGAACTGAATCACCACATGTTTAAGGCAAATAGATGATGAAGAAATGCTATTGATTATCTTGTGCCAAGTCTCATCTGTAATCCGTTGGCCAAGATCACTTCCCCATCGTTCCCTAAGTGATTGCAATGTGGACAGCCTAAAATTACTCAACAGCTCATAAACATCACTTATAACCCGCTTAGCATTTGGCTTAAAATCAAAAATATCATCCAAAAGGGATGGTGGTGGACAGGACGGAAAGCAGTCAGTATTAGAAGCAACAAAATTCCTGAGTTGTAGATACCTGAAAAAGTGTGACTGAGGGATCTTGAACTTGTTCACCAGCTGTTCGAATGAGGAAAAGATATTGTCCGTGAAAAGAGCAGCCATTGACGTTATTCCCAGCTTTGTCCATATGTTAAATGCCTCGTCCGTCAAGGATGGGGAGAACATGCAATGTCTATGCGGTGGTGCATTAAGAGAGAGTTCAGTCTGTTTAAAGTGCCGTCTGAGCTGATACCATAACTTCAGTGAGTGGACAACAAGAGGATTCGTGGTGAAGCTGGAGATCGGTCTCGCCAGAGGTAATCTGGCACACAGCAAAGACACCAGGGAGGATTGACTCACCGATAGCCGCTCCAGTGTTACCCATGATGATGATAAATTATCATGGTCTTTCATCCAGTACAATAATGCTCTTATATTAGCTGCCCAGTAATAAAACAGAAAATTTGGGAGTGCCAAGCCTCCTGCGCTCCGCGGTCTTTGTAATACACTCTGTTTCAGCCTAGGTGGTTTTTTGTTCCAAATGAAGGAGGAGATTTGACTATTTAGATTATTAAAAAAAGACTTGGTTAAAAAAATTGGAAGACACTGAAAAAGATATAGAAATTTAGGGAATATAGTCATCTTAATGATATTTAATCTACCACCCAGCGAAAGAGGCAAGGACTCCCACTTTCCAAAATCCTCCTTTAGTTTAGACAATAAAGGAAGATAATTAGTTTTATACAAGTCTCTATGATTCTGCGTAATCCAAATGCCCAAGTATTTGAACTTGTTATAGCTGAGCTTGAAAGGTGCTAAAATAGACGAAAGTTCCCCGGTTATTGTACCTAAAGGCATTGCCTCACTTTTCCCGAAATTCACCTTATATCCGGAAATTGTCCCGAATTCCTTAAGTACATCTAAAAGTTTAGGGAGGCTATTTGAAGGGTTGGAAATAAACAAGAGCATGTCGTCGGCATAAAGAGAGACTTTATGCTCGATATCCCCACGACGTATTCCCTCAACCTCAACACAGTGTCTTAGAGCAATAGCTAGCGGTTCAATTGCGATGGCAAAAAGGAGAGGTGACAAAGGGCACCCCTGTCGTGTGCCACGCTGAAGCTGAAAAAAGGGGGACAGACTATTGTTGGTCCGAATGGCCGCTACAGGGTCACAGTACAATACTTTTATCCAGGATACAAAATTACTCCCGAGGCCAAATTTTTCAAGCGTATGGAAAAGAAAGTCCCATCTCACCCGATCAAACGCTTTCTCAGCATCAAGTGAAATAACAGTTTCCAATACAGTACCTTTGACGTGGCTATAGATTATATTTAATAAACGTCTAATATTAAAAAACGAGTACCTGTTTTTGATAAAGCCTGTCTGATCAGGTGAGATAATGGAGGGCAGATGTTTCTCTAAACGGCGGGCCAACACTTTAGCAAGGATTTTGGTGTCGGTGTTCAGCAGAGATATTGGACGGTATGAGCCACAATCTAAATGATCCTTATCCTTTTTTAGAATTAGGGAGATCACTGCCTGACGCATTGTTGGAGGCAAGGATTGTGAGAGGAAAGATTCTTCAAAAGTCGATTTTAACAATGGATTCAATTGGTTAGAAAACTTCTTAAAAAAATCGGAAGGATACCCGTCGGGGCCAGGTGATTTTCCAGACTGCATACTCCGTATGGCCATTTCAATTTCAGCATCAGAAATGGGCTCCTCCAAACTGGTGGCCGCATCTTCTCCTAAGGAAGGGATATCAAGTTTCTCAAAGAAATTTTCTAGAGCCAGGTCATCCTTAGCCGGGGGGGAGCTGTATAAAGTCTGATAGTATCTAAAAAAACTATTATTTATACCTTGGTTATCCGTGCATCTTATTCCCTGGTCATTCCGGATCTCAGGGATAGCTTGATTAGCTGTTCTTTGTCGTAGCTGATGAGCTAGCAGCTTGCCTGTTTTTTCTCCATGCTCATACGAGTAGCTACGCAACTTCGAAATTAGATACTCAGCCTGTTTTGTAGATAGAAGATTATATTCAGTTTGTAATTTCAGCCTACGTTTATATAATACCGGGTCAGGGGAATGGCTATATACAGCGTCTAGTTTAGTAATTTCGTCAGCCAATAGAGAGAGTTGCTCAGTATCCCTCTTCCTTTTGTTCGCACAGAATGAGATTATCTGGCCTCTCAGATATGCTTTTAGAGATTCCCAAACAGTTGATGGTGACATCTCTGGAGTTTGATTGATGGCAAGAAAGAAATCTATTTGAGACCTAATATAATTAACAAACTCTTCGTCTGCTAACAATACTGGGTTGAACCTCCATGGCCGATAATTGGAGTAGGCATTGGGAATACGCAGTGAAAGAACAACAGGTGAATGATCTGAAATCACCATGGCCTTGTAATCACAGTCTGTCACCAAAGGGAGGAGTTTTTTGTCCAGAAAGAAATAATCTATACGAGTATATGTTTTATGGACATTAGAAAAAAAAGAATATTGACTTGAAGTTGGGTTACGAAATCTCCATACATCAGCTAACCCGTAGTTATGAAGAAAACGCTGTATAACACGTGCTGATTTTGAAATAGGCGTGCATTTGTGCGAGCTGCGGTCCATAGCAGATAATGAGCAATTTAGGTCCCCACCAAGAATAATATTATGCGTTGCCATGTTGGGAAGCCGTGCAAAGACATTAGTGAAAAAACTATGATCGTCCCAGTTAGGGGCATAGACATTCGCTAAAATCAAGGGGAAACCATATAAATGTCCTACAACTACAACAAAACGGCCTGCAGGGTCTTCATCTACAGTTGTGGCTATAAATGGTAAAGTTTTGCTTATCAATATTGCTGTCCCCCGAGCTTTAGAATTAAATTTAGAGTGATATATCTGGCCTACCCATCCAGACTTGATTCGAAGATGATCAGAGGTACGCAGATGCGTTTCCTGGAGAAATGCTATATCCGTTCTAAGTCGTTGTAAATGAGTAATAACCTTTTTCCGCTTGACTGGATGGTTGAGTGATTTTACATTCCAGCTTACAAAATTTACCACCCGATCACTAAATGATCGCGCTGTTCTCATCCCTGCTCAAATAGTAAAATATGAAAGCTCCAGATGCACAACAGGCATAGAAGAGGAAAGAGAGGGGAGGAAGAAGAAGGAAAAAAAAAAAAAAGAAAAAAAAAGGGAAAAACAAAAAACACATTGATAAGTAAAATAAACATATCTGGCTGAAGCCCAAACCAAGAACACAATGAGCAATTACACCAGATCGAACATGGTGACTGCCAAACCCCCTGCAAACAGATCCACACATATAGCCTAGTGCTTGTTTGGGTTACTATAAGCCAGACTCTTAGGCTCCCGCTGGCCGCTTGACATAACATATCCTACAAAGAAAAATAGTCAATAAAATAGAAAAAGAAAAAGAAAAAATATATATATATACACATACATATATCGACATCCAAACAAAGTATAGAACTTTTCTAAACCCAATGGTATTGCCATGAAATAAAATGAACCAAAATGTGTTTATGAAATAAGTTTAAATGTCTGAACAAGAAGTGTCTCTTCAAGCTTTTCATCACCGTGCGAACGCTACAACAAACAGTCATGTACACTCAGCCGTAACTGAGACAACCAACCGTAGCACTGGCGCTCCCACATAGAGCGACAGGCGCAGCCTCCTCAAACGTTGATAATATGTTCTTTAACATATTCCATTGCCTTCGCCGCATCCAGAAATTCTTTCTCCTCCCCGTTGTGCGTGATACAAAGTCGCGCTGGGAACCTGATCCCAAAACGGATACCTTCCTGCTCACGGAGAAGTTTCCGGACTTCTGTAAAAGCAGCCCGAGCTCGGGCCACAGAGGTCGTAAAATCCGGGAATATTGCAATCGGTTGTCCATTGAACCTCAGCGGAGCTTGGGTCCTGGCACGGCGTAGAATTTCCACACAGTCCTGGTAGTAATGAAGCTTGGCTATGATGGCCCGCGGGTTACCACCCGGCCTTCTCGGGGCCAGACTCCTGTGTGAGCGGTCGACAATAACATCTTTATCCATACCCAGCGCTTCACGTAGTAGCGCGGATACGGCCGTGGTGGAGCTCGAATCCGGGCCCTCCGGGACCCCCATGATACGGATATTGGATCTCCGCATCCTGCCTTCCATGTCATCACATTTATCTTTCAGGTCAGATAGCTCCTTCCTCAAAGTCTTCACCGTAGATTGCAAGGTGACCACCTCATCGCTCCACATTGACAGCCCGTCCTCTACTTCTTTCACCGTGGCCTTAACTCCATCCATTTCAGCGCGCGCTGCCGCCGTATTGTTAGCAATCTCATTTCTCACTTCTTGCACGTCAGCCCTAATGTTATCAAAATCTTCTTTCAGTGCATTCCTGAGTTCTTCTTTTAACACCACGCTGATATCATCTTTAATGGATTGAAGAAGCTCTAATTTCAGGGCATCAGTGTCCACAAAGCGCCCATCGCTCTGCTGAGCCCGTTCCTCAGTGGTCGCTGAGCCGGGCGCCGCCCTTGGGCCACCATTGGTATTCTCGCCCGAGGATGCGCCGGGCCTAGCCGCAGTTCCTCCGGTGTACTTGTATTTCCTTAGGTTCGATGCCATTTTGTCTCGAGTGAAGCTTTAATATAGTATATAAAACTGTTAGCTTCCCCTGTGACATAAAATGAGACTTTGTAGGTTGAAAAAAAACTATTTCTGAAACTCTGTTAGCGGGAGCCTTCAGAAACACGTCCTACTCCATTGCTGGCTCGCTAGCGCCCCCTAAATCGATTTCTTAGTGCGACGATTAATTTCAGAATCGTCTCTGGATTGAAAACAATTCTCAGTCTGTAAACAGTAAAGAGACGCTGCATTTTAGCTTTTTGTCAGAGGAAAAGCAGCTTAGAAGAGTGTGTGAGGGAGTCTTCACCTTTATTCATTTATGTTTCTTTCATTGTGGCACTTCACTTCAGGTCTTCTGCTCGCCCTGCAGTGGATGGCCGGTTCTCATTTGCTCTTTCTAAATGTTTAGCCACATGGATTGCCAACAGTTCACAGCCCTGACAAGGAATGGTTTCGTCTAATTACCAGCAGAGATTTTTTTTTCCTTGTGATGTAAGCTCAATATGGGAAAGTCAGTAGGGGAGGCTGATTTCAAGCAATTCTGGGCAATTACCAGAGGCGATGAGCTAAAACTGAAAGAGCTGCACTCTGCCCCTTTATTTTTCTTTGTGTTTCGAGTCTGCACTGCTTAGTGTTTGCCTTTTTGCTGTTATTTACTCAATGGACTAATGCTGTTTTTCATTAAGTGTGGCAACTTTAGATAAATAGCTTTAAAGTCACAAAATTAGTAGGACAGAACTGAAGCTATTCACAGCTGTCATTTGTCAGTTTAAAAATAACGTAGGGGAAATGTATTATAGGGACTTCAAAGGAATAATAAAAATACTCCAGGCCTCCCTATTGTTCTTTTATTTATTTAATGCTTTTCAGGCTAAAATTACAAGCTATGTTAATTCACAACAGTCTTTCTCTTTCTTGTGCTTTAAGGTCTTTTTTCCATTCAGGGTGGATTGGATTTAAAGGCACGGCCTGTGATTGGAGAGTGGGAAACATAAAAGAATCACAGTTGTAGTTGCAAGTTTGTCAATACGAACAAGGTCAAATAAAAATCGTCTGGATTTCTATGTGTTTATTTTGATTTTACTCTCCACACACCAACACCCACATATACTGAAGCATTCATTTCAAAACGAAGTGCCAAAGGCATGCCCGTGTTTATTGTGAGCTGGGCTTTATGTGGGATCTCGCTGTGAATCTGTGGACCGCTTTAGCATCAGTTCTCTCCGGCCATGTGTCCGAGGCGTGATATCACAACTGCTGAGTTGTAGTTTCTCCACTCACGTTTCTCTGGTGTGCTTCATGTATATTACTCATACGGCTTTAGCCCTGCATGACAATTAATCAGCTTAATACTGTCATCGACGCATGCATAAAGCCGCATGCATAAGGCCGCGTGCTCCGTCCTGCCGGTCTGCACACACGTGACTTTCACATGATGACCTGGCAGTTATTGCTCTCCTCTTTTGTTTCATCCTGCTGTAAACTTATAGGACTTCACATATTTTTGTATTTAATATTTGTAAAAATGCATAGTTGTTTGTTGTGCTTTCTATCTAACATTCACACGCTGATGGATACAACAAAGATACTTTTAGCATGCAGACTGAAGCAGCCAGGAATCTAACCATCTTCCACCTTCCAATCAGTAGATGACCTCTGCCACTTCAAAGAGAAGGGAGGTACCTGCTGTGGTAACAGTTGTGAACAAGGCAGCAGCCGAAAGTAGCTTTCTTTTAGTGTGATGGATTTAAGTGCTAGCTAACATTTTTTTTGAAGACTATAACTTCTAAAATGATTGTTTGACAGCTTCTTGTTGCTTTCATGGTAGCTCTTTATTTTTGTTCTATTCAGTGGAAGCTCGTTGTTAGATGCAGTTCAGTACAGGATCATCCCATGAGTACTGATACAAGTTCTACATGGTAACAATGAAGATTTCTGCCCAGGCTTCGTAAAGTTGGTAGGTCCTTCATGATAGAAATATACACTGATCCGGCATAACATTATGACCACGTGCAGAATATTGTGTTGGTCCCCACTTCTGCTGCCAAAACAGCCCCAACCTGTCGAGGCACGGAGTCCACTACACCCCTACAGGCTGGCTGTGGTATCTGCACCAAGATGTTAGCCACAGATCCTTTAAGTCCTGTAAGGTTTGTGGTGGGTCCTCCATGGATCGGACTTGCTTGTCCAGCACATCCCACAGATGCTCGATTGCTGGTTCAGCACCATTTCTTCCTTGGATCACTTTTAGATAGTGACCACTGCAGTTTTGTAGAGGACCCAGTCGTTTAGTCATCATAATTTGGCCCTTGCCAAAGTCACTTAAATCCTTACGCTTGGACATATTTCATCCTTCTAGCTCATCAACTCTGAGGAGAAAATGTTGAAAATGTCCCACCTACTAACAGGTGCCATGATGAAGAGATACTTGATGTTATTCTCATCACCCGTCAGTGGTCATAATGTTGTGCCTGATCGGTGTAGATGAAAAAGACAAGCATTAAATTCCGAGATTACAAATCGCCTCCGATAGAAGCAGGATGACAGTATAAACCCACAGAGCAAGAGCTCGTAACACTATCAGAAAAAAACTTTCATTTTCAGTCAAGCACTGAAGGCTTCTATCAAAATATGAGGATATTAGAAAACTGTAACACAGAGAAAATCAGAGCTGAAGGATGAGCCTGATGATAAATATAGATAAAAAAGGAGATTTTATATGATATGACTTGATTTCAACAGCCACTTTTCCCACGTGATATTATAAACCTTTAAAGTTTTCCACTTTTCAATGTGACACAGCAGATTCAGTTCAGTTTTATTTATATAGCGCCAAATCTTGACAGCAGTCACCTCAAGGCGCTTTATATTGAAAGGTAAGGACCCTACAATAATGAATAAATAATAATAGATCAAATATCCAGTTTACCGGTGCTCGGTTCTGTTACTCCAGATCTTAGATATTAAATTGGTGCAGTTTTGCTGTCGAAACTGTGATCTGCCCCATGATAGATGCTTGAAGTCGGTTGGGGAAAAAAAGAAGAAAAAAGATGCTGGATGAAAATAAAATTTTGGCTCTAGATTGTGACACTTCGAGTGGGTGGAATTGGTTTGCTTGCAGTTTGTAATGGAGCTTAAATGTGTTTTTCAGCCCTGGAAATTTAATGTGGATATATCCTGTGCTTAAGAAGTTAAAGATTGAAAAAATGGGTTCAAAAAGGGTTCAAATATGTTGGAAGAAAAAAGGGAAAAGCTCAAAATTTTAAAACCAACACAACATATTATTGTAGTTTGCTAACTTCAAACATTTTAGAAAATTAGCATGTCTGTGATAATTTAAAAAAAAAAAGGTGATTCTGCAGGTGTCAGCTTATTTTATTTTTACATGATTGTATATGAAATGACCCTTTAGAGATTTTACATGGGAACAGCATGCTGCTGGTAAAACAGAAGTAATGTTAGCTAGTAGCAAAATTTGTGATATTGTTTCTTTGTAACCAGTCGAACTTAACATTTTGATTGTATTTTTAAAGTACAAAGAAGACACAACAGTGTTTTCTTTTTTGCACTGATTAGTGTTTCGCACTGAGAAAGAATTCATCCCTTCCAGACTTTTGCCTTTTCATGTCTAATTGTTCCTCAAGGCTTTCCCTGAAGTGTCAAATCCCACTTCACACTGGCATCCCCAGTGTGTTTTTACTGGGGCAGGTGTCATGTGCTAATGCGCCGTCCCACAGGAGACCCTCCTCATACCCAGGCTGTGATTGTGGCCAGGTGCTGTTCAGGTGTGCACTCGGTTTGCAGTGCAGTTTGGGTCACAGGTGCTGCCAGTGCTGCTCCCTTTTCCCTCTTCATACCCAGACTCTCTCACATACACACAGACACTGTTTACTACAAGCTTTCACAATAAGAGCAGAAAATATGGACTCAAATATTGTTTTACACGTATTGCTTTATCAAAAGTGATGTGGCATAGATAGACTGTGTGTGTGTGTGTGATGAAGCAGAGACGAGAGAAGGGAAAACGAGGGGATGTGTGTAGTACAGTTTAGTGGCTGTAGCCGGTCATTATGCAGAGCTGCAGGGTGTGCTTATCTATTACTGCGGTCAGTGGAGCATGAAAAGCTGAAGACGAGCTGAAAGGGTCCAAATCCTGTTCCTCCTTACCCGTGCCGCCCACATCTCCCCACGCATCCCAGCCCACCCCGCCTCCTCGCTTCTCTCGGCCCTACCCCGCGCCGTCCTGCCTTGCTTCCTTAGGCCCCGGCCCCCAGCATGTGACTGGTGAGGCTGACCAGCTGCAGAGGATCAGCTGTAGTCTGAGTAGGCCTCGAGGGCCGTCTCTCCATAGAGGATAGAAGAGTTGTGGTATAGCTAAGGTATGATGACATAATAAGTCTCTGAGAGACAGCTGCAGGGGTTAGAGTGCCAAAGTTATATTTATCAGCAGTGGAAAGGTGTCTTAATGTTGCTGCTTTCAGTCACTTTAGTTCATTTTTGTAATACTTAATCATGCTGAAATTGCAAGGTCGAGGCTATAAGATACTTAATTGCACACATGTGTTTGCAGATGTTTGCACAACAAAAGAGTCAAATTCTGTGTTAAAACTTTCCCATAAAAGAAGTTTTTATTAATCCAAATCCTTCCTCATTGTACTTGTTTCCTCGTATATCCCACATCGCTCTCCCCTCCCCCCGTTCTCTCGTTGCTTTCGTCTCTTTCTGCCTGCAGCTGATGCCAAGAGGAATGTTGGGGGATTATTTAATACAAGCACAACACTAAAAGGGAAATGATTCATTCAGAAGAAATGATGTTAGAGGAACACTTTAAGTCTGCTGACTTTATTGCTTCACATTGCGTTGTTGATAGCAATGTTATATGTCTGTAGCTTTGATGTACAACGAGTTAAATGAGATTGTTAGGCAAACTTTTCACATGATCCTTATATGTGTTATTTAGTTTTGAAATGTTATACAACATCACCTTTGACTTTAGTACTGGTGATATTTACAGATGTTGTCTTTCGATCATTCGGGCTAAGCTCCTGTTGTTGTCAGTGGAGGCCAGTTGAAATTAATATCCCCATGCTCATAATCTAACCTGTCAGCACGTGCTGCTGTACACACCTGTCGCACACTGTAGCACATTTAATAAAAAATGTTGGTCATCACAAATAAAGAACACATGAAAAAAACAAAAACAAAGAAACTATGTCTTGAGAGCTTTGGTAGGTAACTCCGGACTAACGTGTTTTCAAGCTCTAAAGATTAGAGCTTGAAAACAGTAGAGCTGTTCTTGCATTCATCACGTAAACGTCTGGACCAGTTTTGATAAAATTCCCTTTGGTAGCAGTATTTGAACCCAGGTTGGGCACAGATGGGTGACAAATTCATCCTTAGATCTTCTTTTTTGCTAACTCTACCAGCTAAACTGGAGAATGCATGAAATTGACCCCTGGTTCCCGCACATCAATTTCTTCAACACGGACAGGTCAGGTTTTGAGTGAACTTTGTAGTTTCCCTCCAATAGCCGATTGGAGGGAAACCGATTGGCCACCACCTCAGAAGTTGGGTCCTTGTCGAGACGAGGCACAGAAAGCCTGGCCGGCAGTAGCTCGTTAATTCTCTTGCCCACCCCTCCTCTAACTCCCGCCTCCATTTTTTTCCACGGTCACAACTGCTTGCCCAGGCGTCCTGCGTCCATGCTGGGAGTGCTGGCAAACAAAACACTAGATAATGTTACACTCCCGTCTTGTTGGACTGCAGTGGACTGTAATTGGATAATAAAATGCAAACATTTGTTTCGCCTTTACTCCCACTTGACAATGCCTGACATTTTCTCCTGCGCTGGCACAGCCCCGAGAGTGTGAAGTGTGGGAAGTGTAGAGCGAAGCATGGCTCTGTGAGACTTTTTTTTCTCTTTACTGCCATGAAAACGGGGGTGGGAAGGTAAAAAACAAAACAAAACAAACCAACAAAATTCCAACTTGAAAATCAACAAACCTCTTTTAAATGGTGACTACAATTTATGCCCTCGTGCAGTGCCATCCACACAGAGTACTCATCAAAAGATTTATCCCCTTCAGGCTTTTTTTTTTGGTGTTTTATTTAGTGGAGGCTTTTGTTCTGAAGACTTTTCGGGGGGTTTAGGGGTATATCTGCGTAAGGAAATATTCCCACAGTGCTTGGAGCTGGATCAGCATTCCTAACCCATGTGTGTATCCTTCCTTGTCCTTCACCTCTCTCCAGCTCTCTCTGTTGTTTTGCTGTTCAACAGTTGTTTGGCATCTAAGACCAAACATAATCTTGTACTTTGATGCAACACACTGACTTGATTCTAATAGCCGGCTGGGGGACATTTCTTCAGCTTGTTAAATGTGCTCTTGTTTCCCCAGACAGCGCTCTGTCTCATCCTCACAGAGATGATGGCGCTGAGCTCACACGTGAATGCGAGATGCAGGGGAGCATGTTAGTGTCCCCGCTACAGCAGCATCCATTACAGTGTTGGTGTTCACATGGTGGGAGACGTTATTAGGGAGCTCATTGCCTTTCTCCTCTGAGAGAATGGATGTGTGATTATGAAGTCATCAGCTATGAACCAGTGAGGCTGCGGAGAAGCACCCCTCCTCATGGGTCCTCAGGGTGCCATTGATTGGTGACCATGTGTTTGTGCCTGATAGACTGTGAAATGGTGTGTTGCTGCACGGCTGTGTCACACCTGCGTCCCACCAAGGTGATTGATTGGTTTGGTCATGTGGAATGTTCCCATCTGGTCCGCAGTAATGCATTTTTTTCCTCATTTGTGAATAACAAGCACTGGCAGGAGAATAGTTGGGCTTGGAAAAAGGCAAAGGCCAAGCGAAAACATTTTCCCCTGTCCACCTCCACACCCCCCCTTTTTTCCCTTTTACCGAGTTAGAAGAAATTCAAATAGACCGAGCCACGGCACCTGATTATCCTGGGAGAGGGGATAAATACAATCAGGAAATCCCCATCTCTCCTCTCATACAGAGAGATGGATTTTAGGGGGAAAATAAACTGGTTAGCTGGAGCGAAGGGCAGAAGCTAGCTGCTCCTGATTTTCAAAGTCATACTTAAGGGGTAAAAAAAAAAAGCGCAATAAAACGAGGAATATCTTTGATCTCGCTGATTTAGACACCTTCTCTTGATTAGTAACCCCTTCTGGATTTTTTGCCTCATCTAAAAGCAGTATAGTTTTTTCTCCCCCCCTGAGCCAAGTGTGTTATTTTGTTCCTCCTTCTTGCATTCTTCCCAGTTTGATTTCCCTTAATCCTGGTCCCTTGCCTTTAATTGATCTATTCATTCCACCTAATGGCTAATTACACATCAGGCTGCGTGAGCAGATGCATTTATCATCATAGTACATAATAATCAGTGACATTTCAACAAAGAAAAAAATAAATATGCAAATAAGAACTCATTAACATTTGCTCTTGCTGTTTTGAATAATGTTGGCGCTGACAAGGCTGTGCGCAGAATTGATGTTGAGCTCAGGGCGAGGGAGTCATGTTTCCTCGGTGCTTTGTGGCTCTATTATTTTCCTCTGTCCTACTGTTGTTTCTAATGCTGGGCTGTAGAAATCCTCCACCAGTGTACACACACACACACACTGCCCTAACCTCTAACCCAGTCAGCTTTTATTTACAGTCTAAAAAAATCTGCTGGGAAGCATCAAACAGATTTGGATGGATGGATGTACACAAACTCATAAGTGAAGGAAACAAAAGGAGGCGTGTTAAAAGGTATGGGGGGAAAGGGAGTGAGTGTACGCCTGGCATGTCCTTGTACCATCTCTGGTTGCCAGAGGAATGTATTAGTAACCATGGAGCCTGCCTAATTTTACTTCCAAGGCACCCAGACAGGCTAAAACATTAGCGTCGTGTAGCCGAGAGTACCCTACTGACAGTTTATCATTTAGTCACGTCGGAGTCTGACTCCTGTAGTGCACATCTTTCTCTAGGGATTCAGCATTAAGCTGTATTAAAATATTTACATTTAAATGCTAAAGTCACATAAAAAATTTTGAATCTTGGCTGCAACTAAACCTTTTTTAAAGAAACGTTTTGAGTTTAGGAGTTAAAGATTCAGTTTTATTCATCATGTTTTGATGTATTCGACCGTAATACACATCGGGTTTACTCAAATAGTCAAAAATGCACAGATTCCAGCGAAATAACGTTACTTTTGCTGTATGTTGACCAGTTGTTCTTACATCTGTAGTAACCCCCCAAAGGCCCATTGGGAGCCAGAAAAATGATGGGGAGTCATCACATAATGACGCGTATGAGCAAAGATCCACAGACACAGCAAAAACAAACTAACTGAGTCGGCGTGTGATAAGCTCACTTGCTTTAAGCATAATTCCTCATACTGTATAATGTGTTTGTTTTCATGGTCTTGACTTTCCTTGGAGCGAAGGAAACTGACTCATTTTGTGGATGGAAAAAAGAGACCCTTGGAATGCATCTGAGAGGCAGTGAAGCACGCTCGCTAATTGGCTGTTTTTGTGGCAAGGGTTTTGAATTGATCCCTGGGGATGCTTAGGTCACTACCTCTCACAGTATCAAAATAAGGGGCTCAGCACAGTGCAGTGCTATACTGTGGTGCAGTCTTGTGATCAATAAGGAGGCATGCTGTGAATGACTGGCCAGCTTGCCTTTTTTTTCCTGCAAAATTCCTGCACCTACTGTTGTTTACACTCTGCTCCACTAGCTCTAGGCAGATGACGCTGAACTGGTTTAAAACTTGCAGGAAAAATTTAAAGTCTTTTAAACATGAGTTACATTTTTATTGGTTTAATGTGCAGATTGTATTTAGCATTTACCTACAAATTGTTTGCTTTTATTTAAATTAATTTTGTTTATTAACACCCGAAGAGGGGTGCTTTATAGACGCCCGTTAGACAGTCTGGGCTTCTCTGCTCAGACTGATGCCCCCATGACCTGAACCCAGATAAATAGTAAAAAATGGATGGTTGGATGGATGAAAGGAAACGGAGAACGTTCGCCTTTAGAGTAAAAGTTGTGCCTTTTGAAACATGATTGAAGGGATAATGAAGCCCTAACGATGTTGAGAAGACAATCATGGTTCTCAGTCATGTGGTCTGTCATCTTTTGTGCTTTATACTCTGGCTGTTGCAGGAAACACCATGTGGAATTCATTTTTAAGCAGTTTAAGAAGTATATGCCCTCTGAGGTTGGTGGGTTAAAGTTATGAAATGATAGAAAACATCTACAGAAGTCTTATTGAGCAAAAATACCAAATTCCCACCTTTTGTAGTGTAGCTGTGTAACAGCTAGTAGTGGAAACAGGTGTCTTGGACAGTTCTTGCTTGGTGAGTACCAGCAGTCTAGGTTGGGAAATTAAAAACAGAGATGTGCTCAGCCCCAAAATAAGAAGGGAAATAAGCAGACAAGGAGACCAAGACCCTAAAGAGAAAACTGACAGAAATATGTTCCCTCTTGAGATGCAGTGAGAGAATGTGCCAGAAGTTAATGTACCAGGGTAACACTTGCGAAATTTAGTCTGTGTGGAAGAAACAGTAGAAAGCAGCCACTCTTGATAAAAGGCACATGGCAGTAGCCCGGAGAATGGAAAAACAGCAAAAGACTGAAAAGCATGAGGAAAGCAACTGTTGGATCTGGCTCAACAATAGGTGAACTAAAAAAAAAGTCATAAAAGTGCTATATTTAGCAGAAACTGGGCACAGAGGAAATCATATCTGTCATCTGAAGCACGATGGTAGTACAATAGGACCATGAAGAGCCAAATTATTTGTTAGATATGAAAGTTTTTCTGCTTCACTGTGCCAAAAACTTTGGAGTGGCGTGATGATTAAAAAAACTCTTAAATTCTGAGTAGAGTAGCTTCACTACAAGTGTGTGAAAAGCCTCGCGTGGCACTACTCGAGCGATGCTTTAAAATCTGTGGAATGACTTCATGATGCCTGTTCACAGCCTGTGCAAAGGTGCCAGTGACAAACTGCAGTGCTGTATTTGAAAGTGTGATATCCACACAGAGAAGAAGACCCAAAGCTGTTAAAGCTTCCAAAAGTGTCTCTGCAGTGTGTTAACACCGAGAGCTGGATGTTTTCAGTTTGGTATTTGATTCATCCGTCCATCCATCCATTTCCTGTCACTAACGGGGGTTTAAGGAGACTTTGGCATTTCCTAGGCCGTCTCACAGGTCTAATCTCTCCAGTCCTGGATGTGCACGGGCCTCCTCCGAGATGGGACATGCCCAAAACCTAGGAGGACCCTGGGTCCCCTCAGTTGGCTCAGTCAAAAAACATTTATGTCTAAAATGCTGACTTTAATTTTATTTCAAGTAACTTTTCCATTTAATTTTGTTACATAAAAACAGCATAAAATGTTACATTTACTGGAATGACTGGTATACATTCAGTTTATAGCAGACACGTTTTCCTTAATAATGAACTATTTGAATTAGCAAACCTTTGTTTTCATATATTTCAGTTGCAGTCTTTAATCAAAATTATCATTATATTATTATCATGTTTATTGAGGGTGAAGAATCATTTCTTTGAGTGCTCCTTCTGATGTGTAGGAGTAGCGGCTGAGCTCCTCTGAATGACCAAGCTCCTCGAAGGCTGATCCCAGACACACCAGAGTGTTTGCTATTTGTTCTCCTTTATTAATATAATACTATTTGTTTGGGGAAGTCCTTTTTCTAGTTTGTTGCATGGCTGTAGGATTTTAGGTTTTTACCGAACTGCCGATGAGGTGTGTGGCCTGGGAGATAAAGACTTACCTCAGTGAATCAGCTGCGTTGTGCTGAAGATGGATCCTCCTCTGCAGTGAAATTGTAGTTACACCTTCTCATCTCTGTGTGATATGCTAATGAGCAGCTTTGCCGAATATTTAAATCAGAATTGATGGGATTTTTTTTCCCACTCTTGAGATTGATTTTTCATTGCATTGGGGATATACTGAGTGATGTCTGCATATATACATTCGTATTATTGATGGTGATTGCGGTAATTAAGCCACTTTACTCGCGTTGCTTTCTTACATTTTCTATCTCTCACTGATGTTTTAAGGCACCTAATGAATTGTGCTGTCTATCAATCACTGCACTTCGGTGACTCATTAGTGGGCCTGTGACGGCACAAAAAGAAAACACATGCTTTAGTCCCATGTAGAGCCGCACAGAAAAAATGGGCGCACTCAGGAAGTAATAATAACAATATTTGTGTTGCTCTTGTTGTGAGGCTGTGATCACACAGACTTCCACGGAGGAGGCAAAACAAAATGCGGCCGATAACAAGCCTCAAGTACATGAAACGGTTAAATCCTGCTTTTATTTTAATTCTCTTTCCTCACAGTAGGGATGTGCTTTAATGTATAAGCTTCAAACGTAACTAATTCAATCATGAATGTGCAGTTTAAAAAGTTACTTTGAGTCGTGTTCATTAATGGGAAATTCACTCTTGTACTGTGACCTATTTTCCCTCACGGTAAGTTGCAGTATTTGTGCGTCAGACAGAAGATGGTGTCACTGCATGATATTTTATTCAGCTAATTTAGGCTCCTGGGTTTAGAACCGGCCAGCCCAGCATTATGTTCCATTTGATGTATCACTTTGTTCTACTTTACCTCAGCGTCATAAATATGAATTCTCCTGAAATTTGGGAGCAAATTCCTGTAAATCTACATCACACCACAGAGAGATTTAAGCTGTGTTTTTGCACCACACATCGCAGAAGGCACTGAAGTGTTTGCTGAGGGCAGCAGGGAGAAACATGATCAGATAAAGAGGTTAGAGCTGCTGCATTTGCTGAAGAATAGTTTAAATAAGCTAAGAGACCTGCTCATCCATGATCCCTGTGCATACTCCTGAAGTTAAACCAGCGCTGCCATTGGATTGGTCCTTCGAGTGCTGCTGCATCCATCTCTTCTTGCTGACAGATTCATGAGAGATAGAGTGCGGTTTGAATGGGGGTTGACATGTCTTGTGGTCTCACAGGTGCTTAGTCTAGCTTCAGTTTCTCCAAATTTGTGGCTCTGACACCTTATTTCTCACTGATAGTTGTAAACCTATGTACATTAAGTGTACATTACACTTGCTGTTCCATGATGTTTTATTCTTAAAGTCAATTCAATTTGCTAAATAATGATGTTTTTACTCTCAAGAACAGGGTAATCAAAGCAAAAAAACAAGACAACTATGCCCTATATTTGCAAATTGGCACCATTTAAGGAAAAATGCAACCTGTCTATTATGATTAAGTAACATTACATACAAAGCAGCAGTTTTCTGACTTCTGTAGCTGTTCATGCCAACCGTGTAATTTTGCAGGACATATTTGTGGCATTTATTTTTTCAGATTAAGCGAAATTCTTTAGATTATTTTTTTTGTCAAATAAACAGATTTGACTAATCAGGCAACTGCATTTGGCAACAAGTGCGCTTGTAGCTCAAAACGCAACCTGGTACTGAATTTTACAAAGATATGGAAATAGTAAAGCCATGCTGTTTTACCTCAGACACACACTTAGACGCTGCTGTGGGTCAATCGGCTCTCTGAAGTGATTTATCTGCCTCCTCTGATGTGCTCCCAACTCTGCCGATGACAGCTGAAACTGCCCTCGCTCACATCCTGAAATATGTACGAAAGCAGTCGTGATTCAGCCTCTACTGCTGGATCAAACCTTCTTGTGAGAATTGGATGAATTCAGAATCTCAGTTTCTTCTTTCTTCTTTAGAAAAATCCAGAGCAGCTCATCATCACTTCTTGTGGATGAATTTGTTGCCCCCCCCCCGCAGATCTTTCGGCGTGTACAAGTTTCCATCTGAGAAATTGGGAATTTTATGTAGTTTTTTAGCAACACGCTCGATGTAAAGGGCTAAACACAGTAGGCAGCACTTGTTAGACTTCGTTCTGTTAGGCTTTGTTCTCATGGCCCTGAGGGACTGCTTCTCTGTGTCATAGTGTAAAGTGCGACTGTTTTTGCAAACACATCTGTTGTTTGAGTCTGGGCCTACGACACTAACGATCAATTATTCACGTCAGACGCGGTGTGTGTGCAAGAACACGTGCTTGCAGTGAATATTCAACTCTTGCCCTTGACCAGACCTTTCTCTCTGATTACATCTGATGAGTGAAAATGAATTTCACTAAACCGTCTTCGAACATGAGGCAGAAAATAAAGAAATTAATATTCTCATTCAGAGGAGACATTTCATCATCCTGCCATGATGGAAAACGTTGGTGGTAACTGACAACTTAATCCTATTTCTTTTTTGCAAGCGCAATGGCTCAGAACTGTTTCACATCATTGTTAGAAAAGAAGCAGCTTTGCCAGTTAAACGATCCTCTCTGATTCCCTCAGCTTCCCTCATCTCTAAAGGCGGCATGGACAGATGCAGAACAACTGTCTCCTGCAGGACTGCTCAGATAAGCACAAGTGAATTCTCTTAGATGTGCCTCGGTTCACCTGCGCATGTGAAAGTGCTGTTCAGATCAGTCATTGTGTAACAAAAGATCTGAACTATGCAGGTTTTTAACGCACAAAAAATATTTTCCTTGTCCCCAGAGTAAACAGAATTTAGTTCCAACACTTTTGTCTGTGCTTGTAATATTTGGAAGTCTGACAAAAATAATGTACGATGCCGTTAAAGTTATTCATCATTCTCCCAGAGGAGCTCTCATTTGTTTGTTTGTTTTTTCCAGGGGACTAAAAGTGCTGAGTGTGGATATTGTGATGTGTGTGATTCATGGGTGTTGTGTGCTTTAAGGTCTATTTCCTCCCCTGACGGATCCTTGGGAGCCTTCCTCTGAGGATTTGACACTGAGAGACGGACTCTGACAGTTGGATCAGTAATTATTCACCAAAACATACTTTGCATACAGAAAACTTTGAGAGTCATAACGCAGTTTTACAGAAGTATTGCAGGTGTTGCTATTGGTCTGCTGAATAGTGCTTGTAACAGAACCTGCTTTTACTGGAATCCAGATAAGGAAACTTTTCGTGACTGAACCATTTACTGCAGGACAGTTGAGTACATTTGATCTCTTGAATGTAAAGGATTTTCTGTACATAAAATATTGGTTTCAGAACTTCCCATTTTGCCACTGCTGTGTTGATGTTTTTGGAGCCATACTTAGATGTCAGTCGACTGCAATAGTTTTGCATTTGTGGACTTTGTGTGTGTCAAGCAGACACACATACCTACTAGTTGGTGCTAAATAACAGACTAGTGCCCCATTTATGCTTGCTGTTGTTACGCTAACAAACAGAGTTTTGGCCTGCTGCACACGTTTTTTGTAACTTGGCATTTCGTGGCTGGACTGAAGACAGGCGTGTATGAGCAAGAGGTCAGAGATTACAGAGAGGGATCATCTTGCAACATCTTGAAACTGATGTGAGACTTTCTTGAGAAAACTCTGAGAAAGACTCGGCAATTGCTTTCCTTGAGTGCAGCGAGTCCGTTCTGCCTGAAGCACCAGTATGAAAGTTGAGAGGGCACATGACGTCATAGTGGGCTTATTAAAGTTCTAAAATTCCTGGTCCTGAGTGCAATTAATGCAAAGTAAGCCATTTTTTTCTACATAGCTCCATTAAAAGTTCTCTACAGTTCACCAACAGGGTTAGGGTTATGTCCAGTTCGGCTTCTCAGATTCAGATTTGAGACCCTGAAGGCAGCTTCTGCCTGTCAAAAGGGATATACCCCTACCTTCAAACTGGAAAAAAAATCTTAAATAGCTGACTTGCTGGAGATGGGCTACACCCTGGACAGGTCATCAGTATATTGCAGTGCCAATCATTTACACACACATTCACACCAATTTAGAGTCACCAGTTAAGCTAACATGTTTGGTTTTAGACTGGGGTGACCATGACTAGGGGATTCAAACCTGTGGCCTTCTATGCTCACAACAGAGAAGCAACAATGCTAGTTACTGCACCACCACACCGCCCAATTATCCAACTATCAATAGAGACCAAAACTATTTTCTGTACTGGGCTGTAAATATGTTTATTTCTGCTGTAAAATTGTTGAGTTTAACATGCAAGTCTATGGGGATTGGCTCACTTTTGGAGACAGCTTCAAGTGGCCATTAGAGGAACTGCCAGGACTTGGCTTCAGTTTTCAGCCCCGGAGATTTCCACTTGATGTACATCCATGAGTCCGTCAGCTAATCCGTCTACTGATTCAATCCCTCGTTCTTTGTGTCCTTCTTTTTCCTGCCAGCATCAGATGATATTACAGTAGACAGCAGATGAAAGTGGGACAAACTGGGCTGTTCGCTTCAGTGAAAGGAACAGCAGCTCCAAGATTGTCCAAAGATATTTTATTATTGCTCTAAACAGAAAAAGAATCCTGCTCGTGTCCTCGAATAAAAGCTCCCAAATTTGTTAAATGATATGTCAGTATACTACAGTAGAGTCTTTGTGGGCTTCTGTGTTGTTTACATGTTGTTACCCAGAAAGAAAGATATGAGTATTTCCTTTGCAATAACATTTTTACCACATTTAAACATGCTTGTGAGTTTTTTCTTTTTCATTTAAAGCCCTCAGTTTTGCTTAGTAGACAACATCTGACAGCAGCAGAATAGGTGTTCATCAGGTATAGCAATAATGTTTTAAATCATTACAAGGGCAACGCACAGGGAAACCAAACTCCTCCTTTCTGTGACTGCTCGGCACAGGAGCTGCATCACAGCATTCACCGCTCCAGTGTGGCTGCTTTTAACTAGCATTGTTTGAGTGATTGTGTACTAGACAGGCTCCAGAAGCAAATGTGTGACCTTAAATTGAATAATGTGAAAATCCTGTTTTAAGCAAACAGGTGCAACAATGTACAAATCACTGTGAGTAAAGCTAAGAACACATTACAGCAAATTAAGTGTTCATCTTGCGCTAAACGCTTGACTGCAGGCTAAATACCGCAGCCTGTTATTACTTATAAAACCATCTGCATTCCATAAAAGTTCCATAAAATACTGAAATAGTAATTATTCTTTTTTTGTCTGTTTTTACAGGTAAATCAGAGAGGGCTTCGTTTCTTGGATATGGCAGGGATCCTGCGGCATCTGGCTGCCAGGTGAGTCTCTCATTGTTGCTTCTATATAGACCTTTGCATCATTTCCATCCCGCTTTTAAAATGTTTTACTTCAAAATAAGTCAAACAGTATTTTTTTTATTGTTATAGGCAGTCTCATTATAGCAAATATGTGTGGTGAGTGTGCTGTGCTGAGTAGTGAGCGTTAAAAGTTAAACAGACCCCCATACCTCAGGCTGGTGCCAAGCTATGGCTTCTCGGCTTTGTCCCATTGAGGCTACAAGACCACCAAGACCCCCTCCTACAATGTAAACTATCTTTGCTTTGGCTTTCTGACTAACTCTACTGTTTTAGATATTGTGAATAAGCACAGAGGAAAGAGTGCACACCTGCAGCTGCACAGATCTGAGATTAACCAACTGACATCTAATCAGGACAAATAGCTGAACAAGACGACTGATCTCATGAGCTACTTGGCACATGACGTGTGGTCATTTTACAGTCAATCAAGACTTACACAATTCCCAACTTGGCTCAGAAGACAGCGTGGTAACAGTTTGCATATGAATGATTATGAAACTGACCTCACGGCCAATTGTTTGTCAGTGGTGCTAGTTTCAGTCCTTATGCAAATATAACCTGCAGTCAGCTGAGACTGAAGAAGTCACTTAGATGAGTGACGAAACGTTTCTCCCACTGAAAACACTACGTCCAGATGAACAGAATCAGCTTTTTGGGAGAGCATGGTACCATTTGTACCTTTGTGCATATTGGTGCTGAGGTGTGCCTCACATGAGCTGTGGCTTCTTAACATTTAATATCAGAATTTCAGGATTTTTTCACCACAAAATCTGAGATTGAATAGGGAAGCTTGTACAATCTTGAGATCTATTCAAGCTGGAAGAGCTGAGCTGATGATTGTTGAGTGATGTTCGTATGTTGTTCCTCCCAGACTGACTACAGTAGCATAAAGGAGGTCAGACCCAGTGCTGCTGAAGGTATTCAATGTCACTGAACAAAGGCAACAGCAGAAGTGGGTCTGTTGTGCCATGTGAAAGCTCCAGCATCAGTGACAGATTGTTTTTTTGCAAACTATTTTCCTGACCTACATTTCATATCAGCGAAATTATCTTCATTTCTTTTGTGCTGCTTCTCATGTACACATTGTTTTTTTAGTCCCAACTAAATTTGGAACTTTAAAGCATCAGATAGAAACGTCTCAGTGGTAAACTGTGTCAATCCTCAGCTTGCAAAGAATCCAAGAGGGCACATGAGGCAGGTTTTCAAGCCAACTACTACTACTCTTCATCGGGCTGAGTTGACCTCACTCACACACTCTACGCTCTCCTGATCTCCAGCCGATTACTCTAATTAGACCAAGCTCTTAATTGGGCGTCTTAACCCAGTTTGTCAGGGTTGTAGAGGTCAAACAGATATTGGTGGCAGGGTAACATGGTAAGCTTTCAAGGCTGGCGGAGTCTGTCCTCTCATGTTTAAAAAAAAAAAAAAGATATGTGAAATCTTTTTTTAAAACAAAATAGAATTTTTTGTTTTCTGCTTTTTTTTTCTTATTATTCATTTCTTTTAAAATCAACCACATCTGACAGAAAGTTCCCAGTCAGCTGATTTTTATTTAATAAAGACATGCAGAATTTCACCAAAATTTCCACACACATTGAGCTAGGCTCAATTTTACACTTTTTAATTCTTTTAAAAAATTTTTTTCCAAATTCTGAGCCCTCACAACTTATAGACACATTCAATTTGCAGAGCTTAAGAACGTATTCCATCTCAGTTACATTTTATAGCCTTTAAATTTTAAAGGCATTAGAAGTTAATGCTCAAAGCTGGTCATAGAAAGTGCTGAAAATACTGAGAAGAAGAAGATTTTGGTTTTTGATTGTGGCATTTGCTGTGGGTGTAAAACTGATTTGGTTTTAGATTTTAACAGAGCCTAAATGTGCTTTTCAGCACTGAAGGCTTCATGTGGATACTTAAGAAGTTATATGGGCTCATAAAAGCTGGAATAATTATGTGAATTAAAAGTGCAAAATTTAAATCAACTGCTTTCTACTTTGAAACCACATAACTCAGAATATTCATAGCATGAAGTAAATTTTTTGCATGTTTTTTTTTAATATACTGAAGTTAGTGTACTAAAGAAAGATCTAATACAAGCGGTCAAGTGAGAGACACTGAGTGCTTCTCTTTATTAAAATATGTGTTATTTTGAACAAAGCTCTGTTTAAATGCAGAGAGCTTAAAAAAATGACTGGTTGAAGGTCAGTTTGGACAATAAAAGTTGTTCTTTTCCTTTAGTTTTTAAACATTTCTGCATTTTCTCTTTCAGCCTTCTGTAAGGACAGACATTGGGTTGGCGAGTCCGAGTTCAGTGACTACGTCAGGGAAGTCTGCTACTCCTTTCTTCTCCTTCACTGCAGCCAATCCAAGAAGACGTTCTCTGCCAGACCCTCCAGCCATCGGTCAGTGCCGTCTTCATGACTGAAAGAAAAGTGCTCTTAAATGACCAGCAAAGCAGGTTTTACAATATTTGAATTTCACATTGTGCTCCAAAAGTAGATCAAGTTTAGATAAAGACAGCCTTAATTATGCAATGCAGGATTCGAGCCTTTCTGATAAAGTTGTTTTTTGGACCACTTTAGCTCATGCTTGAGAAATCCCAATTACATACGAACTATTGCTCAGTCAGTTCTTCATATGCCTCTCATCTCAGATTTGGCTGTATAAAGGAAAATATTGTATTTTAATCAGAAATGTGCAAGATTTTAGGTCCATACTGTCATTACTTTGATTAAAAAAAAACAGGATGAGGATCTGGGCATTTTTTTTCAAGCTCCTGTTTTGAGGTGCAATATTTAAATTCAATTATGTAGAAAACTACTTGAGCTAGGTCCTGCAAAGGAGTAGAGTAATTATTAGGCGCTGGGGCTCTATGATCACACACTATCGGGAGTGTAGCTCAAGTTAAGGTAAAGTTAACTGAATTACTGTATTTTCCACACTATAAGGCGCACTTAAAATCCTTTAATTTTTCAAAAATAGTCAGTGCACCTTGAAATCCGGTGCACCTTATGTATGAATTCTGGTTGTGCTTACTGTCCTCTAACCGATTTTATGTGGTGCATGGCCTGAAAAATCTGTCAAAAAAATGTTTTAGTATGACTTTGGTAAGCTACCAAGCGGCACTGCTTGATGGATTGTCTGAGCATTAGGGCTACCGTAGTTAGGAGACTCATGGACTCGGAGTAATCTGGGTCCAAAACTCCGTCTATTCAGGTCCCAAAGTCAAACGAACACTCTGGCGTCACTGAGAATTTAAAACTGTCTAAATTCTTTCATCTTTAATAAAATGATCAGCGTTGCTGCTTTACCAGGTGTAACAATTACGTTAACACCCAGGCATTCATTCATTCAAAACAGAATTTATTAAATTTAATGGAGTTGGAAGTTAGCAGGAAGTTAGCTCGCTAGCTTCGCTACCTAAACGTGATATAGCATGTTCTGACTGGAAAAAAAATAAAAACGTACAGCTCTGCTATCACTTCCAACATAAATGAAGACAGAAAACTAAACAGCAGTGACGTTTGCGGTTGGGCTAGCTGGTATATAATGCTGTGCTATGTGATCACTAGCAACACAGCTATGTTAGCATAACATAAAGCATACCACAGTGAAGCTGGAGGATGAACGCTAACTAAGTTAAGGTGAGGGTTCCCGATGGTTTTTGACAAATGCAATTGCATGGTAGTGTACTGTAAACGGACCAAACTTCAGTCAGGAGAACAACTGAGATAATCCATCCACAATAAGAGGTTAGTTATTAATATACTGCAACAACATGGGAATGGAGCAGCTGCGAGAGAATTCAACATCAATGCCTTATGTATGAAAACAGATCCCTTCATCTACAGTGTGCGTCTCATAATCCAGTGCGCCTTATGGTCCGAAAAATATGGTATTTTGTATGTTTGATCTCTGATGAGTAGAAATCACAATAGGTTGTTATATTTACAGCTTCACATTTTCATGGCACATGTTCTTTAAAATTGCGCAAATCATGTGTGTGGTTTCACAGATATTATAGCTTCAATATGGAAAAAAACCAAACATTTTCATCTAACTTTAGTGTGATATTCCTCAGGTGTGAAACCATTTCCAAGATCTAAATGAGCTCTTTTAGAAAAAGAAACTTTCTGTTAATATTATATCAAAAAAATTGTGATTCTCTCATTTTTGCTATGTAAATATTTTTTAAATACTTATTTATATTTATGTACAGCCATGGTGAGGCTTTGTTTCTAATGTTTATCGAGCCTTGGGGCGTCTGCGTGACAGTGTTAATTGTTTGACAGTCTTAACATCCACTGCACAATAAAGGAAAACTAAAAGTAACAGCAAAACTAATAAAAGCTAAACTGAAACAAGCAGGTAAATAATGGTAAATAATTCAGTTAGTTTTCCTTTTTTTCAAAAGTCTAGTTTTTATATTTATTTTAGTTACTGATTTTCACATCTACTTTTAACTTTTAGTTTAGTTTTATATAATCACTTGATAAGATTAATAAAAAAAATGACAGCTGTAATAACTCCACATTTGATATAAAACTTGGCCAGCCCTAATATGAACACACCCTGCTTTGGTGTCTGGCTTCAGTCGTCATCAGGCTGCGTTGAAAGAGCAATGACAAAAACACACAAAAAAACAAGTATCGACATATTTCTCTGATATGTCATGTAGGACTGTGTGTAGTTTTCTTTTATTCTTTATGTGAAAATCACAAACAATGCTTCGTAGGATTTTGTTGGTGAGTTATGGCTTCTGTACAGTTGCCTCTTTATTATTTTGTTTTCTGCCTTTGAATGAATACACCCTGCTTTCATCTTTCCACAGATCCTCTCCAAACAAAAAAGGTTCGCAAGGTCCCTCCTGGCCTGCCTTCATCTGTGAGTGGAAGATCATCTACCTCTCATATAAATAGATTTCACAGTGAGCTCACCTAAACAAACACACTCACTCAAACACACACACACACACACACACACACACACACACACACACACACACACACACACACACACACACACACACACACATCTTTACCACTCACACACCCTCTCTTTTCACAGTTGTACACACAGAGCGCTCTTGACAACCCCGGCACACTTCTCGGATTGAAATTGTGTTGTCTCTGTGCGGCTTGTTCAACAGCGACTGCGGTGGTGGCTGTTTGATTTAGACTTTTAGTGTTTGTTGTTTACATGCTTGTTGTTTTAATCCGAGCACGTAAAGGTCTCGGCGGGCGACAACTTCCTGCAGATTTTTTGGTGTGTCGTGCAAAAGCGCATGCATGCGTGCGTGCGAGTGTGTGAATACACATGTGGACCTTGAGGTGATTGATTTTCAGTGCTGCCCTGTCACAGTCTAGCCTCCTCACAGCCTCTCCTGGGAGAAAGAGAGGCTGTCAGAGCGGATCCACAGCTCTGCTCTTTTGATGTTTAATTAGTCATTACGTAGCCGAACAGGAGGACAGACAGAGATTAATAGCACAGAATATCTGAAATTTCTATTGGTAATGATCCCAGTGGAGCAGAAACCATTAGGATGCAGAGAAGTGTGGAGCTCAGCTTGTATTCGCTTAGACAGGGGGTGTTGGAGTTCATTAATATGCATAAATCACTAAGTCAGATGTTCATTGTTAAAAACCCCGGTGGATCGTCAGAGGTTTTTATTAGGCTTTGCCTTGAATTCTCAGAACTAGTAGAAGACAAGGATTTTTAAAAAATGTTTTTTCCTTTTTAATCAGAAGCAACTGGTTTACCAAAAATCCAACATTTTCTTTCCTTAAACAATGACGGGGTTTCTTTTCTTCTTTTGGCGAGGGAGTCTGAGACTGGATTTGCCTTGCAGAGCTTTGATAATCATCACCTCTACTGCTGTTACTCTGAAATTAAATATGGAACAGGCCACCGAACATAAAAGGGTGGCATGTGTTTTGTTTCTGGATTTGTATTTGAAAAGAAGTTTGTCAGAGCATGAGGGAGAGAGAGCAGTCCCTGGCAGGAGCAGGAACGTGCGCTGCCTTCCTCTTAAGTAAGTGATATATTTGAGGTCTTGTCAGACGGAGGGAGGGAGGCAAAGAATGGTTGCCTCGCGGGTTACATCTCTTTGTTGTGTAAATGGACGCTGGGCTTTTATTTGTCAGTACTT
Organism: Rhamphochromis longiceps; assembly: GCF_057381845.1. NCBI lineage: Eukaryota > Metazoa > Chordata > Actinopteri > Cichliformes > Cichlidae > Rhamphochromis > Rhamphochromis longiceps. The sequence continues at coordinate 19,361,138 of NC_140557.1, forward strand.
AACACATGGGTGCAGGTGCGGTTCTGTGACTCATAAGAGTACAATCAAGCAGTACAATGCTAGATGGGGAAAAACAGTGACAGAGCATGGGATAAAATACAGCTTCTTCTTGTCACTCAGTACAGCTCAGAAGATAAAGCCTGGAGCTTGGAGGAATTATCCCAGTTAGTCTTTGATCCCATTTGAAAGAATAAAGATGGCAGTGTTGAATAAAGGGCTATAGGTCTCTTCTTACCTGCTGACAGAGAAAGGAAAACATAAAGAGTTTTTCTCCTCTTTATTCTTTTAGTTGGCATATGTGGAAAATGTTAGAGTGGGAGGTTGTGTGGCAGCTTTTAGGAGCTGTTACTTTATTGCTTAGTGAGCTAATAGGAAGCAAAGGTGAGGCATGGGTGTAGCAGCTATCGGATGGGGAAAAGTGCTACCTGCGGCCTTCCAAGGTGTGTCTGGTGACTGTTGGAGGGAGTGTAAGCTGCATTTCTGAGGATGGTTATCAGCTGAGAGCCGTGTTTGTATTGCGGGCTGTGGATGTAGCGAGGTTTGCCGTTGAAGAAGTGTCGAGGGGAAGGCGCACCTGGAGTCAGATTTACTTTGCCACAGGCAGCTGTGTGAAGAGCCTGCAGCGTACCTGTAAAGCATGAATGCAGCTGCATATGCCACCGAAAGCTTTTGCTTGTGTAAGCAAACGCGGGAGCCTCACCAGAGACCTGAATAGCTGCTCGATTTACAAAAAAAAAAAAATCAACACAGTGCTTCCCATCATTATATCTACTGCTGGGAATTTTCTTATTTATTTATTTCATTCTCAAATCCCCTCTTTATTCCCCAGCTTGTATTCTTTGCTCTCTCAGTCTAAAAATAAATTTCAGACTTTTAAATCAGATGGGCAATGGAAGATGCAAGTCCAGGCGTGATGTGTGTGTACACTACATGATGGAGCTGAATCAAAATATTTACGGGAGCACATCCTCTGTGCAGTTAGGTTTTGACACTGCAGTGCACCGGGATGTGAACACTATCTAGACGGGCCAGCTGGTGATTGCAAATATTTAAATGTTTATAGGGCTTTTTCATCTTATATACAGACAAACCCCCCACCCCCACATCAACCACACTCATACTTTCCTCTGTGGTCTGCTGGCTGTGTGCTTGCAGACGTGGGATTCTGCAGTGGCTGTAATCGTATAATCGTGTGATGTATATGCCTAGCAATATGTTGTTTAAAGGATTCTTCAAAGCTGTTTGTTTATCTATAAATTTATAGCTTACCACTTTGTGCGGGAGATACCGATAGAAGCATTAGTTCTGTTACAGTAGACACCTCGGATCTCATTGGCCGCCTGCTTTTATTTGACTGTATAATCTGAACAGTGGATATGAAGGACAGAGCTTGTTGTCATTGGACAGACAGGCTGCTACGCCGAGGGATGCTGATGGGCAGCTGCGTGGGCACCTGTCTGACAAGAAGGACTGAAGAAGGAGGGAGAGAAAGCTCGTAGCTCGTGGGGGAAAGTTGCCTCTTGTAGGATATTTCTGGGAATCTGCAAGGGCATGGTGTGTATCTCTGTGTGCGTGTCGAGTTTGTTTGTGTAAATAGCGTTTGTGCCATCCTCCCCCACCGCCTCATCCCCCCATCCCCGCCTTGTCAGAGGCACAGCGGCTCGATGTGACACTTCCTCCCTGGCTTTGGTGACGGTATGGCTGCAGGATGAGAGAAAGAAAGTGGTGGGCTGAGATTCGGCTCCCCTTGGGGGCTTTTGCAAGCGAGAACCCTGAGTGTGGATGACAAAAAAGATTGACATTTGCTTTTGACAGATCACTCAGACACCCTTGTTTCTGAGAGATTTGTACTGTGCGAGCTGTAAGAAAGGAAGTCTGCTCTAGGCTGTGAATCTTAAGACCTAGAAATGTTCCTCGCAGTGTTGTCTGGTGCATGACTTTCAAATGGTATATTTTCTCTCTCTCTCCATCTGCCATTAACGGCTCAAAGACAAAAATAATACTGTACTGCAGCGGTAAGCTAGGGTTCCTGTTGTAGTGAGAGCAGCTTCTTTTTGTTTCTTCCTTTGAACCGTGGCAGGATGGGACAGTAACAGGGCTCAGGGAAGAGATCTTAGATGAAATGCATCAGTAAAGCCCTTTGTAAACCTCCGGGCCTTTTTAAGTCTCAGGCAAAATTAGATTCTGGGGCCACCCAGCAGAAAAGCATAAAGTTGCATGTTTTGTGTTTTTGCCTTTTGATATCCTGATGTAAATCCACAAAAACATGAATTAAACAATGACACCCGCAGGGACGAACATTATAAACAAACGTGCATGCATACACTTTCAATTACATCCTGAAGTAGCCTGCTGATTTTTATTTATTTATTTGTAGGAAGTCACTAAACAGAGATCTGTTTCCCAGTCTCGTTGTACAAGTTAATGGTTTCTAATGTGAAACAAGGGAAATATTGGATTAATAACAATAATAATGACGCTGATACAGTTTTTAGGCCTTTGAAATTTATCTATCTAGAGCGCGGCGTTGTCAGAGAAAAGCTAATTACACTTTCTTTTTTCTCACTTTTTTCCCTGTGGTGTTGAAAGTGGTATCGCGTATGGAGTATTTTCCTGATTTTTGGTATCAAGTTTTTAAATTCTAGTATCATGACCACTAGCTAATATTAAATACTTGCACAGCTCAAAAAGACTTGATTGCTGACAGTTGGTTGCTGTTATCGGACAGCAGGCCCTACTTCTGTGGGTTTCATATTAACAACAGACCAAGCTGCAAATGTTAAGTCGTCTTTTAATTTTATTTCTTAAAGAGTAACACCTGTAAAGCTGGAAATTATTCCTGATTGTTCCACAGTTCACTGTAAAAATTAGAATTTGGTGTATGTTCTGTATGTCATTGTTTTGAATTTTTTATAATAGGTGATTAAACTGACAGGGGCCAATATTGTAGGCTTTGACTTGACCCCAGTTAGCGAGCTCCCCAGAGATGACCTCATCAGATGGCTGATTAGATAGTAGGGCTGCCACGATTTGTCGACTAGTCACGATTACGTCGACTATCAAAATCGTCGACGACTGATTTAATAGTCGACGTGTCGTTTGAAGCTTTGTAAGATCGCAAAAGACGCAGGAATAATAGCAGGATTTAAGAGTGTAATAACGGACTGAAACAGAAGATGGCAGCACAGCATGTACAAGGATGCCAGCTGCCGTTAAACCCCGAAGAAGAAGAAGCAGCTGTGTCCCAGAATTCATAGCGCGGCCCAGCTTAGTTTCCAACAATGGCGGTAGCTAGTTAGTTTTAATATTACTCTTATTATTCTTTCTGGGTCACAAAATAAACGTTTAACATATTTTCAGGCGAGAATGTAGCTGTGTAAACCTCAAATATCTGCTCAGTTTATCAGGACACCACATATTTTCAAAAGCGCTCCGACGTTTTCGGAGACGTCTGTTACCCACTAGCTCGATAGCTAGCCGGGGGCTAGGTCACTAGCGCCGTGAGAACACCGGACTCCCGGCAAATTGTTTTCAAACCCACCGCCGTCTTTCGCGACTCAGGTTAAATATATATGAGTCACTTAGATAAATTAAAAATGTTATTGTTTGGCTTTTTTTTTAGTATTTTATTTGTTCCTGAGTAAATCGGTTTGGCTGAGATTAAAGTTATAGTTTTTACACAGCTGAATAAACGTCAAGCAGACAGCTGATTATCAGAAGTGTGAGATGCTGGAGAATATACTCCGGTGTCCTGTTATATTTTAGATAGCAAGGAGTTTATTAAACTTTACCGAAACAATCTGCAAATTTCATTAAAATTGAATAAACTATCATCTTGTCTTTATTTTTAGTTAGCACCTTAAAAGCTTAAAGCTGTAAGCTAATGATAGTTATATAAGAGCAGATGCTGCTGGTGCAATAAGCTGTAGTTTTACGTCCAGTGGATGCATGATCTGATTAGTCGACTAATCGCATAAATAATCGGTGACTAGTCGACTATCAAAATAATCGTTTGTGGCAGCCCTATTAGATAGACATCCTTGGTTTGACGGGATGATGCTGAACAGTCGCAGCCACCTCTGGGACCCTGGGCTTTGTGTTTATCTTTGTTTGGGTGGCTGAAATTTACCACTGACATTAGAGGCTGCAGATAATGGAACAGGCAAACAATCCAGAGGCCTGACCTCTTTCATCTGTGAGGAGAACAAGGAGTTAAAAGGACTAAGAGCACAAAAATAATGCACAGATTAAAGTCATTACTCACATTCTGGCCTGTTGTAAATTATTCATGTAAGCCTTGCGTGAGTGTACGGCATTAATGCAAACCTTGATTTGAGATCGCTGGGAGACTCAAGAACACAGCCTGTCAACAATCACTAAGTTTGTTATTTAGAGACCATCTAAGGGTGGCTGCTGTGACCTGGAAAAGACATCACTGAACCACAGGATTCTGCTGTAGGTCAGAGGTAATGTGTGATGCGTGTATTACTGAGGGATAAATGAGATCAGTGTAACGACCATAGATGGCGACTATTCAGGTTTCTGAAGGTGTGCCGGTCAGCTTGCTTCTAAGGCAAAGGAAGTTTATTCAGCTCGGAAGTATTGGAGCATCTTGAAGCGTTCAAGGACCCAGAGAAATCAATCATCCTCATAATGTTGGTGTTGGTGTTTAAAATTGAACATGTGCAGACACAATATGTGCAGGTGTAAATGTTTGCTCACCTCTGCCCATCAGCTGCAGCAGACTGCCAAAGAATGAACACTAGGTTTGCATTTTTGTACGTCTGGTTCTCTTGTGTCAAAGCTTCTTGTTCAATGCCTAAAAATAAGGTCTGCTGTAATAAGAAGCTTTAGTCACTCTCACATTTTGTTCTACAACAAATATGCAAGCAAATACCCATGTTTTACTATTCAGGTTATAACTGTGCTGCTAATTTGTGGAGATTATCATGCAGAATTAAATGTTTAAGAATCGAACACTTATATGTCACACTAAAAGCCTATAGAAAAAAAAAATCCCATTGCTTTTTTGGCGAGGGAGCCAGGGTGATGCTAACATTCAGGTTGGCCTACAACAAAAGTCATCCCTGCAGCACTCCGGAGGGATGAATGAGCTTTTCGTCATGCAGTCTAAAATACAAAAGAGCCATTTAAGGGATGGTTTTGCAGCGTAGAAAGACACCCTGTAAGTCTTCTTTTCCTGCAAAATTCTGGCTGGCCAGAGGATCATATAAAGATCTTTTGGGGTAGCTCTGCGATCCTCCATAATTATCCTACATAATTAGTTAGTGGATAGAAAGTCAGTCTCCAACTCACTGGACCGCTGCGTCATCCTGTTTATTCCTTTTTTTGATAGTCTTTATTAGATAGGAGCAGTAGAGGAAGGCAGGAAATGAGGGGAAATGGAGCAAGGAAATTACATGCAGTAAAGGTGCAGCTTCATCTGTTCAAATTTCACCAAATCTCAGTCGATATTCTCCTGTGGGAGACGATAATCTTATCTTATTTTAAACTGAAAGATCTGACCAGAAGTGGTGATTTCTGTCTCTGCTGCGTTGATGCTTCCAGGATGTTAATTGATTAGCTTTCTTGTGGTCTTCACCGGCTCTGCTGTCTGCCGTTGACGAGATAAGTTACACCTTTAAGATGCCCAGCACTTCTAGTGAGCACTGTCCTACTTGTGTCACGGCCAATCAGGGGTTTGCTTTGCTCAGTGAACAGTGCTGTTATTTATTTGTTTGGCGACATCATCTGTAACTAGAATCAAAATCATGTGAAAAATTAAGTTGGTAGATTCAAAATAGTGATTCTGGGCTTCCACTGGGTCATATCTGTACCCCGGATGAAGTGACCTTCTAGATCCTTCCAGAACAAATGAATGAGTCCCCGTGAAGGTAATGAAACGAATCCTTTGAAGGATTACATCCTCACCGTTTAACCACAGAAGCCTTCATTCTCTATGCCCCAGTCTCGCTCTGTCTTATTCAGTTCTTTCAATCTCTTCTATTCTCTTCTGGTTTACACATTTTTCACATTTATTCCACAGTGTAAAGTAAAAGTGTAAGCAGCAGGAGAAAAAGTCAAAAAAGGAAGCTTTCTTTCAGGAGATAATGTTATTAGGTTGTTTTTAGTTTCCCTGCCATATGGTTTTAGACAGATGTCCAAACAGCACAAATGTGTTATGTAAATTTTTAAAATTCCTTTTATTTCTGTTAGCTCGGAGAATAAAATAAATATGGTTAGAAGCTTTGTGTTATCATTTCCTGCCATCAGGTTTTTAGTCCAAGTGCCTAATTATTGAAATGTGTGCACTCTTCTTGTAAATATGATTGAAAACATAAGGGTGCTTTTTTTTTTTTTTCATCCTTGCTGATGAGTCCATGAGTCGTGTCACTTGTATTAAATTGCAGTCTGTAATGTGGACATTCAGTATTTGTAAAACAGCTTTTGAGACCAGCAGTCACATGCAACAAGCACAAAATCCACAAAAAGTAAAATAAATAAAACCTTGTGTTTTATTTTTGTTCTTCTTTTGAAGCCTATTATTAGGCTTAACTTGAAATTTCAAACATGTGCCATCCGTCCCAGAACATACTTTTTCCCCTCCTTAATGTCTGTTATGAAGAGGTCAAATAGATTTGCAGCAAAACAGCAAACAGGTGTCCCATCCCAGCACTTTTTTACATTTCATGCAAAAAGGAGGTCTCTACTTTCACTTCCCTGAACTCTTCAAGCGGAAAACACAAAGAAGTCAGGATTAACGATGTGGCATCTCATGGGAAAAAGAAATTTAACCCTTTTTAAAAATGAGTTTGTAGTTTAAGATCGGATGGATCCAAAGTCAGTCTCTCTTACTTATAACTGTAGGTGAGGGGTTTTTTTCCTCAAATGTTTTTATAGGCTAATGTTTTATAGGCTAATCTTACAAAAAACATCTTACGTGAACTATTGGGACACGTGAACATATAGCTCCTAAATCAACCAAAAGGTGCTGCTGTGCTGTGTTCTTGTACAGCATCTGTCTTGTCCTCTCCTTTTTGTCAGAACATCTAAATTTCCATCAAAAGCATCTCTGCTTCTGCTCTCATACAGAAGAATTCAGGATCCGGCCTCACATGACAAAACTGTGATTGAATGGATCTGCATGAGTAGTGTTCACAGTCTTAACAGCTTTTCCTCGTGTGTGTGTTTCTTCTCCGGGTATGGAGATAAATAATGCAGACAGGCCTCAGTGCTGTCAACCCCAAGTTTCATTTTTGTCTCTCCTCTTCATGCACCCCTACAAAAATCAGTGCCACTCATCTTATTGTTCATACACGTTCGTGTTTAATCTGTCCCCTTCATCCACTTACACTCTGATGCCTTTAACAGTATCAACTAAAGCCTGCAGCTGGCTTTGAAGCATCAATTTCCTAAACAGGTTCAGTAACTCACTTCTTTGCTCTGACTTTTTATACTTTCCTCATATGCAATTCATTGATGCAGCATAATGTATATTGTTAGTTTTATCTTCTTATTTTAATGAGATTTCTCCTGCAGTACAGTGTGCTTGTATTGCCGAGAAATTTAATTTTTATAACTGGACTCAATTATACAAGCTCACTGCTCTGTAGCGTACGCAGAGGTTATAGTTAAATATAAACATGCAAGCTGTCATACAGTAACTGAGACTTTACAGAGATCATTATTTAATTATTTAATCCTTTTTTAGACATCAAGTGTGCAGTGAATAGGTTTTTGCATTTTCTTTTATAGTTTGTGATAAAATGAACAAAAATACTTTAATAGACTTTAATATGTAAAGAAAACAAATCTCTTGAGCACTATGTAAGCAAAAAAAATTTTTAGTAAGTAAGTTTAAATTCATTTATTTAAAAAAAACTTAAAATACATATAAATAGGGCTAATGAGCCTGTTTTGGGTAATCCCCCATCTGCTGTTTGTTTGGATCCAGGTCAGCTAACTTTAGAAATTAGCATCACGCTGCCAGAGTCTATAAAAATATTAACCATCACTATCATTGCCAGTGTTACTACTGTCTGGGTAATGCGGGTTTAATGGTCCATGATAATAAAAAATGGTCTTTTGATTTAATGCACAGAAACACTGAATTTTGAGTCTCCATTCATGATAAAGCCAGGAGTTTGGGAGGGAGAAGGTTTGAATCCCCTCATGCGCCCCGCACTCAGCCCTCCCTAATTAGAACCAGAGCTTCTTACAGGAAGCAATCTTCCTGCCCGATGACATCACCGCTAAATCCATGCGTGAGTTGGGGGGTGACCTCAGCCTGTGGATTTGCTCGGGGTTTTTCAACACCCAAACAAATCCCAAGAAAAGCACCTTGTGATGACTTGAGTGTCTTTAGATCGCGTTAACAGGTGGGCGGAGCTGAACCTTCACCTCCCAGCTCAACAGTGACGATTTCCAGCAATATGAACTGTGAGTCACGGTCATTCATACGTTATAAATTAATGAACTCTTTTAGGCATTTTCTCTCCTTCAGAGTCAGTAGTGAGAGAAATTAGTTTGATGTATCCTGAATCAGCCAGAACTGGTGTGTGTGTCCCGGCCCATTTGTCCCTGCTTTCATGTGTTTTCCTCGCAACACTGCGATGTGTGTCTGGACTTGTTTTAAGATCTCTTCAAACACTTCTATCATGACCATTTTCCTTAAAGCATCAACTTGAAACAGTGCCAGATTTAAAGGGGTAACAACATGCAAAGCCAGTGTTTTGGATGAGTTTAAAAGGACCTCTGAGAAGAAAGGGGGATAAATAATAACAGTACTAAAAGCAAAAGCATAATAAAGGCCTAGTTTTCTTAAGGAAGTGGAAGCTTTCATCTTTCTATAACAGTAATGTTCTCAATGAGTCTACAGGCCTGTGTTTAGTCGAGCAAGCTTCGAGTGGCACACATGAAAGGCTCCAGTCAGGCTGTCCAGACCGGTCTCTTGCTAGAATATGGTATCTATTCTCGCCTCCTCCCCTCCTTTCTTCTTCTTCTTCTTTCCTTTACCCCCCCCCCCCCCCCCCCCACGCCCCACCCCTCCTTCTCCTCCCCCGTGATAAAGGTAATGGGGAGCTGTGTGGCTTGCAGTGACAGTAAACCATGGTAAAATGGCTGTCAATGTTTTGCTCCCACCCACCCACCCACCCCTTTAGTTCTCCCCCGTCTGAGGCCCCCAGGGTTTAGGAAATGGAGCATTATTTTCCTGTTTCGACGTCACAAGCCAACCCCTCTGCAGCTGTTGCATGCTTTACAACTCTGTGTTTACAGGGGCTCCAGCTAAAGGTCCCCCTGCGCTAACACCCAAACTCTCACATTTCATAAATCAGCCGTTGTATTGCTGGCTGGATTTTGGATTCATGGATTTAAAAAAAAAATTCTTGCAATGTTGAGCCGTCACTCTCTCCACTCTAATGACTCCTTGTTGGTGTGCAAACCATGTGTGGGAACAGGTAAAATGAGCTTCCAGATGGCTTTGCTCTTCCAAAAGCCATAATTCACCTCACTGCCTGTAGACTCATTTAATCATCACAAAAACAAAAAGATTAGACGCCCGGGATTAAAACGTGTGGAAGAGAACAGGCTCGCCGCACTTATTTAAAGCCCTCATTTGATCGCCTTTGAATTACACACAATAAAACCCTGCTTAGAACAAAATTATTTTAGTTCCAGTTTGTCGGGGTTCCCCTGCAGAAAATCTGCATTTTTCTATGCCTGGAATTAAAACATTTTTTTTCTCCTCTCTTTCTAAATCCGCTCCCACATTTGTTTTCCGTCCCACCCACTTCCCTTTATCTTTTCTATACCCACCTCCCCATCGACTCCCTTCCCCCCTCCTCGTCCTCTTCGCCTCAGCACTTAGAGGCTTAAGGGAGGGATGTACCACACGAGCCACTCCCTTCTTACAGCCACCCCTTCCCACAGTGTGGAATGGTACAATCCTGCTTTGCATAAGTTTCCTCTGAGTGGGTCTGTGTGTGTGTGTGAAGGCCAGTACTGAAAGAATTATTAGTCCCTTTTGAACGGTTTGGATGTATGTCTAGAAAGAAAGCTAGCGTGCCGCTGTACTATACCTTTATCACTTAAATTGTTAAAGCTATAATGTATTGCGCCTACCCTGTCCCTGGAATGGGCAGTAACTCTTTAATGTATTACTACAACGGAAAATCGGTGAGTAGTCTCTCTGGGAATGTGTGTGTGTCTGAGACAGAAGGGAGCTGTATAAAGTGTGGTTGCCTGTGTGTGTATGTATACGAGTGTATCCCTTTGACTGTCAGTCTGATTTTATGTGAAGTTTTTGCACTTATTGGTTTGAACTTTTAAAGCACTTTGTTCGCCTCCTTGCATGCAAGTGCAAGCGTCCGATGCTCCTCTGCCTCATTTTCCACTGCATCAGTTAAAGCTGTCACACAGTGCAATTAAAACAAGTGACTCAAACCTGCTTTGTACCACGTACAAGTAAATATTCCAGGTTAGACATATTTTAAAAAAGGAGGTTTTGCCCTTTTTTTTCCAAAGCATTTTCCTCTCATGCAGAGAATGAAGCAGAGCAGCAGAAAGTTTTTTGCAGTCTTGAATTATTTTTACTGGCTGCTCGCTTCAACTCCGAGACTGGGTTGAAATAATAGCAAGTGGGAGTCTGGGAATGATTAAGGGAAAGAGGCTGCCTGTTGAGGTTAGACTTTCCTGTTTGCAGATTGAGCTCCAAGCACCAGTGTTGCTGTTATTCCATCTGTTTTTAATCACTTTAGCATTCTTGACGCCACAGGGAGCCTAATGTGATTTCTGAACTTTTCTGTAATGACTTCTTTGATTTTTGTTACTCTAAAAAGCTTTTCTCTGTGACTGCTTTTGTGTCAATACATACGTTAATTAAAGTGTGCTGCCCTCAGAACTTTGGAGTTTCCATAGTTTTTGTGTGTGTGTGTGTGTGTGTGTGTGTGTGTGTGTGTGTGTGTGGACTTGTAGGTGTAAAGACGAGCTATGCTTGAGGTGTTTTACTGTAAAAATCTAGTGGACTGATGAGTCTGTTCAAGGGCAGTCTAACAACGGGTGAAGTAGCTCTGCAGTGCATTTCAGTAATCCTTAAGTAATGATCCTGTCATAAGCAAATTACGCAGACAGATTTCCACCTGTCACTGCACGTGTTGTTTTTGCTGTTAGATAAAAAGGGCATTTGAAAGAGAAATGAAGAGGTTAGCTTTTTTATGGCATTGTATTTAAAAGGTCATGTTACTCATGCTTGTGTTTCAGCTTTCCTCATAACCCATTACGGCATTTCCCTTTTTGTTCTCGCTGCACAAAAGATGACTTTGATCTTTTTCATATTAAGTATTAACAGGCTTGTGTTACATTTGGTGATGGGGAGAAAATTGATAGCATGTGGACAGAATGGGCAAACTTTTATGATCAAAAGCACTTGTTAAATAACCACCAACAACTTTTTTTTCTTTCTTTTTTTTTCTGTTTTGCTTGCAAGGAAAAAGAAGGATGGTGCTCATTCTTTGCACCAACTTCATCCACATTAATTTGTTATAATGCAGAGTTGCATAGCAGGCTCACCATCTGGAGCACTGGGAGAATTCACAGTGGGCCATTGGCTTGTGAGTTGGTGGCACGGTACCAATACAGATGGAGCAGCTCACTGAGCTTTCTTCCGTTGCCTATTAGTGGAAAAGAAAAAATTGAAGTGAAAGCCCTGCAGCGATTTTTTTTTTTAGACCCCTTTTTGTTGTTGTTGTTGTTGCTGTTCTGGTGGTGGTTGTTGTTTTGCTTCACAGAAAGCTGTCCTTCACAAGTGGAAGGACATAAAATTAGACCAGAAAATAGCAAAAACGCTAATGTCACAACATGTTTTCTTTAAAGTGCCACATGCCTGTTGTTGTTGTTGTTTTTGTGGTGCAACAGGTTGGATCCTGCTTTCTAGAAGCCTACATGGCGCATGTGTTTTCTGCACTGCAGTATGCATGCTTGACTAAATATCCAGGACAAAGTCAGAGTATTTGCATAAATTGTACGGCATACTGTGATTAGTCAGCAAAGTTGTGTTGATGCCAAAACCAAATTTTTGTGACATTACTGACTGGAAGGTATTTTTGTGCTTCTTGACGTTACATTTGGATGTAAGATTTAGCTGTTTAGCAGTTTATATGTTTTTATTAGATATGATATAATAGAATAAACATTATTATTCTCTTCAGATCTATCCATCTCCTTCAGTTGCTTTCTTTGCTTTCTTCTAGTCAAGAATTCAATTCTTTGAGGGCATTTAATGTTTATATTTCACTTAAATGTGAATTCACTGAAATTTTTATTTCTTCACATGCTCATGTAAGCGTTTGGCTTCCACTGCTAACTCTTACAACATCAAAACGTCGTGCCACTAAAAGTTGGTCTTTGTGTTGGCTCAGTGTCACGGTTTTATGCATAAAAATACTGAAGCTTTTATTTTCCAAAAAACATTGGCAGATATCGCACACAAATGTCGAACAACGCCCCTCTAAGAGAGGAGACTGAGCTCAGCTTTAGTTTGAAGAGGCATCGATTCTTTCTAAGCCCTGTAAGTGTTTAAGATTTGGACTTGAAACAAAATGCCCCAGAGAGTTGGTTCGATTCCAAGTAAAGACATACCATATAAAACAGGACAAGCCATTAAGAGTGTGTTTGAACTCTTCTCTTTGAGGTTTTTGGCAATTAGACAGACTGATTCTTTCCTTACTTTTATTTATTTTTACATTTCCCTTCCCTTCCTGTTATTCTGTGATGTCCTTTGTGGTCGTCGACAGATTTTCTTTCAGCCTTTGATATTTTGATCGGTAAGGCGTGAACTTCAAACACAGGTACCGCAAGGCTGGGAGGCACATGGGAAGGTGTGGAGGATATATTCACCAAAATCAAGCTTCATAGATTATCATTAACTAAAAGTCATTGTTTTCTTTCATAATTTATGATTCATATTCAAATAATTAGTTGTAAATAAAAAAAGGTGCCACTGTAAGATTTGTCTTTTGTGTTGATTTTATTTAAGAAATAACGGCTGGTGCTCAAATAGCCAGTATAGGCGTGTGCTGGTGTGCTGATCCGTGTGAGTGACGGCTTTTAATTAATGGCCTTGTAAAAGGAAACCCAGGCGGGCCCTCTCCTCCATAGGCCTGGCGGAATGAGGCACCCGGTGTTTGGGATGGTTTATTAATGCTTTGACTGGTTAGCCCAGGGTAAAAAGGACAATTAGCATTATCCGCTGCCATATGCTGCCCATTGAGCGTCTGACAGAGGCGAAAGACAAAGCCCGGGTTCCCGTGTGAGGCTAACCTGAGATCTCTCTGGAACTTACTATCAACCCTGGTCACATGTGTAAGCCAGAAGACCCATGAGGGTTGCACCCCTCCCAGAGCACTTTAATTACACACCCAGACAACAGCGTGCGGGAGACCTGCTCACTCAGCAGAGTCTCGCTTAAGCTGCATTTTGATGTGATGTTCACGTGTATGTGCGAGCGTTTCAGCGCGAACACTTTGTTTGCCGTGCATATTTTCCATCAGCACCCCGTCATAAAAGAACTTAAGTAAGTAAACAACCTTTGTGGTCGTCATCACGTCCACGTGCATTAGGAACCAATTTGGAGGAGTGAGCTGTCAACATCTGAGTGTGAAATGAGGCCATTAAACGGCAGGTTTATCTTGCTGAGTGGGGACACAAGCTGGAAATGTGCAGGTGGAATCGAGCTGGCAGGTCTGGCTCTGATTAGTGTTACACGACAGTGGGGTCATCCAGTCCTGTCTGTGGGAGGGAGAATTTGTCCAAAACTTTTTCTCCCTGTTTCCCTCCTTTATGCTCTGCCTCGCTCCCTCGACCTCCATCTGGAGTGGATGAAGTCAGAGACCACATCACTGGTGTTTGGACTCCAGTCTTTTTGATCTCACCGCCCAGATTGGCACACACTCACAGCTGTACAACAGCGTGCTCATTGTGTCTCCTTTCCCCCGCTAGCTTGCAGGTAGAAGTATAAAGAAAGCAAAGCAGGCTCTTTTTGTAGCGCTTATTTGATTTCTGCCTCTCTGGGAATGCTGCAATTTGCCAGGCATTTAGTCTATGCATGTAAGCGGGTGTCATTATACTTCCATTAGAGGTTGAGTTGATCTGAAATGCAAATACTTCTGATAATCCACTCCCCCCGTCATGAGCTTGATTGCTTGCTAGTCATTAGAATGTGTGTATTTATAGTTGTAGGGCTGTTTCTGCAGTGGATGTGTGCGTGTGAGATCACATACTTGTATAGACCCTAATATGATTGTGCTTTGCATTTTTAGGAAGCGTGTTTACTTCACAGAAACTGATATAAGAGAGCTGAATGAGTTTGAACACCCTCATACCGTGTGACAGTCTTGGTGTTTCGGTTTCTTCTAATGACGATCATGTTCTCCTGGCAGGTGTACGCACCATCTCCAAACTCAGAAGACTTCAACAGAGATTCACCTTCGTACTCTTCTCCAAAACCCTCCAGCAGTATGTTTGCAAGCACTTTCTTCGGTAGGTTCAAAGCAAAGTCTCCATGTTTTGGATAGAATTACCATCTACTGCTTATTTTTTTAATACCCTTTTATTACACTGGTGTGTGTTGAGTTTGTGCACGATTAACCAGCAAGTATGAGAAGGATTAAACGCACTACTGTATATTCCATTCATGCTCATTTCTCATTATTTAGAAGGATAAGCAGGATAAGACCAAGTGAGCATTTCTGGGTTTTGGGTTTTTTTGCAATCCCAGCCATTGACCTCTGAGAAACACAGCTAATGTCAAGAAATCTAGCAGCCACCTCATCTCACCAACTCATAAACAAGGACAAACGTCATATTTAGCAGCATAAACCAGATGAGTGCATTCTTTCGACTGTTTAAACTCCCATTAAGTCACAAAAACTTTGAGAACCTCTGGCCTAAATTAAAGTCAGTGTGGTATGTTTTCATCAAGTTATCACCTAGAACCTCAGTTTGTTCCATTAGTTTGCATTTTTATTTTTGTTTTCAGTTCATTTTAGTTTCCTGAGTGGGTTTGCTCTTTTCAGTTTTGTTTTTATTAGTTTCAGTAGTATTTTGAATTTATTGTTATTATAATGTGGGTGGCTTGTGTCAGAGATCAGATGTTCAATAGAAATTTAACACTTTATGTCATGCGTCACGAAAAAACCTGGTGTTTGTTAGGTTAACGCATTTGGCCAGACTGACAAAAAATAAAGTGAAAGAAAATTGCCTGATTTTGTTTATTTCAGTCAATTTTCTAAGCTCACAATGTATTTCAGATGACTGAAGTATTTTGTTTACACCTAGTTTTAGTTTTTTGTTTAGTTTTGTTAACAGTTATAACCTTGGCGGTTATCGTGAGCTCCAAAACCACTGAACCAAACATCTGTTTATATTTAATTTTGTAGTTTATATGTTGCCAGACAGATTGAGTTGTTAGATGTGTGCTCAGATTCTTTTCAGTGGGACTGACTCCCACACACACACACACACACACACACACACACACACACACACACACACACACACACACACACACACACACAAACACAAACGTCTTCTTGTTGCTCTTTAGCGTTTGTGTTATCTCAGCTGTGTTCAAGACAAGGATCGTGTTTCAGTCCCGAGAGGGAAAAAAACCTAAAAAGTGCTCTTTGGATGACCCCCAAGTTTTAAGGGTAAAGTTAGGGGGTTAGCCGTCTGTCTAACATGTTGTTTCCTTCAGTTCTAATCCATTGTGTGCTAAAGTGATATGTTTATTGGTTTTAGATGGTACCCACAGTTCGTCTGACCCGTGGAATTCGTCCAATGGCATCAGTCAGCCCGGCTACGGGGGAATACTCGCAGGATCTTCATCTCACATGCCACAGTCAGGAAACTACAGCAGCCTGCACTCACACGACCGTTTGGTAAGCTTCACAGCTCGGCCGGCAGCACTTAGGCTTTATGAATAAGTGATAGATGATTGCTAGTAAGTTTCTGTTTTGCCCTCACGTTTACATGAACGATCCAGTGTGTATTGTTGAACACGCAGGGCAAATAAATTCTGTTGAAGCCCTGGTTTTTGCTCTGCTCTCCCATAGCGCATCTTCCTCAGTTGGAGGGATCTGTGTGTGTCTTAAGTTGTTGTCTGGTTATTATCAGTGAAGACACCGCTGACCCTCTTTGTGTCAGCGTTTGATCTTTTTTCGTCCGCCTGCCTGCTTCACTTGGCAGGGCATCACAGGGAGGCTGCAGATGCTGCCTGCCCTCTCTTTATCTCTGTCCCTCCCCCGCTACACGAACTTTTACTGCGTGACAGCCTGGAAGACGTCAAAGGGCATTTTTAATTTCAAGAATAAATAAATAAGCTCTTTCTTTCTTTCTGTCTCACACAAACACATTTATGATTGAAAATAACACTTTTCTCTCTTCCCGATTTTCCAGAATTACCCCGCACACTCAGTCTCTCCAGACATCAATGCCAGTCTTCCTCCCATGTCCAGCTTCCACAGAAGCAACACCAGCGCTTCACCATTCGTCACTGCGGCACACACCCCGTCCGTCACCTCGGCCGATGGGATCATGGGTACGTTCTTGTGTTAACAGTTCAGCTACCTGCTCAGGTTGGCTAATTACTGACACCGCAGTGTAATCATAGCTGAATGTTCATTCTGTGAAGGCACTGAGTCATGCAGGGGGACAGCTGCTTTGTGCACTGTAACCGCTCCACATTTGTCTGAGTTTGCGATTACAAAGCTTCGCTCTGTGTTTTTGTAGCTGCTGCAAATCGGGGGACTGCCACTGGAAGCTCGCAGACTGGAGACGCACTGGGCAAGGCTTTAGCCTCGGTGAGTTACGCTGTTATGTCTATGATGGAAAACGTTGCCTATCAATACTAAGTATTTTCCGAGTAGCGTCAGTGTTGCTTAAGGCATTTTGGTCAAGTTCAAAGAAGTTTTTGCATTTCTAGTCAAGTGTGAAACTCATGTCTGACTTCTTTAAGCCCTCGAGCTCAAATGGTTCTGATTTTTCTGCAAATCAAAGTAAAAATACCCCCCCCCCCCCCCCCCCCCCCTTTTTATTTATTTAAAAAAAAATTTTTTTTAGTGTTTTGTCTCCAAAGAAGGTGACCTCCGTAATCATGCAGGGAATTAAATGCTATACTGACCGCTGATTAAAACAGCCCAGAGGACAAGTTTATAGTTGTTTTTTTGTCTTTTGTTTTTTTGGCCTAAGCCTGGATAATTGTGGGCTTAAACTAAGAGTATTCAAGAAAGGCAACTGTACATTAAAAAATACTCCTAAAGCCAATGGATTACACTTCAGGGACATCCTGTAATGGTTCAGTCCTTTAGGTTGTTTATAGTGTTATGTGTCCGAAGTGGACTCACAGATAAACGTCACTATTTGAATTGCATGATGAAAATGATGACGTACATGTGCATTTATGTAAACGTTTTTGTGACACAACAGACACTTTTTATCCTAAACCCTTCCCTTGTTTCCTCAGCAACAATATTTGCTGTTTCCATTTACGCACTGGATGTATTTTTGCTTTGGATTTCAAACCTATGATCCTCGATATTTCAGCTAAATTTTCAAATGGTGTTTAACATGTTGCACAAACATGAAAGCAGCGTTTTAATTTTACACACAGCACGAGCTGTTCGTGTAAGAGGAATATTTCTTAGGAGTGTGAATCCAAAATATGAGAATTTGGGCATGGTAATAACAAATTAAGTCCTTTATATTTGCAGACTCAATTCTATTAGCATGACAAAGCTGGAGTGAAATGGACACGGTTGGACTAGGGTGGGGGTGGGTGCATGGATCAGGGGTGCACAGGGGAGTTTATAACTGCTGTGGCTCAACTCCATGGGCCCCCCTTTGTAGAGCTTTTGTTCTCGGCCCTTTTAAATTGGCCGTGCTTATTGGCCCAATGCCGCCTGCGGGAGCGTAACTGATGATGAGGCGGAGCTTCATTTATTCCAGTAAAATGAGCCATGTTTCACTTTGAATGCAGCGTTATTAGCCGGTGAGTGAAAAGAATAGAAAGTCATATATTGTCGGGTCAGAAGTCACGGTTGTAAACAGCTGTCGAGAAAGTAAGAAAAATTTGGAGATTTGTCTTGAGTTTTATTGGTTTCCAACGCAGAGATAACCGCGCTATTAATCCTCCTTAGTTTTTCACTGAATTGCATGTCTGGGAGTGAAAATGCTGAGCAGAGAGAAGCTCTCTGCTCTCTGAGTGTCGCGGGGCATAAATACTCATTCTTCCCTTCAGACAACGGCCGATCCTCCTCCACATTCAGCGCCACACACTTCAGTGAAGCCTCTATCCTGATACTCCAAGCTGATTGAAAAACTAAAGCCCTGAGATCAAGATTGAATAAGGAGATTATTAATAATGAGTGCATTCTATCATCCCCACAGAAGTTGAACGCTTTCCTTCAAGCTCAATTTGATCTTAACTTGGAGGAGAAATCTCTGTGGATCTGTTGTTTTTTCTCTGCTAATTAGTCAGGATCCACCGTAATACCCTGACTTCTCCGAGGCATGTTCCATTATGGCACAAATATCCTCTTATTAAAGAGGAAAAGGGAAAAAAATCAGGGACGTGTTTGTGCTTTAATCCAGCATTTGTTTAAACAAATGAAATCCCTGTGAAAGTTCTGAAGACATAATCTCCTCGTTCCCTTGTGATTGACACGTCATCCTAAAACTCAGTGACCTCAGCGTGACCTATCCGAGGATGGCACGACGAAAACTGCCAGTATTGCAGCAATGAAACCAAAGTAATTCAATTGTAACTATTTGTCCTCTTTAAATAGACTATGAGGTTTAAAAAGAAGCAAGAAAAAACAACATTTGAATATGACGGGGTTTTGATATATGGCTCAGAGTATAATCTCTGGCTACAGCCTGAATTGTGCCCCTTGAGATTTCCTGTTGTTGGCTTAACGGGGTTTCCAGGTTGGGCGTCTGCACACTGGAAAAACTGGACACCTATAAGCAGAGAGTCTGTATACGAGTGAAAATAAAGTGTGCTCCTTTAAAACAGCCTCGTTTCCTAAAAAGGTTAAAAAACAAATGAAATTTGAGAGTGCGTTTAAACGATTAATTTAATTGAAAATAGTGCAACGACCTCATTGAAACATTTGAAACAGAAAGTTGGTGGCTTTCGGACTTTGGCTAATTTTCCATTTGATGTTAGGAACTTGATTTGGAAAGCCGGAAAAGCATGTTTACTTTACTGTTTTTATAGAAGGGTGGTGTACATTGGTAAACACGCTCCTGCTTCAAATTCATCTTATTTTTATTTTTTATTTTTTTTATCTATCCTGTCTCTCCTGATGTCTTCCTCTCTGCCTCTGCAGATTTACTCACCTGACCACACTAGCAGTAGTTTTCCATCCAATCCGTCGACACCTGTGGGTTCTCCTTCACCTCTAACAGCCACAGCAGGTGCAGCCTCAGCAGGTACAGTGGTGACTGCTGCTGGCACCCCGTCTGGAAGGCCAGGTAGGTCACCAGCCTGTGGATTTTAATCTCATAAACACTGTCTGCACACATATACTAGATACCAGCAGAAACTGCTTCATAAAGGCTTTTTTTCCCCAGGTAAAGTGCCGGTAACTCACTCAATGGCTATTTCTTTCCTAGAATAGCCAAGCTAATTATCAGGCTTTCATGAATATGTGCCCTATTTTAACTGTGGAAGTGCAATAACCCACACAAAAAGGCAGGTCTTTAGGCTGCCTCCAGCTGTGCTTTCTGATTCATGTAGTATAAAAAGGCTGGCTGAAACTGAAGTGGGAGGCAAATGAAAGAGTTTGATTAATAAACCGAGTCTTGTTCACTCAGTGTTGTCATCCCTCCTAAACAGCTGTGCTAACGACAGGTAGGCTTCTCCAGGAAAGTGTGTTATTGTGTGGACGCTGGAGTTATTGTCACAGCTAATTTTTCTGCTTTATCTCACATGATTAGCCAAAACATCATACAGTAACTGTGACCGTGTCTGCACCGTCATGCATCTTAGGAATAAAAGAGGAAGTAATGAATTTGAAGGTCTGTATTTTATGTAATAGTCACAGCTCTGCTTGTACTGGTCAGTGAATATAGGGCCCTGTGACTTCAATTAATTACTTTTACTCTGTGCTGCATTAGTCGGATTAATTAAAGCCTAAGTAGAGTGAATTGTGAAGAGTTTCCCTAAAACTTAATTTAATACCCCCTTTTAGCTTTAGAGCATCTCTAATCATTTGGTCGTCATTCTCCGTGCTTTATCTGAGTCGGGGCAGTTAATGCCATTTCTACATGAATCCATCCTAAAAGAAAGCTTAGTTTAGTCTGGGATAAGGGTGAACATCCACTGAATTGACAGCCACGATGAGTATTTAAAACTGAAGAAACGCGAGAATTAATTTTCAAGCGAAAATGTTCCAAGGAAGTTTAATCTCAAGCAAATAGAAGAGATGCCTCATGCCAGATTTATCTGCTGGCTGTGCTCTTTCTGCGGTCCACGAGCACAAAAGTGACACCATTTATACTGAAAGCATGAAATCTGTGTTACAAGTTTATTCTTCACCTGCATCTGCGTCAGGGGCTTTATTTTTGTGGCTGAGGCAGCCGCTCCGCATTGACTCCCGGTGACATCACAGAGAAGTTTTGGCTCTCAGCTTTTTAGGAGGCACTTTGCTCGAGCTCGGGAGTTTAAATGCAGCCAAGAAGTACCTTCAGAATTACGTGTAGTTTATTTTTTCTGCTGTCATTTCCTTTAAGTGATAGAAATTTATGGACAAACTGTGGAATGACTGCGGCTCTTGGGGCGGCGAAGGGTTTTAAGTTATTGAAAAGCTTTTCATATTTGCAGAACTGCATTTATGGCTTATAATAGCAGCTCATACTATTCATTCTACTTTTAGTAAAACAGTTTCAGGAGTAGATTTATTGTTATATAATCCTGCTTTCCCAGACAAGTGTTTTTGTAGTTAGATTTTTTTTTTTTTTTGGGGAGGGGGGGGGGATGGGACAACCAGTTTCCCTCTGAATTGTAATTATTTTCTGCAACAAATTCAGAGAACAAAAGCAGGAAAGTAGTAAGGAAATCAGGGCGGCCCCATCAAGGGGATCCTGTTTGTAGTACACAGTACTTTTAAGTACCGGAAAAGAGATGTAGACGAAGAAAATGGTCCGTCAGATATGTTGACAGAGGCGGGAGACCAATGGAAAGAGAATGAGAGGGGGGGACAGTAAGGGAAAGCCCAGTGTGTTGTTTTAACGGGCAGTTGTGTCATGTGTGGTAATGGAGTGGCGACAGCTGTCTCTACGTATGCCCCCCTCTTCCTCAGCTGTTGCCCTGCCCCATGGACAGCTGTTCCCCCAGCACACACGCATACACACACGCAGACCAGGCGGCAAAATGCCCCATTTATTCACCAGTGAGTGAAGGAAGGTGGCTGTGACTCAGCTGATCAGAGTGGCGGTGATGTGTCTGTTGACCTATTTCCAGTACAGCGCGCTGCACCTGAAAACTGCAACAATATGACAAGCTGAAAAAACAGTTCAGTGTTTTATTGAATGAAGAAAATCCATATTATATAGATATATATCTATATAATATATAAAGCACTGCTGCCAAATATGTCATGTGGAATTATGGGGAAAAGATATAGTTTTACTAATTATTCGTCCTTAATGTGCCTCCAGGCTTAGAAAAAGAACGATACTCTGAAAGTAGCCCAAAATTTGGCTAGTTGTTGATGTAAGTTTCCAAATCCATTCATCATTGGGACTGCACCAATATACAGCACATTACTCAAGGCTGGTTTGTTCAATTAGCCTTCTCTGGTGCACTTGGGGACCAGAGCTTCAGTCTAATTTTTCATAGCCGCCAGCCAGCAGAGGCTTATGTGAAGTTCCTGTCTCACTCACCTGGGAGAAAGCTGAGGCAGAACAGAGACTTTTTCATTTCCTCCTCCAAAGTCACTTTTAATAGTCTGTTAATTAAAGTCTGCTTTTCCAAGGCTGTGTGTGAGTGTGTGTGCAGAAACATGAAAACTCATAAGACCACAGAAGAGTTGTTAGACATTTCATTGGGATGATTTAATGGAAGTTCCCTGAGCGTGAAAGGTGTGATTTTTCTAGTGTTTGTCAAAAATATACATCAGCTGCATTTTTACCACTTTTAACCCCTTAAAGCCAAGTGTGTCATATCTACTGCAAGAGGTTTTGAGGCTTCTGCATCATCAGTGTGATTGTTTTTTCCCCCCCTGAAAAATCTGAAAAAATACATTTTTAAGAAATAATTGCAAGACTGTCAAATGTAGCAAATATGATACATATTAAAACTCACACATGCAAATTAATATACATAAACACAATGTTCTAGAAGTTATTTCATGGTTTAGGCTTTAAAGGATTTAATAGCTAAGTTATTTGTGTACTTGTTCTGACAACATCGGTCTGATTTTGTAAAACTGAGAAATAAAAACGCTGCGTCACCCCGCTCAGCACGCTATAGCTTTGAAATGATGTAAATTAAGCTTTTAATTAAGAATAAAAAACCATCAGCGTTCCTCAGGCTCCTCTGCCTTTATCATGGGGTTTTCATTGCTGGTTATTTTAGCAAAATGAATTTCTAGAATCATGCGAAATGACTGATAGCAGAAACAAAGTCTCCTTGTGTGGATCACGCAGCAGTGCGCACCATTTACAAGGATGTTGGCTGGGTTTAGCATCCTAACACTATAATAGACACCAGAAGAGCTTGGAAAGACTACGGACACCCTATCCTACTCTGTAAATAACCTGGAAAGGTTCATTACTGTCAAAGTCCATTAAGGTTATTTGATTGCAGTATAATGCATTGCCTCTTGTTGCACATGGCTGGCACTACTTGGATAATTGCGACTCCAAAAAGGAAAGAAAGAAATGTTGTACTGTAGCTGGAAATGTGATGAGCAGATGTGGATTCCTCTTCTTTAATTTACACCAGATCAAATCAGCTTGATTTGCTTTCCTGTACTGGCCGGTAGATTAAATTTTTGGCTCAGATAAACATGTAAAAACTCACTGTGCCAAAGGTAAATTATAATCTCTCTCCCAGTGCAGAGTGTCTTAGATATCTCTGTATTTAGATCATATGATTAAAATGCACTGGTCTTTATTTAGAGCAGAATTAGATTTGACTTTATGGGACACATTAGTGGAATATTCAGGCTCATATATTTACAGATGTAAATTATATAAAGATGATTGACTTTAGTGCTACCACATCACCAGTCAAAGATGCTTTAAACTGACTAAAAGTTAAAGAAAAAGAAAGCCCATGTAATTATTTCTTTCACCAAAAGCCTGCATGAAGATCAGGTACTAAAACAGTCAGCAACGGTGCACTTTTGATTACTGGTTCCTGATGTTTTTGCACGTTTCTGGAATAAAATTAAAACATGCGTGAAAACTAGTCCTGAGCGTGATATTTTTCACTGCTCACATTGTTCTCATAGCCATGGTTATTAATGTGCAGATGCAGCGTTCATTTCAGGGTGGAAGTGGGTGTTAGTCAAACCCTGCGCTGGCTCATGTGTCAGGATGCAGTCCAGCCATCAGGAAGTGATGCAGTTAAGCTCTGAAAGATAAAAATACCTCTCATAGAACAACAAGAGACCAGAAAATCAGGATGTCAGTGTGTTATGACTGCATGTTATTGTGTTTGTCAGTGAATGATTTTTTTGTGTCGGCGTACCAGGATGAGGCTTTTGGCCAAAACTGAATCAGATAATTGTTAACACTGACCTTCACTTTGTCTCTCCTCAGGTACCAACCAGTGGCCCCGTGTTGGTGGGCAGACCCCCTCCTCCCCAAATTATGAGAACTCCCTTCACTCACTGGTAAGCTCTCTGCCCGCCTCCATCATTCAGTGAGAGGAGGATATGATGGATGCTCGCTTTAGATAAGCTGCCCATGAAGGACTGAGCTAGCATTACAGTGAGATTCCTGTCTGACAAATGTTTTGCTGAGGAAGGTGGGGGTAGAGGGATAACCAAACTGAACAATACCTGTCCCTTGGGGCATGCCATCTGTCCTCCACTCTGTGGGCCGGGTCTGGGATGACAGTTGGGGGATGGGTTTAGTTATGGGGGCTGGTGTGGGGGTGGCAGCTGTTTGCTGAACCTCTTCTCCAGAATTCCTTCGCTGCCGTACGACCAGAGCTGAAGATCGGATTTCATGCAGCCCTGCTACCTGATGCACATGTCATGTGTTTACATACTCTACTGGGAGTTTATTCAAGGGATAAACGGACTTAAATAAACTTACTATACAGATCCACAGACATATTTATATGATAAATAAAGACAGTATAATGTTAGGCAATAACCCAGCTGATCCAAGCAATGGGTGAACAAGTGAATTCATAAAACATATGGATCATAAGTGTTAACAAAATGCATTTATGTTTCATGTGTATGAAAGAAAGAAAATATTGACCGATATTGAATTTTCTTATCACCAGCAATTCAAATTGTATTGGTGTCGAAGTTTAACATGATTATATGTTTCTATGACCTCACAGAGAAGACCCGCAGAAGTAAAGGATGGAGCTTTTAGCCATGCTGTGATCTTAGAGGGACATAGATTCATCCTGACATCGTCTGCAAAGCTCCTTCATAATCCGTATTCACACGTAACAATGAAAAGACATCCAGGTTTAATATAAAGGATCCTATATCTACCTGGTAGAGATGTTCCTTAAGAATGTCTTGAACCCATACCCGGTTGTTTCTGAATCATTTAGGCTTCTAAGAGGTAAAAAAACATCAATTGCAGTTTTTTATTGAATGATGAATGAAAAATGCAGCTGGCAGCCACTGAAGGAAATTCTCATTTATTCTCAGCAACGTTCAAGAGTGTGCTGAAATAAAATCGTAGATCACGGTCCTCTGGTAGTTACGACAGAACTACTTGGAACATTGGAAAGTCCCAGAGAGCTCTTGGAAATGGTGATGAAGCTCTTTGAGGATTAGATTACAGTCAAAATGACTAATTTTGTTACTGGACTGGGCTGTGAACAGTAGTTATATTCGTTTAAGACGAATTTTTTTTAAAAACGGCAGACTTTGGTAATCAACAAAACACGCACAGCTGGATGAAATGAACATAAGAAGGCAAAGCAATAAGGCACAAAAGACAACAACATTATTTATCCCAGCACATAAAGTCAGTGTAAAGTTTTAAACTTGTGGCGATGCAGAAAATGTGACAAGTGCTGTAGTAGGGGTCTGTAAATACGCAAACAGCGAACCATCTTTATCTTTACAAAGTGAGTCGTCAGCAGCTGTGTGCTTCTTTCTAAATCCTGCCTCTTTCTCTCTATGTGCTATCACAAAACAAAAAAAAGTCTTTACCCACAGCGTGTTTGTAGTATTTATAGATTCTGATCTTTTTTTCTTAATTCTCTCTTATTCTTATTTGACTTTGCCAGAAAAACAGAGTTCATCAGCAGTTACATGAGCATCTCCAGGATGCCATGTCTTTCTTAAAGGATGTCTGCGAGGTACTCTTCAGATAGACTCTTTTTTTTTTTACCCATTGCGTGTTCCATACATCGTTTTGTTTTCTTGCACAAGTTCGACTACATTCTTCACAGTGAAATGCACTTTCATTTATTACTACTTCTGTCGCCTTATTCTCATGTTATGTTGTTGTCGTTTTTTTTGTTTTAGTTTTTTTCTGCAGCCATGCCAGCTTGTAGTAATCAGCTTAGGTTCAGATGACAATGAAATTAAGTGGCTGCAGTGCCTCTGTTCATTTGAAAAACAAATGAGAACATATCCTGACTTCTACAACTCAAGCTGAAATGGCTCATTTGATCTTGCATTTGAATTGCCTTCTTTATCTTGTTTTTTTTCTCACCATACAATCAGCATTTTCAATTTTTGTCCTAATGTGCTTATACTAAGCTGCTCTGTCCTTCTTTTCCTCCCTTCTTTCTCTCCCTAACCCTTCATTTCTCAATCCCTTTGGTCCTCCCAGTCTCGAATGGAGGATCGCCTGGACAGATTGGATGATGCAATCCTTGTTCTGAGGAACCACGCAGTGGGCTCCACCGCCAGTCTGCCCAGCGACATACACAGTCTGCTGGGACAGGCACAAAATGGGCCAATAACAGCCATTGGACCAAATTTTCCTGCCTCTGCATTGGTTCCAAGTCGGACTGCAGCGATGGTACGATAACTTCATATAAGTATTTATTTATTACTATACGGTATTTTTCAAACTACACCACATAAAACACCTTGGCCACCTGGTCAAAAAAAGGAGAGCTTTGAGACATTTTCCGCAGACGAACAGTTGAATTTATACCGGCATATTTTCCATAAGTGTAATAGCTGGCCGTAGGATCACCCTCCTCTTGAGAGCGGCTGTATACACAAGTTTGAGAGAGAAATGAAGAAAACAGGCACAAAGAAGTAAAGTTGGCGTAGGACGTGTTTGTACGTTGCAATCCTTCTAGAGTTAAACTCGAAGCCCCTTGAGAACTGGGGAAATGCCGGTCTCTGTGTAAATCATGACGTGTTCGCCCATCCTCCTTCTGAGGTATTTGATTGTACAGAGCCAGGAGATTTGAACACATCTGCAGTGGAAATTAAAATGGGATGACTCGTCCAACTGTTATCTGGAGGTGTTTGGAAAAAGTTTGACACAAACACAAACTTAAAAAGAAAAAGATCAAATTAATTTGAACGTGGGAAGAAGTTTAGATTACTTTTTTCTCTGAGATAAATGATGGAAGGAAAAGTTAGACAGTGATGAGATTTTGTATCTAATAAGCCAGTGATTAGCTGTAAATGTGGTGTTGCCTTTAAATTCAGACCTAAAATTAATATTCTTGTTTAGATTACTGTTATACAGAAAGGCCAAAAGGCTCCTTTTGTGTGTAAATTGATTATTAATTAATTAGTTTAATTTTTTTTTCTATAAAACAAGCACGTATTGTGAGTAAAGTGTTTTGGTAAGGTTGTACTTTGATGCAGCATGAAGAAAGAATGAAAAGATGCATTTCTGAGTGCAGACCGACATTTTAGTGCTCAGTCTGCACTTTTTGTTTTCGTGTCTTGATCATTGCAGTGGAGCTGTCGTGCAGAAATTCATTTATTTTCAAAGCAGTTTAGTTTTTTTCTTTGTTTTAAGGTGGTATTTTTCCTGTCGATGGTTGTTTTCACTCGTACGCGGAGGCTACTGGGTAGCTCGCTTTGTCCCTTAACAAGAATTTTACTGTGGTTGTCAGAAGAGCTCAGTTTGATGTATTTGTTACAGAGAGCTGGGTTGTGGCAGTGATGTTGACCGACTGTGACTGTGAGATAGAACATACTGTGTCTGCACTAACACAGCACTTCCTGTGTGGGAAGAGGTCCCTTCAGACAGGGCTCAACAGCCTCGACACGGCACAGCCACAGGCTTTTTACTCTGGCTGTCACCCCGCCCTCTACCCCCTTCCACCCCTTTTCATCACTTCTTTTTAACAACCCAGGAAATCTGAATCGTTGGAAACGTGTGTCTGAACCCGCAGCCTCCACCCAAATAGAGGTCCTCAGCTGTATGGTAATCAGGCCCAGCCATGAAAATGGCAGCGTTCTTTTCTTGCCAGAGCCCCAGCCTCACTCCTCCTCCTCCAGACAAAGAGTTGTTTGGACACCTGTTGAGAGCACAGCAAAGATTAGCGTAGCGCTGGGGAAGGGGAGGATCTCGGAGCGGTGGGGTTAACAGAGGCCAACAGTGACTGGGGATCACATTCCAGAGGAAAAGAGGGAGATGCTCTCCACCCTTAGTGATGATTTCTCCGCCTTTCCTCAGTCCTTGAAAAAGGAAATCAAATGGCTCTAGAGCATGTGGTAAAGGAGGGGCTTTGTGGCACAACGTGGTGGGAGTTGACCATTTCTATGTTATGCATGTGAACAAAATAACAAGGAGATAGTCAGACATTGGAGTGGGTTTAGCTTGACTTCTTTTGAAACTGAACACAGAAGGATTATTCTTCTCGTAGACATGAGGAACAGACGGGTCCTCAGTTGTGGTTACAGAGCGGGGAGTCTGAGAATGTCGCTGCAGCGAGCAGTAACACAAAATGCAACAGTGACAGAGACAAATGAGGAGGCTATATATGGACCTTTAAGTATGGCTAAATATTGTGGCACAGGTGTTTTTTTAAATTTGTGTTTATTTTCTATTTCCTACCCTTGATTATGCATTATAACGCTGCTGTGGAGCAAATCTCCAAAGTACCCACAGGTGTTGGTAATGACTGACTTGAATGGTGATTAAACCCAGAACTTGTCCCATGCTGTGACTACAGGTTTTAATAAACACTGCTACAGACAGCATCTAATCTAATGTATATATACCAGAGGTGTGGACTCGAGTCACATGACTTGGACTCGAGTCAGACTCGAGTCATTAATTTTATGACTTTAGACTTGACTTGAAAAAATGTTCTAAGACTTGTGACTTGACTTGGACTTTTACACCAATGACTTGGGACTTGAATTGGACTTGAACCGGTTTACTTGAAAAGACTTGATATTTTACCCCAAATATAAAATTTAACATGCATATTATATAGAGATTGAAAATGTGACGTCATTCACGGGTAGAACCGCAAAGGATTCTGGGAACTCGTGGCAAGCGGTACTAGCGCACGCAGGCTTTCAATTGAAATCAGTCACACAGCGATAAAAAGAAACACAAAAATGGCAAGAAGCTGTTGTATTATTAACTGCAATAGCCGGTCGCATGACAGCCACGGGAAGCCGACGGGTAAAGAGATCGGTTGTTATCGGATTACGTCGCTGAAGAGAAATTGTTCAGCCATGTTTCTGAAGTAACAAAGACGCGACGGATGGCCTGGATTGCAGCCATTCAAAGATCAAATATAACGTCCCAGAACACTCCAGCTCACAGGTTAGTCTGCTCCAAGCATTTACACGAAGGTCAGTGTTTTTTAGTAGTTAATACGTCATTTTCATAACATAATTAGTGATATAGGTTACAAGCAAGTCTGGCGCTGAACAGAAATTGTCGCGCTATGCTCCTTTGTTTATTGTGTTTATTGTGCATAAATAGTGAATTGTCCTGACACAATATTGTGTTTCGCTTCTGTTATTATGGTACATTGACAAAAACATATACTTTTATTCATAGGATAAAACAGGTTTTTTGTATCACTAATTGCCCAGTACGATTACAGCATACAGTATTATTGTCACTGCTACATTTCTGTGATGCTACCAGAAATTATTTCCACTACTAATTAATTACCATTGAGCTCAAAGGTCCTATTAATAAACGGTTAAGGAATGTGTATTTATGACGACAATTTGTGAGACTGGTAAACTTATGATACGTACGATGGTCTTTCGTTCTACACGGTGCATTTCAAGGTCCTGTACCCATCCGTCGGTAAACTGTACCTGGGCTTGTTGCAGTGACCGGAAGTTACTAAACTTCATGAGTGTGTGCACTCACTCCAAGAACCGTATGATTATAAATATGCATATAAATATGCTAAGATGAGATAGCTGACTTCATCTAACTAGCAAATGTTGTCCAGGCTACGTTGGTGATACAGTTTTTTTTAATGTGTATGATATTTTTGTCATGCGATTTTAAAGCTGGTCCTACAACCGCATCCAAGAATAACATGCAGCTTATCTCAGAACTGTCGGTGAAAATTATTCTTGGAGCTAGGTTTAATTGAGCTGCATTTTATAGAGGTGCAATTTCACAATTTGTGTATATTTTCTAAGTTCACTATTTTGTCATGTGTTGAGAAAAACACAGATTTTAAAATTACATGGTCTAATATTTACATTTAGCATAACTGCAACATTATTTTTTCGTTTTTTTTTTTAAAGACTCGAAAGGACTTGAAATTCAAAGTTTCAGACTTGTGACTTGACTCAGACTTTTACACCAGTGACTTGAGACTCGACTCTGACTTGCCTGACATTACTTGAGACTTGACTTGAGACTTGAGGATAAAGACTTGAGACTTACTTGAGACTTGCAAAACAATGACTTGGTCCCACCTCTGATATATACATATATAAAAGCATCTTTTTTTATGATCCAACCAGTGTAGAGTGCTCACCAAAATGTGCAAATCAGTATAACTAAGGTTGCTCTTTTTCTTTAAAACTGTGGGATTTTCCATTTTAGGCTTTTCTCCTGCTCAAAAGTGTTGTTTCATTTTTATGAACAGTCTCCAGTGAGTGTGTGGCTGCTTCCTTTCTTCACGTGTCCTTCCTGTCTGTGTTGCAGCAGGGCGGCGACGATGCTGCCAGCCTGAACAACAGCCACGGAGGCCTGCCCAGCGCCGGCTCGACATCCAGCACAGAACTCAATCACCAAGTGGAAACGTTCAGAGGTCAGCTCCACCACGGCGTCCCACTCTACGATATCCACACGATTCGGTTTACGTATGATGTCTTACCTCCACATTTCTGTTACTAATAACAGGTCTTACTTCAGGCCTTCCAGCAACCCTGGAGCTGAAGGTGGAGAAACAGGACAAGGATGAGATGCTCGACAGCATCTCCACCGATAACAAGTCAGATGACGAGAGTGACAGAAGAGATATGAAGACACCCAGAGCAGGCCCACGCACAAGGTAAGAGGACCTTTCGATACGAAAACGTGTGAAACATTCTTCAGAAGTGAAAATAAGCTCTATGGCATGCTTTGAGATGGTAGAAACATGGGATAAGGCTGGAAAGGTTGTCTTTCATATGCGACAGGTAGTGGAAAATCTGATACATATCGTATTAACCTTTACTGTCATTATTTGATTTAAAATAGGCATGTCAACAAATGGGAACAAGAGCTGGGTAAAGAAATTCCAGAGGAGATGTGGAGAATACTGGATTCGGTGCTTTTTAACACCCCAAATTACAAGCAAACAGATAAATGTGAAACAGCCCTGCTGGAGATTATGGAACCAAACCATACTCACATGTTTTGGACATTCGGAAAAATAAAACCCCTTTTGGATAGTATTCATTCAGAGCTTGCTGAAATGTTTGGCTATACAATCCCATGATCATTTCAGATCCTATACTTGGATCACCTTAAAGGAAACATGCATCCAAAGACCAATACCTGTTTAACATTGACCTAGCACTGGCTAACGATCAAAACACTAAGCTACAGACAATGGGTGATTGTTGTTGTTGTGATGGTAAACTCAAATACAGACTGAAAGTGAAAGAATATTTCTAAAAATCTGGGACAAACGGTTGTTATACAAAGTGAAGAAAAGTCAAAAGTAACAGAAATTATTAAAAGAGGCAGTTTTGCACCGACACACTAACACTGGCACTGTTCAGATGTTCATGTGCTTGTTTTATGTTTCCATGTGGCTACTTTTCAGTTTTATTTTGCGTTAGCTTAGCCACCATGTGTAGTCATTTTATATGTGTAAAGGAAGCAAATAAAATTCGGTTTTTTATCAGTTTGGTTCCTATGAATGGCACATTCACTTTCACATTAGACAAGTGAATACACTTCATTCATTTCCTCAGAAAGCCTGCAACCAAGTTAAAGCCGGGTGTCTGAAAACGGCCGGGACACAAACAAACAGAGACCTCCCCTAAGGGTGGGAGGGATAACCAGTCCTGTCAGGCAAATCTTTTGTCTCATTAACACATGCTTAAGAAACAACAGATTTCACTTGATGCTGAGAAGGCGGAGCTTCTCAGCGTCAAGTGAAATCGTTGTGGTAAAAACTCATGGATGTTAAATGAATTAAATTTTCTTCCTTCATGTTTATAGTTCATGGTTTAATCACGGTCATGTCAGATTAATGGTTTGAAGACCATCCTATCATTGGTGCAGATGACTGAATGGTGGCTGCGGGTTGATTTCTTCTCTCTGCTGCAGCATCACCGAAGACGAGGATCTGAATCCCGAGCAGAAGGCTGAACGGGAGCGCGAGAGGAGGATGGCTAACAACGCTCGCGAACGCCTGAGGGTGCGAGACATCAACGAGGCTTTCAAAGAGCTGGGTCGCATGTGCCAGCTGCACCTGAAAAGCGAGAAGCCCCAGACTAAACTGCTCATCCTCCATCAGGCTGTGGCTGTCATACTTAGCTTGGAGCAGCAAGTCAGAGGTCAGTGTTGCAGCGCTGCTGCGGCAATTAACTGAAATGCTACATCACATCAAATCACTGCTGACTCTTAAAAACAACGTGTGTTTTGATGCTGCGTTCCTGCAGGTGGTAATTTAATTTCACTGTCACATCCAGAGCAGATACATGTGGAGTTAGAAAGGAAAAAATAGGGAATGGAGCTGCCAGAGTATCACAGACAGTAAAGAAAATGCAGGGCGTTTATTCAGCTCAGATGTTTCCCTGCAGTGCTGCATTTAGAGGTACTAAAATGAGTAATGATGAAAGATTTGAGGCGAAAGACAAACAAAGTAACGCCCTTTTATAACACCCTTAAAGCTTCGGTCTCTCTCTAAAATTTTATCTTAATTTTATTTAAAAAAAAGCTTTGACATGTGTTTAATTAAAGTGTAATCTGTGTTTATGTGAACTCACAGAGAGAAATCTGAACCCCAAAGCAGCCTGCCTTAAGAGAAGGGAGGAAGAAAAAGTGTCTGGGGGCTCCAGTGATGCCCAACCAGCCCACACAGGAGTCCATCCAGGCCTGACCGACACATCCAACCCCATGGGCCACCTCTGAGACAGGTACTCTCACCTCTAATTGAGCGACACACACTGCTATGATGGTTTTCTCTAATAACTGAATAATCGGTCATCTCATGACAGCATATTTTCTTTTTCTTTCTGCACTTTGATACCATGATAATTGCGGTCATCCTGTGTGTTTTCCTGGTTTAACTGATGTTTAGTTGATTACACAGGTCAGCATGATTGAATCATATTGACGCAGCATGTTTAAACCCAGCTAAAGTCCACAATCTTCATTTTTTACTTATGTTTCCTAAAATAAAATTTTTAACTTGAAGATGTCAAACTGTAAAATTCTTTCAATCGTTGTTATTTAAAAAGATGCAGATAGATGGAATATTCACTAAATTATTTAAATTTTAATAAAATCTCTGCTAAGGTTACCAGAAACCATCAATCAGTCACATTTCATGAGAGTTAAAGTTGCCAGCCATCACTAAGAGGACAAATTTTGCTGGCTGACTGGTCGCGCTTCCAGCCACGTGCGTGGCTGTGCTGAGCGGGGTTTCCCCCTCATGGCTGAGAGCTTTGTTAAACAAGGATTTGGGGTGAAATTGTGCACGGCTTATTTGCCGTTTATGCATCAGAATCTGTTCAATAAACTGCACTTTCCAGACATACTTTTAGAGACAGTGAAGATAACAAACACTGGAAATATTGGAAAGTCTGGTTGTTCTTGGCCGGCGATCTGCATCTTTGGCTGGTTTTTCCTGTGCTGCGTCACTTTTTAGTAAGGCTCTAAATCTATGTTACCTCATTTAAAGTAAGCCAGTGCATTTTCTTCTCATTTTTGGCTATTCGATCAACAAAACTGTATTTTGTATTTGAATAAATTAAACCCCTTTTTTATCCCTTATTTTTATTTGGAGGAAAAATCCTTTAATTTAAATGTTATAATTGTCCTTTATTGATTTATGTCTGATTTATGTCAGACTTTTTAAAAAATAAATATGTAAAACAGCAGGACTTTAATCACCAGCTCTAGTGCTGAAGCTAAAATTTGGACGGCCTACGCTCAGCTCCTTTGATGCGCACCTCTGATCAGTGCTCCTTCTTTGCTTCCTCTCCTCCAGATCAGAGCGATGCAGATCATTTCTGTCCCGTCTGAGTCGGTGACCTTGCTTCCCAGTGACAGACAGGACTCGCAGTTTGTGACACCAATTGGAGGAGACAGACCACTTGAAGCAAAACGACGAGTCTAACACAGTCCACTCCTAAGATTGAAGTAGAGCCAAGCGTCCAGCTCCCTGTGACCAGATTCCATTTGCAAATTTCTCCCCCACAAGAAAAAAATCTTCAACACATATCACTGTCTGCAAGAAGTGTGTTGCTTCTGAACAATCAGAGACTTCGCAATCTCCTCCAACCGTATGTGGAAATTGCCTTGTGCCTAAACTAAATTGACGAATGCATTGTAACAGCAATTGTTTTTATTTGTCTGTTTCTTTGTTTTTTTTCCTATTTATTATGTTATTGAGCTATAAAGTGTATGTCTAAAGGGAAAGTTAGGTCAATACAAAGAGAAGCATGCGGCTTTTCAGTCGATCTATAGTTTGCCAGTGTCGCCATCAACCCTGAGCACTCCACCCCGGGAAAATCTTTGAGTCTGAGATTGGGGGAAAAATGTTAGAGATTAATTTATTGGCCAGTTTAGACTGATATTTATACCCAACTGAAAATCATCACGAGCTGAAAAACAAAAGCACCCGTTTTTTAAATATAAATTTTTTAAAAAATTATATATTATTTATATTTTTGTTTTCCTCGTTCTGCTACTGGCCACACGTGAAACCAAAACTACCTATGTTTGTTTCTGAGCAGTTTAGATCCGTCTCTGTGCTACTGACCGGCAGGTAACAGGTCCAGCTACGATAGCGTCAACAGCACGGGAGGTGACGCACAAACGGCAAACTGTAGCTTCACTGAAGGCTCAGATTTAATTGGTTTTTTTTGTTTGTTTTTTCCCAGTAGTGAGCAGTGAAAATACAGAGGGCAAACTTTTTGCAAACCTTAGCATTCCCTGCATATTTTAGTGTCTTAACTAAAGGAAGAGGCGACTCCAGCGCCCTCGCTTCCCTTTGCCATATAGTGTTAAACGTAAGCAGTGGCGTATGTTTGCAGATTCCTCCTCCGGACGTCAGCACAGAAGTGTTGGCTGTGTTGGCACAGAAGTGGCTTTTTTTCTTTTGAAAATGTGTTATTATTTTCTTGTTTCTGCCACCAGCTAATCAGAGATCTCCTAATGAAGACGTTCAAAAAAAACAAAAGTAGAAAAACACGCAAAAAAACCCCAAACAACACAAAACGACGACCACAGTTTCTCCTGGCCTGATCAAACATATCAATTTTCTTTCTGTTAATATCTCAAGACATTAAATTCTAATAAGCGCAGTTACTCCTGACTAAAATTTAGTTATGCTTATTTGTTGTAACAAGTCCTTTCTGTCCAGCATTATAATTTCCGGTTTTTAGCTAGCAGAGAAAATCTGTAAGTTATTTTCAGTGATGTTTTGATGGAAGCCATGCTATTCTCAGTATGGCAAAGCAGACTGAACATTTCATGGATTATTCTGAGTATCATTGAACTGTAGCATGATCATGATAATGAGGATGATGATGATGAACAAAAGCAGGATTTTTCTTTTTTATGTTCCAAGACATCGGTCATGGCTTTATTTCTTTTTCCCTATCCGTGTGCATGCGTTACGTTTTCCTTTTTTTGAGTCTTTTCGGTCTTAAGACTTGCTTTATATTCCATTTATTTCTTTGTATATTGCGTTCTATCATTATTTACACCTTAAACAAGGCTGCCGCATTCAGAACGAGTATTCTGTACGATAAAGGGACTTTGATTAGAATAAAGGATGATGAGTTTACAATTTAACAACCTCATTTTAGTGAAGAAGAATCCAAAAAGAGAGAGACCTGGTCGGTTGTGGTGTGTTCTCTGACTGAATGAGGCCTTGTTCATCATTTCAGTATTCATGATCCTGTATTCATGTCGGCAGACTTTGAGGGTATAATGTGTGTCACTTCCGGCTCGCTTCCCTTCATTTGTTTTCTTTCTTTCTTTTAAACTTCCCGTTCTTCCTGTATTTCTTTGCTCCTCTGTTTGCCAAGTTAAACTTTGCTGTATCCCCAGATGCTTTCCCTTGTATAATATATGAAAAAAAAAAAAAGAAAATCAAAAGAAAAAAAAACATTTGGCTTATTTTTCACTGTAGTTAGTCTTTTATACAATAATACTGTAAGAATATTTCTTGAATTCTAAATATTACTCTTTCTAGATTTTTGAAAGCAAAAGTTTTGAGTAAAAAGTTTCTTACTTTATTTTACTATATTAGATAGTAAAATGTACGGTTATTTACCATAACCTGTCCATTATCACAAAAAAGTTACATATGGCATCTCAAGAACACGGCTGAACTGCTGCTCGTAGTTTAGTACTTCAAAAAGGCTCCGTATGAGCTCCAGATTCCTAAAAGCGCGACCTCCATCGTACTCCTCAGTCTCCGTTGTTGATTGATTGAAAAAAAAAAAAGGAAAAAAAAAAAGATTTGTTCTTGTGTCAAATAAAAGGTGTTGTTGATGCACATTGAAAAACTGCGGCAACGAGAATTTGAATTTTCTGTCATTTTCAAACAGAAAAACACGATGTATATAACATTTATGTTGCAATAAATGTGCCATCTTTTTTTAAACTCGATCGTATGTGCATTTATTTCACTCATCTTCCTCTCCATATTTACATTTTTCCACCTTTCCATAACCTTTGTTGTGTTTTAACGCACAGGAAGGAAGAGCTCTGAAACAATGGGATTCATTTAGACTTCCTTATCGTTTTTGTTATTTTGTTTTTGAGACATTTCTACAGTGGATTTAGGCCAAATGAGTGTTTTATAGTATGTAACTCTTTTTTGAAAGTAATACCAGTGGACCATTGTAGTCTGTATGAAAAGTACTATGAATATATGTTTCTATTTTTAATAAAGTGTGATAGCAGCGTACTGTATATGTGCTGTGCTCCTACTTTTTCTTTTTTGCAAGTTCATTTATGCAGTATAGAGACAGATCCTCGTGCCTTAACCTCCTAAGACCTGAACTCTTCCATGGCATGCATTTTTAATTTCTCTTTGATATTTGGGCATATTGGGACCTCATGAATGTAAAAACAAAGAATTGCCAGATTAATTTTTTGACCTGATTTGTGTTTCTGACAAAAATGAGATCCACATATGAGGACATTTGTTTTAAATTTTGATAGAACAGTGGCAGGATAATGTCCTCGTAAGTGGATATCAGGCTCTTGTAGAGACAAATTTATGTTTTTAGGTCCAGACAACCCAAAATGTGATGTCCACATATGTGGACGCCAGGTCCTAGGAGGTTAAATAATATTTGAATAAATTGTCTTATATTTTGACACAAAACAAAATGACCCACCCAGCACTGAAATTGAACTTCCACAGTCATGTTGAAAAGCACAAACCTAAACAGTTTTTTAATAAATGGCTTTGGTGGAAGTGTCTCTCTCTGTAACCTGCCGTACTCAATCTGCTACTTGTGCTGTGACTGAAGTTAATGAATCCCAAAAGCGTTGTGAAAATACTGCTCTGAACCTGGAAGATTGTTGCTGTGCTGTAAATCTCAGAGCCTGTACATCTGCGCAGAATTATCTCCGTGCAGATGTAAGCATGGAGACCGCTCATTGCGTCCTGAGAGGTCTGATCTCGAGTCATTCGTCAGACTGAGGTGACAAAAGTGCTGACTGCCGTTCTGTCTGCGGTGAGCTCAGTGATGCGCGGTGGCCTTCCAGCGTTCCTCGCAGGGATAAACGGAGCGTGTGACTGTGCTGAGCTCTGGTGGTGGTGGTCGTGGGTGTGCATGTTTTCTGTAGGAGTGGGACCACCATGTCTGAAGGCTGACTTCCTGTCATGGCTGCTGGCTGAGCCAGCTGACAGAAAGTCCTTGGCTCACATCCTTGAATCTCAACCAAAGAGCCTGCTGCTCCTCCTGCTCTAACAGTAAGATCATCCGCCTCTCTGCCACTTTCAGGATGCACGCTGCACTGAACAGGCCTCTTGTCTTCTGTTTCACTTTCTAATCTCAGCTCTTTAAGATTCAAGGCTTTTTGACCATTTCAACATAGTGAGGAGAACAGGATATGATATTCAGACATTTCACAGAGACACAAAGCAAGTGCTTATCTGTCAATAATGGAAGTTTTAGGCATAAAGTGTGGAAAACAAATACGACAGCACAAAAGTAATTTCAAAGATTACTTTTACATGTACTCAAAACAACAATGTACTGCTCCTCCTGCCCACACCAGCTGCACAGAGATCCATTTTTGAAGCAGTTTAGAGTGATGGATAAAATACCTAGTCCTTGTTTTATATTAAGAAGGCCACAAAAAAGCTCCAGGGTTCTGAATTAGACACAAGAAGTCTGGTAACTTCCACAGTTTGTCTTTTTAGTATCAGATTCCCTCAGTAAGGAATCCAGGGACAACATCTTTATGAGGAGCAGTAAGACAGGGTGAAGCTTGATGAGGTTCACCTGTGTGTCTGTGTGTTAATGACCTACCTGACATTTGTGCACCCACCGTAACCTGCCAGATGTGCACTGATGGTGTAGTTAGTTATCTACACACCAAAGCTGGGAAGCAAGAGTGTCAGTAATACAGTGAAATCAGATCCAGAAAGTAGCATGGGCAAGGCACTTTATTAGGTACACCCTGCCAGTACCCAGTTGGACACCTTTTGCCTTCTGTCTTAATTTTTCATGGCATACATTCAACAAGCTGCTGGAAACCTCTGAGTTTTTGGTCCATGTTGACTTGACAGCATCACACAGTTTCTACTTATCATGATGAGAATCTCCTGTTGCACCACATACCAAAGGTGCTCTGTTGGATTGAGATCTGGTGATCAAGGAGGCCATTTGAGTACAGCAAACTCCTTGTCATATTAAAAAAAAAACAGTTTCTGATGATCATAGCTTTGTGACATGGTGTCTTACCCTGCTGGGAACAACCATCAGAAGATGGCTACAGTGTGGTCACAAAGGGATGGAGATGGTCAGCAACAATACTCAAGTAGGCTATGGTGTTTAAAGATGCTCAGCTGGGCTGAGGTACCAAAAAGAAAACATCACCCACACCATTATACTACCATTGATTGGCTCATTAGATATTTGTGTGTACATTTTTAAATGGAGATCCAAGTCCAGATAGCAGCAAGGAAAAGATTAGCTGATGAATATAAATATGTGGGAACGCTAATGGATCCAAAACTGGCATTTGAAACAGAAGTGTTTTTAAAAAAACTGTGAATAGAGTTTTATTTAATGTGGATATTTTAGGAATAATTTAACAATTAAATATTTAAAATAAAATTCCCACAATGGCTCGGTGACTGTGAAAAGATGAAATCAAAAAAATAAAATGCATCTCCACAATTGCTGCTACAGGTCAGTTGGGCTGACCTGCCCCTGGAAAACCTGCAGACCCCCTTATTGTATAATTGGGATAAGACTGAGGTGTGCACAGAGCATGCCCAGAGGTCCCAGCTGTGGCACCTCAGCGGAGAACAGAGCTCCCATTGTGTGCGGCTGTAACCCAACACAGTGGCTCAGATTAAAGGCTGCGGTGCCGCGTGGTCTCTGCGGACAAAAATATAAACAGTGGGCCACTACAAAGGCGAAGGGGAAGCTAGGCCCCTGGTTTAATGAAGTTTACACTGCAGTGGCAAGATCTATAAAAAGACAAGTGAATGCACCGTTTCTTTCTCCTGCCACTCAGGAGCAGCATGGATGCACTGAAAAGAGAGGCTGGGGGTGCTTTAAGCAGCACTCACTTTAATGCCACTCTGATTTGTATGACAGCTGTTATTTGAAGTTCATGGCATTGATTAGGCCCAAAGAAAATATCAGTTAGATGGGTACTGGTCACATCTAACTGATCGACCGACGTTAGTAATATTTAAACTAAACATGGTTCCTGTGTATTTATGTTATATTAAATTTACATAATGTGGTTTCAAGTACCTTTCAAAGTTGCAACGTTTATTTCTTTCATAAATAAATATTAAACATGTGTTTTTCTAAAATTAGACTGCTCTCAATGTAATCTTCATTATCTTAAGTGACGATGAAGATTATATCCATAAAACATTTCAGTACAATAGCATTTAAGCCTCAAATACACCGGAGATCTTCAGCTTTACATTATCTCTTGATTGTTTTAAAGGTCATTTGTTCCATAAATTTTAAAACAGCCTGAGAAATAAGAAGCAAACTTGATGATTATTATTCGCATCTTCTTCTGTGGCTTGTTTAATAATATTTGTCTAGCATGTGGCTACACTTGCTTGCTACAGGTGACTGTTTATGATGGAAACTGAGCATCAAGCACAGCACCTCAGGATCACTGACACTGACTGTAATCCTGCTGTCGTTTATAGTTGCACAGTGCCATTGGCACCCCCCACTAAGAGCATGCTCACCATCACAGAGGCTGCACACAAACAGTATACACTCCCCACAATCATCAGCATTTTTCTAGCATATCTGCTCAGCATAATAACTAGCTCATGCCTTTTAAATCACTCTCTGAGATACTCATTGTTGACTTTCTGGTGATGCGTTTAGGTGCAGTCAGGTGAGCTTACCATCCACTAGATGACGCTCTCGGTTTTTAAAGACATTCACTTACAAATTGGATTTATGCGTACATTATGTAACGTGGGAAGTTTTCCCAGGAGTCACAAAACTTTTAGTTTGTTTTAGAAATTAATAGAAATGTACAAACTTTTATTGTGTTACACTACATGTCAAACACATTTTTGAACTACAAGGAGTTAATAAGAAGGAAAAATTTATGAATTAATTATTTGTCAGGTGTCACCTCTGGCTACAATACTCCCCGCTAGTGCAGGAGCTTCTAAAAACCGAGCTGAACCGAGCCGAGTCGGTCCAAACTGAGTGGGGCCTGGGAGTTCGGGGGTAGTCTGTGTGAGATCTGCTCCAGGACCAGCGGACTGCTTTTGAGTGGGTGGGCGGGTAAAGTGCGCTTGTTTGAGGAGGCGGAGCGGCCCGGAGGCTCAGAACGTCCTTCTGAAACGGTTCTCACTCACTCTCAGAAAACAACTCAGGACCAAATAAGTTAGCAAAGTGCGGCGCGGGCACTTTGCAAAAGAGTTTAGCTTTTAAAACCGCTCGAAGAAAACTTT
Source organism: Rhamphochromis longiceps (assembly GCF_057381845.1). Classification (NCBI taxonomy): domain Eukaryota; kingdom Metazoa; phylum Chordata; class Actinopteri; order Cichliformes; family Cichlidae; genus Rhamphochromis; species Rhamphochromis longiceps. The sequence goes on from NC_140557.1 coordinate 19,402,128, forward strand.
TTTTCCAAACCTGGGATAAGTGAGCAAGCGAGAGCAACGACGCCGGTGAGTAACTAACTAGCTATCAGTAACTGTCCTGTGCGCGAGACTCTTTAACAGCCGTTAAACTCAGCCGGAGGAGAAAAAAATTAAACGAATAGAAGGGCCGCTTATTTTTCTACACAGCTCGTTTACTTCAGGTGAGTGGTACAGGTGAGAAATAGGTGAAGTAAAATTTGAAGATGGTGATGTGTTTCTGCCACCTGTTGCACTCAGCAGCCAAATAACGAGAAACTGCGTCAAATCAAAGCGCTACCTCTTCACTTTGGCTAACGAGCTACTGTATGATTTCAGTTCTCAGATCTGCATCCAATTAACTGTTTTTTATCTGACTTATGTTTACAATTGCTCCTGTAAGGTCACGTTGCTTCTACTGTACCTGCCGCTAGAGATTAGTGAACTCCCATTCATGTTACATAACCTAATAATAGTTTCCCACCGTTTAAACCCTCACAGGCAGGTTTGTTTCCAACTTTTTCCAAAGTTTGGTCCCATCTGGATTTAGGTGTTTTGATATGTGAGTGGCTACAGGTGTTGACACAGAAAAAGACAATTTTTTGCACTTCACCCTCGCTTGCATCCTAACTTGCACTCTGGATGGACATCACAGGCAGCACAGGGGTCATTGAAGGAAGCACCGACCCTGTGTAGGACAGTGAGGCAGCTCACTGAGAGTTTCCTCCTTTTTGGAGTGAAAAACACAATGGGAGGAAAAAGTAACACACTTGTTGGAGCCCTTGTGTGCTAGATACATACACTGAGCATAAAAGGGTCTATTGTGTCGTCTCAGGCTTTAATCTGGCTCATCCTCCCTGACAGGACACCTTACCTCAGCCTTTCTCTCCTCCCGTTTGCGTGTGAAACTGAGTAATTCTGGCTAATTGGAACATCATGTCATTAGTCTAGTGGAAACAAACTGGAGTTGAATCATCTTCGTGGTTTGCTAGGAGTGGCCCACAAAAGTTTCTTGCAGTATTTCATGGTGGAAACTTTGGCTGTTTATAAGGCAAGATTTTATTTAGTTTCATTAAGTTAAATGCTTCCCAGGTAGCTGTTGTTTCATGCCTTATATGGCAGGTGTGTATTTGTGTGTGTGGTGGTGGGGGGGCATTTACACATTTGATCAGTGAAGAAATACGTGGGGATCAGGGTGGTTTTTCAAGCTCAGCTAAATGCCTTAGTTTAAAATCTCCTGCCAGATAAGATAACCAGAGATGAATGTCTCTTTTGGCCTGTCTGTCTGTCTGTCCGCCCGCCCGCCCGCCCGCCTATCTGAAGGTAGTGGCAGTGGGCTGAGCAGGGTATTACTGACTTCCTCTTCCTTAGCAGTGTTATCCATTTCCTCCTGGGGGATCCCGAGATACTCCTAGGCTGCGTGACATATACTAGGAATGTCAAACACACCAGTACTGGCCCATTGGAGGCTCCAGTTGGTCCCACTGGCTTCAGTGAATGTGTAAACTGTAAAGACAGAGGGCATACATTTAGGACTTAACTTTCTTTTAATGAAGTTTTAAATTATTCTTAATGAAAGACATTGACAAAATTAGTAGGAGACAGATTAACCAGCAAATGTTTTTTTTTTTTTTTTAAATTAGTATTCCATCAAATAAAGGTTCCTGTTTTTCACTTTTTTTTTAAATTACAGGACAAAGTTGGTTACTGGTTTCTTTGAGTTACTGCAGTAGAATAGTACAATATTGGAAGATCTCAAAGGAAGTGTGTTATTTCATATATTATTAAAGAGTAGTTACACTGATCTGACCCACTTAAGAGCAATTTAAAAGGACATGTAAAATCTCCCCAAGGAGTTCTTTGTTTTACCCAGGGTCTCCCCCTAGCTAGGCATGCCTGGAAAACCTCCAAAGTAAGGCATCCAGGAGGCAGATGGTTGAACTACCTTAGCTAGCTCTGTTCATCTGGTAAGGTAAACCAGGGAGGAATCCACCATTTTGCTGCAATATCCACTTTCTAGCAAATTAGAAAAACCTGAAAATAGACATGTAAAACAGCCAAATTTACAGGTGCATTGCCATGAAACCCCTCATAGTACTATGTTTTCAAAATGATTATCTGTGTCCATAAGTCTGTCTTGACCCATTTCACACTTATGTGATACATCCTGCTTTTGCCCTTTCTTGTCAGTCTTATCAGTGTCCTCCTTCCAGGCCCACCTCTGTCCATCTTTGTATTGTAACATCAGAAAAGGATGCTATCAGCAAGACAAACAGGAACACATTGAAAGGCCATTGTCCAGTGAAAAGCACATGGTGGCTGCTGATGGCTTTGTCTCCACTGGCTTCCCTGAAAAACACCGGGTGGCTCACTTTTAATATTTGTACACAGTTTGATATTTATTGCCAGCTGCGCTCTCACGGTCTAGCTGCAAATCTGTCAGCTTTGACAGACCTGTAGTTATTATGCATGTGACAGAAAAGGGCTCGATAACATTTTGTTGCCCGCTTTTCATGACTTTTCCCAGGGCTGCAATTAACAGTGTCATTTACAAGGCTCACCTGTGCCGTTTGTGCACACAGACAGAGAACTGAACCCAACACCTGCTGAAGTTATTTAGACATGACAGCTTTGAGATGTTTCCCTGGTTTAACTCATTCATATTCATGATGATACCTTTTAGCAGGTGAAGAGAAAGGCATAGTCTTTGTCAAGCATGGTAAACAGTCATTTCGTTATATCATACCTGTTAGTCACACACTTGTGAGGCCTTGCTAAACAGTACCTGGCTGTTTCTGTTGTTAAAGAATGTGGCAGAAGTTGACTCATCTCTTGAGGGATATTATGGTTTCTGAGATGTTACAGGCAACACAAGGGGAGGGCACTGTCTTCATTTGGTTAGAGCACATTACTTGAGTAGTTTGACACAAAGGTCTCTCCTGCGAAACAAGTAGAATAGAAGGAATGCAAGACAAGAAGGGAAAATGAAAGCTAGAACAATAAAGTTTCATTATTGGCTGAAAGTACATCTAAGGAATGTTTGTTGATGTCGCTGAATTATGTAGCATCTCATCTCTGACTAATCCAGTGCTTCTAAATCTTCTCCTTGCAGAGGTGGGCCAGTTGATCCAGGGAGAGGGATTTATTTTCCTTCTGCATTCCTGATGGAGTCATACAGAGTGTCTGGCATTCCTAGCAGTGGACCACAGCGGGGCTACGCTCAGCCATCCCGCCCTTCCAAGCCACAAAGTAATGGAGCTGGAACATATGGTCTCAGCATCCGAGTCCAAGGTATAGATGGACACCCATTTGTGGTTCTCAACAACCAGGATGGGGGTCCCCACACTTATATGGACCCCAGAGGTAATGGCTACATCGACACAGAAGACTCTTTTATCAACAGCTACGATGAGTATGACTTTAGACGTGGCAAAGAGGCTGAATCTAACAGCCCCTTTGTGGAGTACAGGACTCAGAAGATGTTGCATTATACTGGTCCCCAAAATGGTGTCACAGAATCCCAAGAAAAGAAACCATCCTCCCTTCTGAACTTCCAGAAGCACCCTGAGATACTACAGCCGTATGATCCAGAGACCAACTCCCTAAACCTTGAGGGTTTCAACAGCCTTCCTTCAAGGCCTGACACTGGGAGCCAGCCCCAGAGTTGGTCCCCAAGGTCTGCAGCATCTCACCGTAGGGCATCAAGCCTTGACCGGAAAAAAGATGCCACGCCGCTTGAGAACAGACAACCTACATCCCAGAGTGTGAATGAGGCAGGCTTTCCTAAGCTGAAGCCACAGCTCACTCAGCCTCAGAGCAGGCCACAGTCACAACTGTCTCAGCCACAGATCAAAGCTCCTCTTACCACCCTGAATCCAGCTCATCCCAAGCTGACCTCTAAAACTCCACATCAACCAGTTCCTCCAGCCCAGCCTCAGCCCTCCACTGTGTCGAGCCCTAGGAGCAGTGCCACCTCCAGCCTTGAGCGCACCCCTCGTGAGCCTGATGTCCTTCCCCTGCGCAGGACTGATTCCAGCGAGCCAATTCTTCAGCCTTCTTCCCGTTCCCGCCACTCCTCCTCATCTTCCACCTCTAAGACGCCAATGGATGAACAAATGGAGGCCCTTTATGCAGACACCATAAACCGTCACGAGAATCGTCGCTACATCCCTTTTATGCCTGGTTCAGGCAGAGATATTGACACAGGCTCTATACCCGGTGTTGATGAGCTCATTGAGAAGTTTGACGGCAAAGATGGCACTCAACGCAGAGGCAGGGCGGGGCGCAGAAACAGGATCAATCCAGAGGACAGGAAGCGCTCACGGAGTGTTGATAGCGCCCTCGGCCTGCAAAATAGCTCTAGCTACACGGAGCTACATCAAGGCACATCCAAGGAGCATGTCCTGCTTCCCTCACAGCTGAGGATGCAGAAATCAGCTGGAAGTCAGGACTCCTGGCTTTTAGATCACGTTGATTCCAGATCTCATGCCACCAGTGCACCTGGCTCCCCACAGAACACCATTTCTAAAGGTGTTGGCTCTATACAGGGTTACAAAAACCCTCAGACTCAGTCCTCTTCTCTATCGTTTAAGATTAAAGCGAGTGAGGAAAGTGAAAAGGTTTTGACATCATCACTGTCATCGTCATTATCCAGGCCATCTTCTTTAGCAAACAAAAAACCCGGGACAGACGCGGACGTGCAGGTAAAATGTCAGACCATTATCACTGCATCCTACATTTGTTTGTTTTAAGTTATGTTTCGTTTTAATTTAAAGTAGCATTTTTCAAAATATGATCTATGAGAGAAGTGTTCCTCTCTTTTATTTTGTTAAGATCTCACTCTCTCTTCCTGACATATCCAGGCAACACCTGATCTCCTGAAAGGTCAGCAGGAGCTGTCACAACAAACAAATGAAGAGACAGCAAAACAGATTTTGTTCAATTACCTTAAAGATGGGTAAGTCTGAACTTTTTCCCATACAAAATGTGACCAGATATTGTGAAAACATCTTGACTCAAGAACTGAGTGTTGTTCACACAAAGTAAGAAACCGTTCTGTGGAAGTAAATTAATGTGCCTTTTTTATCTGAGCTGGACTGTTTGTGATAAAAACGAAGGAATGTGGTCTTCGTACCCTCCCATCCAGGCTGTGAGCGATCCAGTTGTCTGGAATTTGTTTTCCTGCAGAATCCCACTTTTAGTCAGCTTTGTTCTTTGTGTAGTGTGAAATAATGAATAAAATCCTGTCTTTCTGTAGAGGAGACGATCTGTCTCGAAAAAAATTACATCGAGTTTGCATTTAGGCTATGGATACCAGCGAGTCTTTCAGTAGTTAAACAGTTAATACTGTCATCAGTAACAATTTCATGGAGAAAGTTACAGTTAATACAATCACTACAGTTTCTGGATGTGTTATTGAATCGGGGTATTGTAGAAGTCGAACAGGAAGCTGTTTGGGTGTGTCGGGCAACAGGTCAGGAGCCACAGGACAAATGAAAGGAAGCACAGATGGAAGTGCAGGGGCTGAAATTGAACTACATTCCCAAGGCCCAGAAGAAAAACATGCAGCAACAGGGGTTATAACGGTTTAATGAAAATCATGTGTATGAGGAGAGGGGAGATTTAAGGGGTTTGGCTTTCAGTGTCAGTCTCACCATTTATTGAAATAATCTATCGCTGCTGTCAAGTGAAAATGGCGCAACTTCAGTTTTGTTGATTTTATGTTTTCACCCGAACTAAAGGATTAAATGTTCTTCTGTGACTTTAGAAAATCCCCTGATCGTTGGGCCTTCAGACATCTGTTGATGATCTCAGAAATGGGCATTGTTCAACGCCGAGGACCAAGCTGCTTTTTAAACTTAGGAGAAGTTGAAGTTGGAGGAAATTGATGTTTTTTTACTATTTAGAACAATGGGTTAGTCTGTTAGTTTTTAAAGACATTTGAAAATAATAGGGCTGGTGTAGAAACGTTGTGGGTGTGGTTGTCCTTCTACCCAATACTGTAAATCCTAGCTTCTTTCTCATCACCATCTTTTGTTTCAGTAATTATTATATTATTTGGGCGGGTGGCTGTAGCTCAGGAGGCAGAGCCAGGCCTGTGTGAATGGGTGACTGAGGCATGTTATATAAAGCGCTTTGAGTTCTCAGGTAGGGTAGAAAAGTGCTGTGTAAGTGCTGGTCCATTTACTATCTAAAATAAACGAAACTTAGACCTGACTACAGAAATTTACTTGCGTTTTTTATTGGAGTAGGAATGGTGAGATCTCTTAGCCCTTGTAGCCATTTTTTAAATATATAATAGAAAAAACTGAAATGTATATATTTCTATAGCTGCATTTTATATACCAATGTAGTTCCGAAAATAAAATACACTGCCTATTTGGATTGTGTTTATGTGTCTAACAGTTTATTGGATGGCTATAATGGCGCTGTTTGTGCTGTGAGGTGTCACTTCCAGGCAGCATGATCCTTTCTCTCCCCTTCTAAGGAGGGGAATAAGCTACTGTTTTCCCAGAACAATCTGGGATTAACTTCTGGCCGCCACAACATTGAAATAAAGTTTTTGAAACCTTTGATAAGCAGAGTGTTTTAACGCAACTGTCTGTGTGCACGTCTGCAGGAGCAATGATAATGATGAGATGACGAAGAAAAAGGTCAACGTTGTGTTTGAGAAGATACAGACATTGAAGTCTCGGGCCACAGCAAGTGCGCAAGGCGACAACAAAGTAAGGCCATTTTATGTCATTCTGCTTGTGCACAGTGGCAGTCTACAGTTACAGTGTTAAATGCCAACGAGATGTCAAACAAGATGTCATCTTTATGCATCTTTATATCACAATTGGTGGTGATTGGGGTGGAGTAAAAGAGCAGCACCAGCTTAATTCTTTAGTCTGCCTACCATTAAATGGGTGGGAGATTAGCCAGACTGGTTTCATTATTATTCATTAAAATTCATTTTTATTTAAGGCGATTGATGATTAAATATTGTGTGCTTTCATGAGATGTTAACACCAAAGCTGTTTACTGTTACCCGAAGATTATTTAATTTATCAGGGTACTACTGTCCAAAGACCTAGTCTCCATTTGTATTTGTAATGGATTAATAAGAAATGAGCACCTCTAAATTGTTTGTTTTCTCCAGGCCCAGGATCTTGCTGCTCAGACCAAAGCTCTGCAGGAGCAAAATGCTGAACTGGAGAAAGAAATGTCTGAACTGAAAAGAGAACTAGAGGAACGAAGCATGGTAAGAACAGTGCGACTGTCTCTATGACCAGCTTGTTTATGTTGGTTTTATTGCTTAACTTGTTGTTATTTGAGAATATCCTTTAATCAAGGGTTTGGCTGAAAAGGAGCTTTACAGGATTACTGTTCAACTAGCTGAATTTAAAGACTAGTGTTTGGGTGTAGCATTGACTAAGCGTAGTACAAAGGCTAACAGAATAATGCAACAAATAGGCTACTCCCTTGAAAACTCATTATTTAGTTGATCTGTTAGGTAAGGAATTAAATAAGAAGCTAAATAATCAAATATGGATAGTGTTGGCCAGGCGTTGACTTTGGGGTAAAATATGTGCCATTGATATGCTGATGGTATATCAATGGCACTGCTTGCTATACTTAAAACACGTCCTGTAATCAAAAAACGCTGAATCCTCAAACTTACTTTCAGCAAACAATAAATAAAAATGTTCATTTCAAATGCTAAAGCTTAGTTTAAGAAATGTAAAAGACTAGATGCGTGTCTCTACTTAAACACACAAGCTGTAATAACCTTGTCATTTTTACTTACAGAAAAATCAGGCTGACAAAAGGACGGCTGCAGATTTAAAGGAGCTGCAGGAGAAGATACAGCAGAGCATGGAAGAGTACAAGCACCTGAAGGAAAAACATGCCAAAACAGAAGCTGACCTACAGACCACAGTGGAAGAGTAAGTGTAAAGGAGTTGCAAATTGCCTCCTTAAGAGGCGTATTAAATAAAATATTTTATAAGCAGTTAATTTCAAATAGATAAATGGGTATTTTTTTTGTCAGCTGCCTCTCCAGTGACTCTCTCATCCTGCAGATGAACTCTGACTTCACCGTGTTGGATTGCAGCTTGTGATGGTAGACTATTGATTCTCCACCTGCTGCTGGTTCTGGTAAGAGTGATCCCACAGCTTTCAGTGGATCACCAAATCAAAGTCTACCATCATCAGCTGCAGTCCAACACAGTGATGAAAAAAATGACAAAATGTTTCACCTTAAGAAATTTAAAAAAGGTAATTTTTAATAAATGGCAGAAACACATCTTTAAAAAGTTGGGACAGGGCCATGTTTACAGCTGTGTAGCTTCTTTTAACATCAGTCTGTGAAAACATCTGTGAACTGAGGACACAAGTTTCAGAACTTTTGCTCAGCAGTCCATTTTCCATTTCATGATACACCAAATGTTTCAGTTGATGATCTGGACTTTCGACCTGCAGGGCAGCAGGTTCAGCACCTGGACTCTTCTACTATGAAGCCATGCCGTTGTAATAGATGCAATATGTGGTTTAGCATTGTCTTGCTGAAATCCGCAAGGACTTGACTAAAAAAATAAACAAACCCAAAAGTGATCTGGATTTGAGCATGTATTGCTCAAACACCTCTTTAAACCTTTCAGTATTGATGGTGACTTTCCCAAAGTGTAAGCTGCCAATGCCATAGGGACGAATGCACCCCCGTAACCCACACATACTGGATTTTTGTTGTTTTTTGTCCTTAAGTGATTAAAACTGGAAGTGCATGTGGTGGCATTTTGTTTGTATTGCTGCAGTACTGGTTTCTAATGACTAGCTATGAAGCCCCCACATGGGTAGTTGGGAACATACTCAAAGCCAGTGGGTGAAGCACCTCCTTTTTTCAGGTGTATCAAAAGTGTGATTTAAGTAACAGTAATGGAGATCTGTTGTTGAAACGGCCCAGACTGTTGATAGTTACTGTGGTTACCATATCAGTACCTCTGTGTTGTAGTACAACTCTTTGTGTCCCCATGAGTTTGGTAGGTTTATCTTTTACCCTCTATATTCCTGTGTGCCTGGTGACTCATTTACCATTCAATCACAGCACTAACTGTCCCGTTCCAAACTGCTTTTCGTGTAATTGTTTTCACAGTCATTCAAGTACAGAGTGTCGCCACTATTCATAGCTTCCTTGTTTTGTTTTGAGCTCTGCATGGTTGAAAAGGAAATTGTAGCAAAGTTGCCAATCTTCGAGCAAATGGTTTTGTGTTTTTAATTTGTGTAACACTTCATGAGAATTTCATGCTGTTGAAAACTGAGCTTTTTTCTTTAATTTCTTCCTGTGTCTGTGTTGGTCCTTTTATCATAAGGTTTTGTTCTGTGAATTCAGGATCTTTAATTATCATTTCCTTGTTCTTCAGTTTATTATCTGTAGCTTCAGCTTAGCTGTGCTTTTCAGCTTGAAGAGTACCAAAGAAGTCTTTACTCCTCTGACTCTTTTCTTTAAAATTAATTGAGCCTTATTTCCAGCTGCAAATCAATCAGGGACATTTCTGTTTATGCCGTCTACTCTTGAATCAGTATGTTACCTTTTAAAAAAAAAAATGAATAAATAATTTGTAAAAATTATAGCATGTTGCATTTGAGGCCAGTCTTTATCAATTTATTACTGTGTGGTTTTTGTTTAAGGTGTCTCACATCACTTATCATCCTCTGCCTCAGAGATGAAGAAGCAGATTAGAAATTATTGGTTTTCAATCATACAGTTATTCATTTTAACGAGTGTGCTCTAGAGGCGTTACATTCAGCTCAACCACATTTGATGCCATTTGTACATGAATTAAGGCGCAGATGCATGGGTATGTTTGTACATGTGTGCAGTGTATGAAAAGGACCTGTACCATGCTGTGACATGTTGAATGGTTTGTTAGGCTTTTCCAGGTGAAAATGGAAAGGGAGCAACATCAGACAGAGATCAGAGACCTGCAGGACCAGCTGTCAGAGATGCATGATGAACTCGACTCAGCCAAGAAGTCTGCTGCTGATGGAGAGAAAGACATGCTTATGGTGGTGAGCCACAGTGCCCTTTGTTATAGAAAGAAAAATAAATGTTTATTGTTCTTGCGTTTTTTTGGGGGGGGGGGGGGGTTGCATTAGGGTTAATTAACTTTATTCATAAAACAATATAGAAGATTTAAGCCTTTAAGTTCCTGTTTCACGTAATATTCAAAAGATCTAAACGCAGCCTGTATAGCAATTAACCTATCACTGATTTCCTAAATTCTTTACATTGTAGCTAAAATGATCACATTGACATTATAGTTGCTGAAAGCTTTTTTTTTTTTTTCTTCTGCAAATTCTGGACTAAAGTTGTCAAAATGTCTGCATTTTCCATAGGAGATGATGCAGCTCAAGGTAGAAATGCAGGAAGCTATCCTAGCCAAAGAGGAACAGGAGGAGGTGCTGAGGAGGCGAGAAAGGGAGCTAACGGCTCTGAAAGGAGCTTTGAAGGAAGAGGTGGCCGCTCATGATCAGGAGCTGGATAAAATGAAGGAGCAGTACGAGAAGGAAATAAGCAAGCTGCAGACATCTTTGGAGGAGGCCAAGCAGGTACTCAGCTTCCCATGTAGTTTCCCTCAGTTCCCTTCCTCCACTCTCCTCTACTTTGATTCCTTCTCTGTTTTCGCTTATTTGCCATCTCACCCACAGCACAATGTTACAGAGTGTTACAGAGAGGTGTGGGTATAAGCACAGTCAGGGGTACTGTAACCCTGTTTGCTGTGGATTTTAAGTTCATCTTAGGCAACGTCCTCACTTAATGTGTTTTCGTTTGAAAACGCATAGTTTTCTCTCCGTTTTGGTCTCCCGTCCACACTGAGACAGCGTTTTCCTCGAAGGAAAATGCAGCATTTTGAAAACGCTCTGGAAAATGAATACAATTGAAGACGGTGCTTTTGCATCGCAGTGTGGACAGTGAAAATGGAGACTTTCAAAAACGATGATGCATTTTTGTCATGTGATGCAGTCATGTGACCAATTAAACAAAGATAGTGGAGGGTATTATACAGCAGTTGTTTTGTTTGCTCTCAATTTTGACAGCCCTAGTTTGTACATGCTTCAGATAGTTTTTCTTCAAATTCTTTAATCCTCACTCACTAGTGTGGACGCGGAACGTTTTCAGACGAAAACGCTGTTTTCAAATCTATCCGGGCTAGGGTGGATGTAGCCTTAGAGTTTGGTCCTCTGCTTTGAAGTGCCATTATTTACACTTTCAGTAGTTACACAGCTGTGACACTGAGTATGCAGATTCCGAGGCAGTTGGTTTTAAAATAGGCAGAAAGATACGCTTGGTCGTTTTAATCAGAGTAACTACATTTCTATAAAAAAGAAATGCACGATAAGCATGAAAGGGAAGCAAAAAGGCCTTGTTGTTTTTTCTAATCTGCTGACCCTTAAAACTAATGCTCTTTAATTTATGTTGGTGAATAGTAGTTTCTCAAAACTACTTTACGCCTTAATAGAAATGTAGATAACTGCTACTAACTCGTCTTTTCGCATGTGTTGTACTAAACCTTGAAATATTCATCAATTCAGTCTAGAGTTGTGCGATGTGAGTTGTTTGTTCTTTTCAGTGAAGTGGAAATTGACCTCCACTTGAGTTCACTGTGGATGAGCTGAGTCAACAGAGCAAACTGATAAAATGAAAACAAAACGCTATGTAACATTTAAATGTTGCTCATCATCATTTTTCATGCGAAGTCTTTCTTAATGGCTTAGTCTTCTTACAAGGAGAACTTTTTAAAATTACAATTTAGAAACATTTGTCTGTATTTGTAAGTATTGCCTTACAGTCAAGGTCATTATTGTAGCGCAGAGAAAGTTTTATCATCATTATGACGATTTCTGGCAAGCTTCACAACTGTCTTAAGAAATCTGAACCATTCCGTATTATTCTGCACCACTAGTATATATCATTTTTACCAGAAGTTGGAGTGCATCAGTAGTTTTCTGTGTTACACTTGCACCACATAATATTTCCAGATTAGTGTTAGTGATGGGCCATTCATTACTAATAAATGAAAAAAGTGCATTTTCTAGTTAGAGGGGTCGTCATCTGTTGTTTCAGAAATAGGAGAAGATGAGAAGAATAGCTTTGAATGGCACTGAAGATGCATTGTTGTCAGTAGGTTGTTTTTTGTGACCCACGTGTGTCCTGTTTATCTTCACGAGTGGAACTTGTCCTTGTTCTCAGCTTCCTGGAGGCCTGGTTACACAGCATTGCTGTGTAACAAGGCTCTATGAGAACACTTCCTTTTGTCAAACAGAGGTACTGCTCGCCTGAGGTCATCAGGGATTTACCCTCAGTGCATTGTAAACATTTGGCAAGATAAGGTCATTGTTTTTTCTCTTGTGAGGTATAAAAGCTGCCTCTTGTTGAATTGTTTCCTTTATTTTCCTTGAATTAATGTTTTCTCCAGTCTGGTGTATCGATTACTATGCAGAATATGAAATTGTATCCATCTAACGCAGTGGCATTCCTTTACCAGTTTAATATATGTTGTTTATGCTGGGCAACATGCAAGTAGAGAGAAAAAAAATCTAAACAAATCAGCATGCAAGGCTGCCCGATTAAAGAAAAAATCATACCCATGATTGCTTAGTATTATGTTTAACACAGTAACTCTTGTTTCAAGGAGCCTCACAATGGACAAAAGTTTTTCTGAATTGGTTTTACCTTTCTTGTTTATCAAAAGTCAACAAAGCAACAATGTAATTCTTTTATCTCAGTAATCTTGTTTTTTATTTTGTTTATTTTTTGTAATTCAATTGTAATGGCATACAAATTTTGATTAAATAGACAGTCTTGCCAGCATGTAAATGACACATTAAGTAAATAATTTGCAGTCACAGCTAAAATACATATTGTGAATATTTCACCCTGCCCTCTAACTGAAGTGCTACCTTTGTTTAGGTGCCTTCCTCTTTGTTGGCCCTGATATTTGCAGTGACCAGACCTGCTCTTGTGGACAGGAATGGTGGAAAGTGGAACGCGAAATCCCTCTGTATATTAGTTAATTGCAGTGACGAGCCATCACTAATCTAATGAGCTGCTGTTCCTGATCGCGTCACGTCCCCTCTTCTCTCTGCACTCTGAAAGAGTCGGGGTAATTGTGGACCTCAGTTGCTGATGAATGATGAGTTTGTTTCACACAATAAAAGCAGCGGGGGTTGGGACATGCAGAATAAGTGGGTCAGTATGCTGCAAGAGAGGGGATGCAAGGCTGACCCCTGTGAAAGAAGGGTGGGGGGCTGCTTTGTGTCTCAACTTAAAAGCTACATTGTGTTTTTGATGAGATGAAATGTATGGAATTTTATCTAGGCTGAAAAACGTTGGTTTTATTGTTTTATGTAAATTAGCCACCGCTTATTTAACCAGCATTAGCACCATTCTTAATGTTCTGTAACTAAAGATATGTACTCATTGGGAACTAGACATGTGCTAGTATGTGAAAAATGCAGAAAGATGAGGTGTGGTGAGTAGAGATTAGGGTTCGTTTCCAGGAATGCCAGGGTTAGAGTGGGGAATGTGCACCCTGTAGACCTCCTCTTTACTCAGCTCCAGCTTTGTTATAGTGTACCTGCTCCGATCTGCGGGAGAGGTTCAGATATTTTCATTTATTCCTCTTCAGGGTGCTGCAGTTGCTTCTCCGTCACTACAGTGCTCCATATTTTCAGTGTTAGAGGCTTTAAAAGGTCTCAGCCCTTCCTAACTGTAAAGACAGAGCCTTGTGCTTATCGCATCATTTCCAGCTCTTGTTATGTTTCACCTACAGATCCAAACCACAGTGTGTAACACAGCCAGATTGTTATCACGCTCTCATCTCTAACCTCAATCCCAAATGCTGTATTCTTCATTTCCTAACTCCACAGTTTCCACACAACACTCCACAGTGATCTCATGTGGACCTAAATGCAGTTCATTTTCTGGCCTGTACTCTATCTCAGCCTGCCTCTTCAGTAATCTCTGCCAGTGTGTGAACTGAAGTCTCTCTGTCTGATCATCAAACTTGTGTAGCTCAGAGAAGAGTTCCCCCTCAGGCTTGTTTTGAAAGTAAAGACTTCAGCATGAGTCTGTGTGTTTGATGATAGCTCTGTATTTCCCAGCGTAGCTTTGGGAGCTGATTTACCAGGCGACTGGGAAGAAGAGGCATGAGATGCAGGACAGCAAGCAAGGAAGGAAATGATTATCTTGACAGAGATGGCGAGGAATTAGCAGTTTATATCTTGTTGAAATATTAGGCGATTTACTTCTTGGTCTTCAAAGAGCTGTGATGATAACTTTATAGATTGATGACTTTAAAAGCTATGAAAACCAGGAACTAAATATCCTGCAGCTCACTCAGGTGTTCAGTTCAGAAAATGTTGCAGCACAGCTAAACATGGGTCAGGTTTGTGTAAAACTAGGCAGTGGCCTGGATTTTTGTATTTATTGTTTTTGCAGGAGCCCAATCTGCCAAAACATCTCACAGAAGTCAAGTAAAACACTCATCTCCTGTTGAGATGTGCAGAGATGTTTGTTGTTCTGCTTTCTGTTTGGTTTGGCCACAAAGAGAGGAATCTGAACCTGTTTCATACTTTTGCATCTTGTATTTGGATTAATGCCAGCAGGCTGCTTCGCCACATGAAATTAAATGTGATAGTAAATTGATGTGTGGGCTGAGGTCTCTGCGTTTGTTGTAAATTCTCTGGATTGACTTGTTGTGTGGGATGTGTATTATGGGTGTTTCTTTTCTCACTCATAGCTCTATTTCATTTCTGTCAACTTTGGCCTGAAAAAACTAGAATATATGCAGTTTTCTGGTCTCTTTCTGTTTCTGCTCAGCATTTGATTGAACTTTATTCTGGACTGTGATACCTGATTTTACTGACACTCTGTGGTCTGTGAGTGAACAAACAGTGTTACCACTGTTTGTTAAAGGCTTTGTAATTTATTTATTTATTAAAAAGTGGTTCAGAATGCTTTACTTCAGCTGTACTTTGTCTTGCTTTGAATTTTCCTTAAATAAGAAACATCAGTGCCTCTTATAGAACTTATTTGGTGCCATTTTGTCTGGTTGTTACGTCCTTGCAAAGGGGCCTTGCAAAGGGGCCTTGCACAGAGACTGTTTTAAAAGCTGGTTTCCACTCACATTTCTCTGAGGACAAGACTATATTTGATTACGCTTTTACCCAAGGAGATTTTAGTACTTCTCAGGTTTCACATTTTAATTTGTACTTCAATCCTTTCTTTCATTAGTACATGACAGGTCTCCTGTTGCAGTTAACCTTAGTTTCGGGTGTCTGTCAGGTATCTGTTTTTTAAATTAAAGATAGCTGTTGTGTTTGTAATACATACTTTGAGTAGTTGAACCAAATCACAGCTTCTGCACTCCCCGAATAAGTTTTTCAAGTTTAATTTCCTGATATCAGGGTTAAGTTCAGATAATCTGACATCATGCAGAAAAGGCGGTGAGCTCTACATGACCTTGGGCAGTTTTATTTTCTTAAGTCATGTGTGTGTAGTAGTTCCTTTCCAACAAGGACCGCAAAGAACTCCATCTATCTAGCTGTCAAAAACTTAAACTCCACAGTGACAAGAACAGGATTAGTTAGAATAAGCAAGTGACATGCCGATAAATGCAAATAACACATCAAACACTCCCTCTGGTGTTTTGTGCACTGACAATGTATAAAAGACTTCCTGTAGCCTTTAGTGCTTATTTTAGCAGATTTGCATACCTTTGACCTCTGTTTTGACTAAAGTTGGGAAGGTAAGAAATGTTAATATATTCTATTGCAAATTCATCTAAAGGGAAAGCCAAAAATGTTTTGGTCACTGCTCCATCTGACTTAGCTTCCTGTCTTGAATCAGTTGTTGTACCTGCACAGATGGAGATGGAGGAGGTGATAATTTTTGAATGGTGAATTCTTAGCTGAGGCCCAAGCTGTTTTTACATATTATATATGTAATGCATTTCTTTTAAAATGTGTTAATATTATTTTAAAAAGCACTATGTGGCTCAAATGGCTGCTCTAACAGGTGCTTTTCAGTAGGGCTGGTGGTTATGCAAAGAGTAAAACCAAGAAAAGCATGCTAAATATCATGCAGTACAAGTGTATCCGAAGAACACTACTCTCTGTCTTCTTGTAAAATTATTTTTGTGTTCTTTGGAAGGAAAAAAAAAGTCTTTATCAAAGTCTCACCTTGATGAAAACAGTCTTTCAGTAGTGTTCTTTGTATATACTTGTACTACCTGAATAGGTTTTCTTGGATTTTGTTCTTTGTACATCTATTAATCATTATAATTATAATCTTGAAGTTGCAGAAAAGAAACCCCCGAATGAAAACAAAACCCACAAAGAACAACACCAGGAATCAGGAAGGGGGAGAAAGGATGACATTTTAGCAGCTCCCTGTGTGGAAAATGTCTTTATTTGGAGAAGCTTCCTTTCTATCTGTTTACTGTAAATCTAATATTTAAAAATAACATGTACCTTGAATGTATTAGAGTTGCATTTTGGATTTGTTTACTTGTTGCCCAAGCATTTTAGGTGAAAGTTAATGTACTAAATAATCCATTATATCCAATGAAATAATCTTAAATTCATCTGTGATGTATAGAAGTTACTCTGACATGATCAGCACTTTAGCTGTTTGAGGATTTCACTCTTTACTCTTTTTCTGAAGTTTGTTAATAGGTCGGTAGGAAAAGCTAAGCCAAGATTTCACTGTAGCAAACGACCTTTCTAAGTATTCGCTTCGCTTGAGCATTGGAGTTGCTTCAAAGACTGCACAAAGTTAGTTAATGTGCAACTCTAGGTAAACAGTTAGAGTACACATGAGGTCCCAAGTCAATCTTTGAGTTTAGGGTAGAAGGACAAGTGTAACAGCAGTATAATCTTAATACGTATTCTTCTTTGATATTTCACTAATACACTGAAGTCAGCTTGTGTTGTTGGTCACAAGTTGAAGTGGTGATAAATGAATATAATAAATAGACAAAATAAACAAATAATAGCTGATAAAGTGAGGTTAATCCTTTAGTGATTGCTGGGTAAACTTTAATACTGCTTTAACAAATTATTAACTTTTTGTACTAGTGAAAAGCAAGAGAATTAAGGCAGTAAAACCCTGAAGAAATTTAAAATTTAAAATTTAAAATTCAGTATTTCTCTAAGAGCCAAATAAAAAAAGATTTTTCTATTAGCAGTATGAACACTTAAGTTCACAGGTGTTCCTGATATTGTGAGATAAATGTGTTATAGTGCAGGTCTATTAAAGTCACTTAAAATAAATTAACGATGCAGATGGGAAACTTTTCATTAAAAACTGACTAATCGTGTCACTGCATCCCCTCCCACTTCTTCCCACAGACAGCAGAAGGGTCTCTCTCCTTCTGGCTGGGTGGCTTTGCTCTTGTTTTTAACACGTGACCCAATGTGGGAAGTGGGACATGCAGAAATGGAGCACAGACACCATCATGCCACACGTTATTCCTTTATTACTGTAGTTACAGCTTTGTTTATTGCCCTCAACACAATCACACTTTAATCAGTAATTTAATCGGTAAATCCACATTTATTATAGAGTTTAATCTTCCTAGAAAGTGGTCATAAAGATGGTTACCAGCATTTGTTGTCTATAAAACTGATTTGTCAGCTTTTTAATTAGTTTTCAGCATTTGGAGGGCTGCTGTAACACAATTTGACACAGAACATCTGATCATCTCAAACATTTTAGCCTAAACTTACACAAAAAACTGAGTATTTATTTATTCAACCAGATGCCAGTTTATGGAAGCACATCAAGCGAAAAATGTAATGGAATTTGATAAAGATACATCCACCCTGCAAAGAATGGGAACTATTATCATTTACATTATGTGGATAGGTGGCTAGGGAGGCAGGTAGATGAATCCTTGTGAGCCAAAAGCTAAGTTGCTCTTAAATGTTAAGTTTCAGATGGTACATGCAACCAAAGATTTAACTAAAACCAGTAGACCAAGTCTCAGTACAATATAAATAACAAAGCCATGGCAGTAGAGTCCAAGGCAGAAGCTGGAAATAGCACTATATGTCATATTTCCTGAGACAGGTGTTGATTCAACTTGGCCACTTTTGAGGCTGCAGTTTGTGCTGGTGAGAAATTGTATTATGTTATAAAAAGCAAATTCCTTTTCTTTTCTTTTTTTTTTTTTTTTTTTATAAAATCTGCAGATGTTTTTTGTGGTTCATCCATCTATCCAGGCATCCATTCATGTTCTTGGTGTTTATCCAGTTGGGGATCATAGGGTTGCTGGAGCTTATCCCGACTGTTATACGGTGAAAGGCGGGATACACCCTGGACAGGCTTGCAAAGCCAATGCATAGTCATAGTGGCCAATTTAAACTTGCCAAGTAATCTAACAGACATGTCTGGACTGTGGGAGGCAGCTAGGGTACCTGGCAGGAACCTTTGCAGGTATGTGGAGAACATAGAAACACTCCACCCAAAGGCTCAGGCGGCTGGTTGATTCAAATCCAGAACCTTCTTGCTCTTCTCGTCTGACCAAACTAAATTATCCAGTGAGTGGGTGATGAGGGCGGTTATGTTGTGACAGCGGAAAACAGGTCTGACTGGCCTGAAACTGGGAGGCACCCATCGCGTATTTAATACAGGACGTGCCTCTTTGTACACACGGTGATGAAAAGATGTGCTAACCAACAAGCACCTTTTATATCAGTCATGAAAGGGCATTCAGGAGGTGACTAGGCATTTAAAACTTTTTTAAAAAAAATTGTAAATAAATTGTCTGACAATTTACAAAAGGAAACTTTTCCGCGTTGCAGTTAAAATCTACTAACAGTTTGTTTCCTTATCTTTTTCAAAGATTAGATTAGGTTAGATTAGATTTTTACATGACACTCTTTCTGTGATTATGCTGCTTCTGTGGAAGGTGTTTGTAGCTCTTCAGTAAGAAAGTGCCAGAGAATGAATAACCAGTTTTTGGTTTCATTGTTTGCTTTCTTACATTTTTACCTTTCATCTATGTCTCACCAGCTAGATCACATTTTCAATCAGTTGGTTCTTAAACACAGAAGGCCTTGTGTGCTTTTGTGCATTAGTACACTCACACATACAAACACACCTGAAGTGTCATACTTGGATATCAGCTGAGTGTGTGATGCATAACAAAGACCTGCACAGAAAGACCCGTATGATTGTACTATCGCAGTCCTTTCGCATATTTTCCCACCTTGAGCATTTCTTTTATGTATTTAATGTTTCACCACTTTCACCTCTGTCATATATTAAAATGGTGACAAATCGAGTTTACAGATTTTGTTCTGTAATTTTGTGTTCACGGCCATACATGCGTGCATACCTCGCTGTACTGAGGCTGTAAACTACTAAACCAGTTTCCTTACATTCCACCTCCATACCAAAAAACATTTTTGTTTCCAAACAAACCTTTACAAGCCTGTTGCCTGCTGACGTTATTCAGTAGAAGGGTGTAAGCGCAACTGAAACCTGTTGTTATCTGTTGTGTGGTTCTACTGTAGTCAGTTTTCTTTGTTTCTGTCTCCTCGCGCACTGACATATATATCTGGGTGTCTCCCATTTCTTCTCTTCTGCACAGCACTCCACCCTGTGGATGGATATTAATAACAATTTCTTTACTACTACATTATTGATTTTGCTTTCATCCTCTTGGACAAAACACTGGCATACATGTGTTTTCCCATCTGTACAACAGTTTTATCTTTGAGTCTGAACACAGTTTACCAACACAATACAAAACGACTTGCACACGAGTTGATGTGCGAGATGTGCTCTAGCTCCACTTCCAAGAGTTACTTCCAACAGTACTGACCCACACATATGGTTCTTACACACACACTGGACTTTCTGGACTTTGTTTTTGCACAACACTGGTCACTATATTCTTCATTTCCGGTTAATACTTGTACAGCTGCTGTTATTGTGTATATATTTATTTATATTTAGATTTCTTCATACATTCTTATATAGTTCTATATTGTGTATTGTGTATTTTGTTGTACAGTTATTTTATTTTCAACTTTAATTTATATATTTTATCTTATTCTTCCCAGTTAAATTTACCCTTCATTCTAATTTGTGTTGTACAGTTATTTCATTTTTAACCTTAATTTATATTCTATTCCTTCCTAGTTAAATTTACCCTTTTTAATTTTTCATATTTATTTCCTATCTTATTCATAGCCTTTTCCTTTTTTGTTTTCTTTAGGTCACGAGCAGTTGTCCAAGCATTTCACTACATATCGTACTGTGTATGACTGTGTACGTGACAAATAAAATTTGAATTTGAATTTGAATTTGAAGAGTTTGACATCATTGTTTTTCAGCTGTCAGAAAAACATGCTGGCATTGATTAAAGAAATTTACAATCTTGAAGGCATATGATTCAAGGGAATTGAAAAATTTGGAATACGTTTTCAGCTAGAGCTTGTTCTTGACTAGTGTCATTACTCCACCCTGAAATGTAGGAGTTAAAGGATTTGCATTAGTAGATTTGGGCATAAGGCAAATTCAAAGGACTGGTGCACCTGAAACTTCATCTGTGTTACAACTGCAGACATATACCACACAACAGTCTGTATTAATACCTGGTAGTAGTGTAGTGCTAACCCAGCAGGCTAGCATAACAGGTCTGCAATGCTAGCCTGCTGACCCTCAATCAGCAGAAGCTAATAAAAGCTCAGATTTAGTTACCTCCAATTGTGGTTTATTATAAGGTGTAAGAGAATTACAGGAAGGCCACTGGGGGACTGAGTATTACAAATGGCTTCTGTTATGAGGTATTTGAGTTGGTCTCAAATGTTCCATCATGCCTCATTATTCCACTTTCTGTTGAGTGTCACAGACTGCTGCTTCCTTTGTACTGAAGCCTTGTGTTTTGTTCTGATCTGCAGAGCAGCGCCACAGTGGTGCAAGAGAAGGCAGAAGTGGAGGCAGCCAAGGGTGTAGCAGAGGGCCAAGCAGGACGTCTGACTCAAGAAGTCGAGAGACTCCGCAGACGGGCGCAGGAGCTGGAAAATGAGGTGGCCAAACTAAACCGAATTATTGACGAAGCCAAGCTGCAGGAGAGCAGGCTGGGGGATAAAGTTGGTCGACTGGAGGTAAGGGGTGGAGTTCCAGAGTCTCAACTATTATTAGTTTTGTTCTACACAGTCATTTGTAGCATCATTATATGTATACTAAATGACAGTCTCATATGCAACAATGTCCATTTAACAGAGAGAGAAAAAGCAACTTGAAGAATCTCTATCTGAAATTACGGAGCAAGAAGAGGAGATGTCACGTGCAAACAGAGCTTTGACCATCCGACTTGAGGATGTGCAAGTAAGATTAGTAACACTTCACTGTGTTAGATAATACAGTTGCAAATGCACAACTTGACACATTTGTTATTGTGTCATTCTGCAGAGAAACTTCACCAAACTTAGCAATGAACACAACGATTTGGAGGAGAGGTTTCAAGAAGAGAGAAATCAGAAGGAGCAGTTAAAGAGCATGAAGAATGACATAGAGGATGAAAGGAGGCTGCTGGATCGTACAGTGGAAAAACTTCAGAAGGAGGTGAGTCTCTGAGTGTTTGTTTATTCACTAATTCACTTATTCACTCTGATCTGAATGAATTTCACACCGAATGTCTGCTTTTGTTATGCAGAGAATAGAATTTTAGGTTATGCAAACAAGATGGAGGCCGTGTGCTTATTCAGTTTGACCTTTGTTACAAAAATTATTTTCCAGACTCATTACTAAAGCAGAGTAACCAAGAAAACTTTGATTAAAAAAACTTTTATTTAGAAGAGCGATGTTGACTCATTCTTAACATGCAGTCCTCATCAAATTACTTAATCTTAGCGATGGATATCCCTAGTATAGTCATCTCAGGCACATGATTAATAGCTAAAAACCATAGTTTTGAAGAGTGAATGAAGTGATGGGCTGCATCAGGGCCCAGTATTAGATTAAGGTGGATTATTATGAACTGCGAGTCATCTAAAGCTACCTTGAGGGTTCAATAATAAAAGGTGTATAAAGGGTCCTGTTTAAAGGAAGCTTTCCAGAAGAACATTATTTTTTTGAGATGGTTCATGTTATATAATAACTCTATAAAAGGAGTCCAGTCCAATGTGCAAACAAATGATAAAATACTATCAAACTTGCATCTGAACCACATCATTATCTTTAAAATTCCCTACTTTTTCATAACATCTTGCTTTCTTTTGCCTCTTCCGTCCCTGTCACCACACCTTCAGATGAATGACATCGTGGAGGCATCCCAGTCGTCCACTCGCGAGCTTCAGGAGCAGATTGATATTTATAAGGAGAAGAACCGCCGGGAGCTGGCCGAGCTGCAGAAGCTTCTCAAAGAGCGAGGACAGGAGTTGGAGAAGTACCTGGTGACTACCAAAACCCTACAAAATGAGGTAAACACAATAAGAAGAAATGACACAGTGGCCAGATCAAGGCTGTTATCAGTCAGCCTATCTGAGCAATTCCATGCAGACCAGCACATTATGAGCTATTGTTCTGAGTCAGCCAGTTTGAGCACTCCTACCAACATCAATCTTTACTTTCAGAGAGTGATGTCAGCACTTAGGTATTTCTGCTCCCCGCTGCCCTTTCAAACCCAAAGCATAATATTAAAGTGAAAGAATTTAGCCAATTCAAGTAATAGAAAAGCTCTGTTTGTGTGTGACCCCTTGGCATTGTTTTTAGTCGTGCAGTTTATCATTGTCAGCTCTTTGGAATGTGAAGAATGTTTTTGATGAAAAAGAATCATTTATGTTGAAATGAGCTTGCCTTAAGTTGTTTCATTTATACATAAAATATTTATTTATGGAGGTAGGGCAGTTAAGATTTTCTTTTTGGTGACCTCTGAAACAGTTTGGTCCTGGAGAAATGTCACAATGTGTGATGCAAAAACTGTGTATAGCATCAGTGAGTAATGCAGATAATGGTACATAGATCACTGGGCTAAGATTTTGTGTTTTATCTGCAATTCTGGTAGATCATTTGTGTGAGACACATTGTGTGTAAAGTTATGATTATCAGGGCCAGCAAAATCGCTAGCCCGATCGCTAGATTGATTTTGGTCGCCCGACCGGAGATATCACTAGCTCTGGGATGTCACGCTAGCGATTTCGCGAGCCCTGCTTATATAACTGATTAGCAGTGAGTTTAAACCTTTTGAGAGAATAAAAATTTGACACTTTCTTGTATTAGTGAATGTGTGGAAAAAGTGTAAACACAGCAAAAAGAATACTCAGTGGTACCATGTAGAGGTAATGAAATCTAGTTCTGGAAAGTGAATATTGTTTTTGTTGTTTGCTTTAGTAACATTCACAGGGTTCTGTACACATTTCTCCTGACTGCACAGTGAGGTAGAACTTGTTGGAACTAATGTGCCAGTACAGGAAGAAAAGATGATGACTGTAAACAATGCTGATTTCAAAAATGGCTGTTTGCTAATAGGTCTTGAGGTAGGAAATGTATTAAACATGCTTGCTAGTCCTTAAGGATACACTCAGTGTCCCAGAGCTCTAATGCTGTAAACAAAGCAGTGCCTGTTTATAATGAAAACTCCACGGGTACCTTTAAAAAGAGGTATTGGCAGACTCTGCCTTAATTTTTTTTCTTGAAACCACAAGAGGCTGCCTTTCAAAAAAGAAGAAGAAAAAAGACAGGCCTTTTTATGTGAACTGTTCTCTGAAACCTGTAGTCATTAGTTGCAGGCTTTTTTCACATGTATAATAGGCCAGCCTTTAGTTTTACTGATTTGCTGATCTGGGCAAACATGGAGCTCTACATTGCATGTCTGTCTGTATGTACAATGTGGTTGTGAACAGAGTTCATTTGTCAAGATAAGGTCAGTGTCCAGGCTTTTCCTTTTTTTTCTGTCAGCATCCATGCTATGATATCTTTATCCTGCTGGTGCACAGGAAGAGGAGGATGTTAGCGCTGTGAAATCATTGTTGTGAAAGTTGTGCTGGCTGATTCACATCCTCCTCCTCCACTTACCTTTCCCAAGAAATTCAGTGCTCTGGGCCCTGTTTCAGAAAGCCGGTTTAGTGCAAACTCTGAGTAAGTATACCCTGAGTTAACGAAAACTCTGGGTTTTCGGTTTCACAAAGCGAGTTTAGATTAATTCTGAGTGAGTTACTATGACGACACACTCCGTGAAGCTAACCTGCCCCCTAGCAGGTTTACTTCAACTAACCCTGACCTTCTCCGCCTCTTTGTCGGAAACCTGACTGTAGGAGGTGTCAGACATGGCGTGCCCCTTCCTTGAAGAGCCAGTAGATGTTGAAGCCCAAATTCTCCGCAGAGCTCTCCGCCGGGAGAGAGTGATTAGAGCGCGTTCGGACATTTTATCATTTCCTGATGATTTTCTGTGTGAATGTTACCGTTTTTCAGCACAATCTATAATTTATTTGAATAACATCCTCAGGCCTAATATTGCTCATGTGACACATCGCGGACATTCTCTCAGTTCTGTACATATTATTTGTATTGCACTTCGGTTTTTTGCAAACGGGAGCTTTCTGTATAATATTGGTGACGCTGAGCACGTTTCCAAGGCTACCGTCTTTCGGGCAGTCAGGAATGTTACAGTTGCACTGAAACGTCTCCTGTACTCGTTTGTGGTGTTCCCCGGTCATAGACCCACAAGATTTATCAAAGAGGGATTCCACAAAATTGCAGGTAGCAGGATGACCAAAACTTAATTTATGATGTGGTGATACTTGAACTACTACTTAAATTTCACATTTATTCTCACGGTTCCCAGGCGTGATTGGCTGTATAGATGGCACTCACATTCCAATCATTGCTCCTTCAGTAAATGAAGGAGACTATGTGAACAGGAAGTCTTTCCACAGCATTAATGTACAGGTACATAGTTCCCTGTAGCATTTCAAACTAACAAATTATTTCATTATAGTAATGGATGCTAATTTGTGTTCTCTGCACTGTGAAGATCATATGTGATGCTGCCAACATTATCACAAATGTGGAAGCCAACTGCTCAGCCTCTGTGAGTGGTGGTGGTGGAGGACCCCCACCTGTTTTTCGGGCCTCCGCTTTTTTTTTTCTGTTGGCTATAACGGGTCACATTTGAGCATACAGAGTAAGCAAATATGTACTTGTAATGTGCTCAGATAATTTCAATAAGTGCTTACAGAGGGGAAATTAATGTAGCCTCTAACTGCAATTGATTTACATAGGACAAACAGACCAAGCACTATGGCTCATAATACAATTACACCTTACCTGTTTGGACTATATTTTTATATTTCATTTTTACTTGCTGCCAGGAACGTTTGGGGCCTGTTGGGTTGCACCTGCGCTCACATCACATCACAAAATAAAATGTATAAAATACAAAATAAAATATAATAAAATAATGTGTTATATGGGTGGAAATCCCTAGATCAATGTTTATATTAACACTCACGCATTGACTCTGTCGGCTATGTTTTGCCATGCATGCTCCCTTTCTTTTGCAGCTGATGCTGTGTTACTTTTTTCCCGCAAAATTTGCATGTTATCAGCATATGCTGCCATCAGAATTTCGGCCTCAAGCGCTGTAAAATACATTGACCGCGCCTTCTTTCCCTCCGTCTCCATGGTGACTCGCTTAATCTGTGCTCCACTAATCAGGGCTTTATGTATCCTCGTGCGTGCGCTTAACTTGGGGTTAAAGCAACTCCGCGTTGACTGAACTAATTGTTATCAGCCTTTCTGAAACCGAATATTCCGAGTTGGACAGTTCGGGGTTACTCAACCCTGAGTATCGTTTTTCACTCTGAGTTTTCTAAACCGGCTTCCTGAAATAGGGCCCTGGACTGCTTCATTTAGTCCACATTTTCCAGCTGTTCTCAAACGTTCCAATAGTCCTCTACCATATGAAGTGTAGGCTACATACATCCACCTTCTTTACTTGAATTATCGAGTGAGCATCTTGTACGTATAAATCTCTTTTTACAAGCCGACTATGAAGACGGCCTGAAGTTAGAGGTTTTACTCCACAGATTTTGTAATCGCATAAATTTAAAAATAAGATCCAATAAAAGATGCACAACTATCCAGTTATACTTCTAACAGTGCAGTGCCGTACTTAAAGTATTGCTCAGATCATTACATGAATAACCACATAACAATTTTACACTAATGGGCAAATATCTGTTGTGGGAGTAAAAAGAGGGCAGATGATGAATTTCCAGTCTTAGCATTAAGCAGTGAGGGCAGTTTTCCAGCTGTGAGGGGCACTGCAGCTGAGGGAAACACTTACTGTGCTGGATGCATTAGTCACCCAGGGGAGTGTATATTATATCATATTAATACTATCGCTAAACAGCAACTAACTGTTGCTCATCACTTCAGCACTAACACTTGATAAGATTAGAGTTGATGCTGAAAAAGATAATGTCACTATTTTAAAAGTGCTCAAATGTTCAAGGACCAGAAATAAAATGTATGTCATAAGATCATAGTGAAATATATAAATGTTTCTGGTTTTAGTTGTTGCGCCGGGAGGAGGAAGTGCGACAGTCTCAGAGGGAGCGAGATGAGGCCTTGGTCAAGGAGAATACGCTAGAGAAAAGAGTTCGTGATCTTGAAGCTGAGGCTGAGAAAAACGCCTTGTCTAAAGAGGAAAAATCCAGACACGTCAAACTCATGGAGGTACACAAGCTACTAATGACTGCTTTGTTACATTATTGCAAAAGACCAGAAGTATCCTTTCAACATTTTTTATTTTAAAAGTTTTTTTAAAGGCAAATCTTAATTTCGCACAATTTTGTATGAAGATTTACAGAGAGCAGTGATGGCAAAACACACTCTTCATAAAGATGTAACTGCTTCACTTTGTAGGAGAGGATTGCTCAGCTGGAAATGAACCTTGAAGAGGAGCGTCAAAGTGGAGACAATCTGATGGACAGGATAGACCGAGGAAGAGAGCAGGTGAAACACACTCAACACTCAACACGTTTTCATCATCAGTGTTCACCTGTCCGTACACACACAGACGTGTCTCTGTTTTATGTCAGCCTGTAAATGAGTTCTAGATCTCCTGTCACTTTGTCTTCCATTTCTAACATCATGATTGCAACCACTAATCTCTAAATGAAAAGGGACATTTGACCTCCATATAACAGCTTCGGGTCTCAGATGTGTCCTTAAAGAGTTGATGTGTGTGATTCTTGTGCAGGTTCATGGGTTTTTTCAAGTGTCTGTGTCTTTACATGTAATATCAGTACTCAAAAATTCTCTCTTTCTTTCTGGTCTGGATAAAGTGGATGGGTTATTGCTTTGTAAGATGATATTGCATAATCATTCAGGTTGGCAGCTCACCAGCATGGTCTAGGAGTGTCTATCCAATTTTCATGCATCAGCCACAAAAGACCCTTCTTAATGCACCGCCTGAGCCAAAATATGCAAGTTGCCAAATGTCTCAAGTTTTCAGGTTGTGGAGTGCACTTGGAAATTATGCTTCAGTAACTTTGGCTTGAGAACAAATCTCATTCTTGTGCTAGAAGTCAGATTTTCTTTTTTCTGTCCTTGCAAGCAAACGCTCCAGTTTTCCTTCCACTGTGATAAAACTGCTGACAGAGACACTGTGAAGTAAGATTTAGATAAATTGCATGTACTTTTAACACTTGTTTGTCCATAGGGGAGATCTTAATAATCAGAGGGAGGAAGCTGGCTCTGGAGTTTAAAAAAATACCACAAAACTATGGAGCCACAGATAGTTCTTTTTTTTTCCCTTTCTTTTTTTAACAACTATTGGGGCCAAAGGCGGGCTTTTAAGATTTGGCTTTGGGACAAATTCCCTTCACGTATTTTGAAGTTGTAACCAAAATTTTAAATAAAGTGAGCAGCGACATCAAGAGAGCCCCAGTGCAATTCATTAGAGTATTTAAACCTGCATAAATGGTCCCCCCTTTTAAAAAATCTTTGCAGAGAGGAAAGAGTGGCATTGTGACAAAGTGGCATTGGTTCAGCATGAGGCTGAGGTTGGTTGTCAAGGCAACACTCGAGCTTTGTGCGGCAAGAGTGGAATAGGTTGAGTGCCAGCAGAGTGTGTGTGTGTGTGTGTGCGTTCGTGCGTGCGTGCGGGTATGTGCTGGTGCATGTGCTCAAATGTCTGTGGGGAGGAGAGAGAGGTGGGTGAAGGGCTATGGGGTGGAGGGCTGGTGCGGTTGCAGCGGAGGCAGCAGGAAGAACACCTGCGTCTCTCCTGGCACCAGGTGCTCCTCTCCTGTCTAAATGAGAGTAATCTCCCCTCTACTCTCCTGCCGTCTCTCACAAAGCAGATTAGTTTCGCTGTATGTTCCAGTCTGCTGATTCAGCTCCCTCAAGCACTGTGCTGGGTGCACCAGTTATAGGGGCCATCGTTCATCAGAGCAGCCCACTGTCACCCACTAATTGGCATAAAATATCACCAATTCTCAGCTCCTCTCACAAAGAGCCATCACTGCTGTATTGATTAGTTTTCATTCGCCCCTTTTCTTTTGAACTAGGTTATCACTGAACAGTCAGGCCTCTCTGAGTCGATCCAATATCCACTGAGGTGATGTGTGATGACAGAAGTACTGAAGGAATAGTTTTAGAAATTGTGCTAATCGCTGTTTTCTTCAGTGTCAGATGATATTATCTGTACAGGTCTTATATCTGTGTTTGTAAGATCTAATAATATCAGCATTAAACACAGAAACAATACAAGTTGAATCAATATGATGAATAAATTCATTTACAAACAACTCTTTCTTTAAAAAAAAAATCATATATATGTGTCACAGACTGAGATTCATTAAAGTTTGTTCATTGTGGCGAGATTTATTTTTTATATATATATATATATATATATTTTTTTATTTCTGCATACAAACAATTTAGAAGAGTTTTTAGCACTCAAGCTGCTGTCAGACAGTGCTGCTGAACAGGGAGTAAGGATGTGCTCATGGACTCATCACAGCCACCAGACTACTGTCAAAAAACAGTCATCTTACTTTAACTCTCAGTCAGATGTTCTAAAGTCTCACACCCAGTACTGTGTTCTCTGAGGTACCATTAGTGCTTTTGTGGATTGAGTTTGATGGATTTACACAGGATTCATAACTTATGACATATTTTTTAAACAAAAAGGCCTTTCCACATAAAGGGTGCATGACTTGCAAACCTCTGTCTTTGCTAACCTCTTAACAACCTTCTGCAAGTCAGACATTTATGTTAATGTTTGTTAAAGGTTTATTCACACATAGTTACAACAATGGCGAGAGTGCCACAGTAATAGTGATATTTGCCATACAAGCATTTACCTGCATTTTTAGCAACAACGGTTGGCATCATACACCCTGCTGAATTAAGTGAAAACAACACATTTATTTGTTTAAATCTCTTACTCCTTGTGATCCCATCATCACAAGAGTGTGTGAGTGTGTGTGCTGCAGCTGCCCCGCCCCTGAGGCTCAGAAAGTGAGATCGCTCTACTCGATTGGGAACACGAAAAATGCATCATAGACAAATGTTTTAATCTTATTGCAAATTAGGAACAGCTGATGAGATAAAACATCATTATGTGTGTGTTATTGCTGTTTAGGGCATTCTCTGGTGAGCTGAGCAACTCACAAAGATACATAAGAGATGTGAACAGTCCTAATTTTGTGTGCAGCTATTTGTCATTTTTGTCTGCCTGCAGTTAAAATGTTTCTAGGTCCACCCGAATAAGGTTCAGGTAACAACTTTTACCAAAAAGTTACCATAATGCTGATTTAAAGCTGGCAGTTTGAAAGGGGCTTTAGCTTAGCATAAAAACTGAACATGGTTGAAATGGTGAATCTGTGTCCAGCATCTCAACCCTTGGCTATAATACTAAAATTCTCGATACAAACAAAACTACTTTGTTCGAATGGTTAAAATAAGTGTTGGAGGGGGATTTTGTCTCCAGGGGACAAATCCAGGATCAATGTTTCCTTTTGCTGTTGTTTTCCGTAAGTTAAGTTGCCTTGCTGTTGCTTTTGGCTTTATATTTAAGTTAATCCTCGCTTATCAACTTGTTAAACACTAATACCTTCTGTACTATCTGAAAGCCCACACAGACATATTCTTTACAGCAGTGTATCTCAGATGACGTGGGTTTGGCTCAAGGGGAGCCCAGGTGTGCCATGGGATTTGTGGCAGCCAAATATTAGTTGAGCTGCACTAAAAATGAGTGACGTATAAATTTACCATAATGGCACACATCAGAGTTAGAGAGGAAGATGCAATTTTTGATGATGTGAAACTTATCACCAAGTTGTAGAGTAACCCACACAACACCTCTTAAAGGAAAACAAACTGACAGAAGAAACTAATGCTCGATGTCAGGTTAGAGCAACAAGTTGCCAAGCAAGCTGAAGAGGCACCTGGAAACCAGACAATCCTTTAAACAGAAACTCTGCTTTATTCGAAGATCACCAGATCACAATGAAGAGTAGCAGGTCTGTGGATTGAGTGAAAGTGTCTGATAACGAGAAGGTGTGAATGCAGTGGAGCTTATTGCAAAGCAAAAAATATGCCTTTATCGGTCAGTAATATCAGGGGATTTGATGATATTTCAGATGAAACAGAGGCCATTCTGTGTTTCTATGAATACAGGACGTTTTGACTCTTGCGTCATACTGTCAGCTACCTGTGGGGTTTTTGGTTTGTCTTTTTTTTGTACTACAACCTTGTGTCTCTGACAGTTTGGCATCACAATCACAATAAAAGGGTGGAATGCAGTCAAGCAAGGAAATCCTGCTCACCAATTAAGCAGAGCTCACACAGCATTAACTTTTCTATTGTTTAGCATTTTGGCTCAGTAGGTGTTACGTGGGTTTCTGCTGTGAGTCAGTGTCTGATCATAACTATTGTCAGACTGTGTGGGACTGTAGCGATGACAGTGTCTGGACTCGGCTTGACAGGTGGAGCAGATGAGGAATGAACTCCTGCAGGAGAGGGCTAGCAGACAGGACCTGGAGTGTGACAAGATTGCTCTGGAGAGACAGGTACACACTCCTGTCTGGAGGATAACAGCTACAGACTCAGTCCAAAACACACACTCATTTCATTTGTCTTTTCATCACATTCATTTGATTTGTCCATTTCCATCATTTTATTATCTGTACACAGACATGATTATGGTATAAACATACATTTGTCAAACACATCAGTGGTTTTCTCTCCCTGCCCTCTCTAGAATAAGGATCTGAAGGCCAGAGTGAGTCATCTAGAAGGCTCCCAGAAGTCCAACAGAGAGGGCCAGGTACCTCAGCTGGAGGAACGCATACATGAGCTGGAGGAGAGGCTGGAGGCGGAGGAGAGGTGAGATGGGAACTCCAACTGGGAATAGAGCTGAGGGGTGCTGTGGTTGAGGTGATGTAAGAGGAAACGGTGAGAGTTTAGTTTAAAGCTTCAGATGAAAGTTTATACCTGAACACATGGATTTAGGACACAGAGTCAGAAAGTTGGAGCTTATCTAAATGTATAGTTTAGTTTGCACTGGGAGATCGTCGGACTCTGTGTGATCAAACATATTAAAGAATTTGATCAGCTTGTAGGTCTTTGCGTCATAAAATGTACGCTGGTCTGAATTATTAGCTCATGTTTATGTTTAGTGATGCATCGCCTGTGTTTCAGGGAGCGCGCTAACATGCAGCTGGTGAACCGCAGGCTGGAGAGGAAGGTAAAAGAGATGATGATGCAAGTTGAGGAAGAACAGCAATCAATGCAAGATCAAAAGGACCAAGTATGTAACCCTTACCTTCATGCCCACTCTAACAGTCATTAAACTCTCTTTGCTCTGACTTAGACAAATGTCAAGACTAATAATTTATCAGGCAAATAAAAAAAAGAAAGAAAAAGAAAATACAATTTGATCTTAGTAGAACTCTTTTAACTCTAGACATGTTTTTCTTTTCCCCCTTCGTGAAGTTAAATCTGCGTCTGAAGGCACTGAAGAGACAGATGGACGAGGCCGAGGAGGAGATAGACCGACTTGAGCACAGCAAGAAGAAGCTGCAGAGAGACTTCGATGAGCAGCAGGAGGCCAACGAGCAGCTCCAGAGTCAGCTCAAAGCTCTGCGAAGCGAGTTGAGGTAAAAGCACAAACTCAGGAGGCTGAGCTTGGAGGTCTTTTTGGGCTCCTTCCTGCATGTTGACGTGCCTTTGGGCAAGAGTAGAGTGCTTAAAATACTTAGACTGCACACGCTCTACATAAATATCAGACCATTTACCATTATTGTATCTGAAATGAATTAGATTACAGTTACTAATTAAATAATTATGCCACTTGAGTTAAGTTGGTGGGCTCCTGCAGGTCATTGAAGGGTCTTAGAAAGTCAGAAATTAAAATCTGATGTAGGAATTTAATTTGTAGATGGTCAGGTTACGTTTGCTTATTTTTTAAAGACCTACAGTAACAATGGTGAACACTCCTGTTAAAAATGAAGTTTGTGTTTGTACAAGTCAGAGGTGTGTTTCAGGCAGTTTTTTCTGCTCTCAGATCTTTATGATGTCACACAGAGATGCATAATGTAATAATCTCACAGAAGCTCCACCTTGTCCCTGTTCAAACCTTTAGTTTATGAGGTGCAAGGAGGAGGAGCTCACACTCAGGATGGATTTAGGGCCTGCAAATAATGCAGAGCTGCTCTAGTAATGTCAAAGAACACACACATTATAACAAGAACACTCTTAATAGTTTTGTTTGTTTTTGTTTGTTCAGACGCAAGAACTCGCCTGCTTCGCTGCTCAGCAATCTGGATGACGACGAAGACGATGACATCAGCACCGATGGGGAGACGTACTTCAGCTCTTCCTCGGGGTACAAGCGCTCTTCGAGTCAGGACAACCTCTTATCGACCTTTTCTTTATAAACAAACTCTGAGGCTGGAAGTAAAGCTGCTTTATGTGCAACACTGTCACACCAAACGGCTGGAGAGCTGTGCCATGTGCTCCTGTAAACACTGAGCTGTGAATATTAAGACTTTCCAGCTAGGTGAGATAAATAAAATCCTCACTTCAGCAGCTTCAACGTCCATGAATTCACTCAGTATTATTAGAGCAGCTCTTTGATTAATTGGTGAAATCACAAAGGCAATGATGTTTTGTCCTGTCCAGTGAAAATTTTTGTAAATACGGTTTTAAAATGTTCATTTTATATTCCTGCGTTAAGCCCCATCTTCCAACATTTTTCTTTCTACTCTGAGTGGATCTTCCTTTAATGGGTTAAACATGCTTGTCAATGATTATTCCAGCATTGAATGCATTGTAAACAAATGAAACCTGTAATGTCTTTGTAACCGATATCCAGTTTTGACCCCTTCCTTTTTAATCTAATAGGTCACATTTACACACAGTATCTGAATATACATTTTATTTTTTATCATTGAGTTAAATGCAAAATATTTCCTTTTTTTTAAATTTTTTTTTATTTTTATTTTAATGATTGGAAATCAAGGGTATATGAAGTGAAATGTGCCAGGATGTTTTTTTTAAGTTATTTGTAGCTATAAATACAAAATCTCCTCTCAGTAAGAGGTTTTGTGTTTGTGTTTTTGTTTTTGTTTTTTTTGTTTTTTAGGGAACAGTAAATGAGGGACTTTGTACACATTCATTTTTATACAGTTTTATATAATCTAATGAGCAGTAAAATTACAAGTTTGTAATCACCATTCATCATGCAGGTTTCTTTTGATATTAGTGACATCACAGTGTTACTCACACATCTTCTGGAAGATGCTTTTCTGTCTTAACGTGATTTTTCTAGCATCTCCGAACAAAGCTGCACACATTAAAGCTGTTTTATACTGGAAACGCTTTGATTTAAAACATGTTTAAACTCTTACCTGTCTGTGATGAGCTGTGCCCGCTGTGTACATCAGCAGTGCCTGTAAGGACCACGTGAGGACCTTATGGGTCCTCCTTGGACCGAATCAGGGAATTTCTTCAGATAAACTGACAATCAATATTTTGCTGCACTGTGATGATTTGCACTCTGTGAGTTGGAGAGTGGATGAGCGAGACAAATTCCTGCCACTACCTCTCTGTACACTTAAATCCTGCTGAGGCTAAAATAAACTTCATTTCAGTTACTCTCACCTGTTTTTTGCTTGGTGCAGATCTCCTGACAACTATTCCTCTCAAGACTTTCTTTCTTTTAGACATTTTTTTTAAAGAATATTTTGTGCATCATGTTCTTTTTAAGTTTAAGTTTCTAGTTCAAACTTCTCCCCCTCCTTTCAGTCTAAGTGCACTCGAGGGTTCAGATATGGAAATTGGGCTGGTCTTCACTGTGCCATAGCTGTGGTGGTGAATGTTTCTAGGTTTTATATTTCACACAGAAACTTGCCCCGTTTGTTTAAAAAGTACACTGTCATCTTGCACAATGAAGCTTAAAAAAAACCCCATTTTAGATACTAGCTGAAGGAAAAGAATAAAAAACTGCAGTTTACAATAAAGTGCCACATGTGCTTAGTAAGGGCCTGATACTGTGGGGTGAAAAAATTTACATGTACAACAGTGATAACACAATGCAAGCAAGTAGTGCAAATTGCATCCATAAATGATATCTACACTGTAAAATGTTTGAGAAGAGGAGCATTTAATACTCCAGAATAAATGCGTTTCTAAGAATAGGAAGGTTTTGGCAGCACCTTCATTCTGTTTTAACCATTCTCTTGTAGATCTTCTGCTGTTCTTGGGATCATTGTCCTGTTGCATGACCTGATTTCAGTCAGGCTTTGTCTGCTGGACAGATGGCCTCACATGGAGCTCATGGTCCGCTCTGACTGTACGGTGTCCAGGTCCCATGACTACAAAACGAGTCCAAATCATCACCCTTCCACCACCGTGCTTGACGGCTATTATTGAGGTGTTTGTGCTGATATACTGTGTTTAGTTTCTCTTTGGTCTCATCTGTCCAGAGGTTTTCTGGTTTGTTCAAATTTAACTTTGCAAACATAAGCTGTGCTATGTTCTTTTTAAGAGAAGAGGCTTTCTCCAAGCAACCGTTCCAAACAAGCCATCTTTTTCCAATTCTACAGTCGTAAACTTTAACATTTAATATGCTAACTGAGATGCATAGAGTCTGATATGCAACTCTTTTTTTTGTAGTTTTGGCAAATGTCTTGAATGTTTTCCACTTGTGCATAATTCTTGTCCGTGTAGAATGATAGACTTCAAATTCTTTAGAAATGCCCTCCGTTTCCCAGATTTACGGTCAGCAACATTTGCTTCTTTAAGATCATTGCCAACATCTTTTCTCCAGGGCATTGTATTAACCCACTTCTGAAAGCTCCACGCCAACA
This sequence comes from Rhamphochromis longiceps, assembly GCF_057381845.1. Lineage (NCBI taxonomy): Eukaryota > Metazoa > Chordata > Actinopteri > Cichliformes > Cichlidae > Rhamphochromis > Rhamphochromis longiceps. Next base: position 19,437,507 of record NC_140557.1, read on the forward strand.
AGCTGCCAAAACATCTGTTTTTATAGAGGTGCTCACACTGGCTGATGATCAGTTAATCACTGCATTTGATGATCAGCATCTGGCTGCTACTTACCCTCTTAATTCCCCCTGGACTGCACAGAGCACTGATCTATGAGAAATACTCAGGAGGATCTTCTTCAGAATATTTTGATGACCTGAATTTTTACCGACTATGCCCTGGCATAAATCACCTTGTATCAAAAAACTCTAGACATGAATGACAGCTGTAAAACAACAAAAGAAAAATAATCATGAACCTTGTGAAAAAGAAAACTACCTGAAGGAGTTTTGCATGACGCAAGATGCAAGCAACCTGAGCAATCAGATAAAGTCATCTGTTTGTCTGACATGTTAAAATATATAATTAAAAAAGGAAAATATGAACAGTCGAGTAAATCAAACCACCGACTGCATGTCCTGCAGTATTTGAGTAAATGCGCTGAAACCCCTGGATGAGGCTGAGACGATTTGATCAGTCTGCTGTGTAATGATCGCCGCTGACTTCCCTCGTGCTCGGGTAAAATCTGTGCAGGGTCAAAGCAGCTGTGTCAACAGAGGCTCTATCTTTAATTTCGTTCTCAGCGGGTCAATATTTTTCCTGCTGGAATGTATGGAGCAAATGCAGCCCATGTTTGGCCCAGATCAAGTTTCAGAGCACAGGTTTGACCTCCTTCAGTCTCTGGGGTAATAAAAAAAGAGTCCTGGCACGGAGCAGGAGCACAGAGCTAAAAGTCCTCTTTATTGTATTTTATTTTATTCAAACATTATGCAGAGAACTGTTCTCATTTTGACATTTAAATTTGTTTTTTTTTTTCTTGTTTAAAACTCACATTAAACCTTCTTTAATCTCTTTTTTAGTGCTTTTATTTTGTAGAGGACTCAGATTGAAAACGTTCTTGCCACTTGGGGCTGACCACAGCACTAAAAGGAGTTGAATAGATGGAGCTTTCTTATCCTCGTTGGCTGACTGGCTATTGTTGGCAGGGCACGACCTTAGTTTGCTGCTTTTCTTTGTGGGACAAACAAATCAACCTCCTCAAGTGCCACAGTATTATCTCTCTCTCCTGTGTTAAGCCAAGCAGCAAACTAATAGGGCCCGCAGGCTGCAAGGCTTAGGGGGGAAAGTTGTGTATGCCTAACAAGGTGATCATTCCTGGGATTCCTTCATGTGCTTCACTGGTTTCAGCAGGAGCGGCTGCAGAGCAGGCAGGAGGCACAGAGGGATGTCCTGGAGGTGAACTGTGGCTGTTTTGTGACACGAAGCTATAAATTTTGAGAAGGCAATCTATTTCACACGGAGCTCACCGTTTCACGGCTTCCCTTTCAAGTTTTACAAGTCTGACAGAAAGCTGGACCCAGAACTGTCACAGTGCCATGCTGCCCCCTAGAGGTGGAAAATATAGCAGAGTTCATATTTCACTTTTTCCTGATAAGGTTTTGGTTAGGAGCAAAACCAATGCAGTTACCTAAAATTCAACCAGATTAACTAAATATGAGAAAAATTCAGTGGTGAATAGGAATTAAATGGGATTCCTGCTTCTCTGCTCCATCACTTTTTCCGCTTGTATGCTCGCTTATGCTGATTTATTTCTTTATTTCTAATTTATTGCTTTCAACTTGATTATTAATATCCAGGGTTTATGAGAAATTACACTTATTTGCTGCATATAGATATTCTGTATGAAAAACTGCAGTTACTCTAGCTGCCGCTAGAGGTGCCGCTAGAGCTGCAATGTAGAGAAACCCAAACATCAAAAGCATGTGAGTGATTTTCTTTGTAGCTCATCCACCTGCAGGGCTACAGGCGTGGTCATGTTGATTAACAAGTGACCTCTCGGCATCATTAAACTGCACCTCTCCAGTGTGGAACGTTTTTAATAGGTTACCTGGCTAATGTTGTGACTTCTATGTTGCACACTCAGTCCAAGAAACGTGTGTTTCAGATTTGGTGAGTATTTTTGGTTATGTCTAATATGCCAGCCACTTTATTGGGTACACCTCACTAGTTCCCCTTTGCCTTCAGGACTGCTGTAATTCTCCTTGGCATAGATTCACTGGTCCAGGCCATTTAAGTACAGGGAACTCTTTGTCATGTTCAAGAACTCAGTTTGAGGTGATTTGAACTTTGTGACATGGTGTGTTATCGTGCTGGGTGTTGCCACCAGAAGAAGAGTACACTGTGGTCATAAAGGGATGGAGATGGTCAGCAACCATTCTCAGGCAGGCTGTGGTGTTTACATGATGCTCCATTAAAGTGAGCCAAGACAATATCCCGCACTCTTACACCAGAACTGTTGATACAAGGCAGGGTGTCATGTTGTTTACTCAAAATTCTGACCATACCATCTGAATGTTGTAGCATATGAAACTCATCTCTCAAAATTGAAACTTGTCAGACCAGGAAACATTTTTTCAGTCTGCTATTGCCCAATGCTGATGAACACGTGTTAATTGAAGCCTCAGTTTATCATTCCTAGTTGACAGGTACCTGGTGTGGTCTTCTGCTTGAAGATTTGGTGTGTTGATGCAGAGGTGCTCTTCTGCATACCTTTGTTGTATTTGAGTTACTGCTGAATTCCTATCAGCTCAGAGCAGTCTGGCCGCTCTGACCTCTGACATCAACAAGCCAGAGAACTGAAACTAATTGGATATTTTCTGTTTTCATCAAGATTCTCTGGAAACTGTTGAGATGGCTGTGTGGGAAAATCCCGGAAGATCAGCAGTTTGTGAAATATTCATACCAGCCCATCTGGCACAAACAACTACAGCACGTTCAAAGTCACTTAAATCACCTTTTTAATCCGCATTCTGATACTATATGTCCAAATGCACTGAATTGCTGCCATGTGATTGGCTGATTAGATATGTGTTAGCAACAGGGAAGCAAGAAGGAAGAGAATAATACGTCACTTTAAATTATTGTGACTAATTCAATGTGTATTTTTAAACCAACACCCACAGAGTTGTATTGTGTTTTTTCTGTGTTGATCAGCAGCAGTAACATCACTCAGAGACACTAAACAAACATCCTGTGGATGCCTCAGGCGCTGAATGTTACAGTGCAGCAGGACAAACCTGCTCTCAGGGTCTCAGGGTGTTTCCAGCACTGCCTACAGTGAAGGAACTATTCACACTCTTTACCTGCAGCCTCAAAATAATATAATCTGATACCCTCAAAGCTCCTGCTGACAGGAGCTTTGAGGGTATTAGATTATTATTAATTGTACATAATTTGATAATACATATTGCGCTATTACCTGTTATTACTGAACATTGTGTCACACCAGTGTAGAGCTATTTTGTACACGGATGTGAATGTCATCATTTGTTTCACATAGAAACCCCTAATCTAAAATGTACCCATACCTCAAAATACCTCAAAACTACCCCAGTAAGTGCACAGAGTTACTTCTCACTGTGTAATGATGTAATATTTCATTAACAGTAGTCTGAGATATATATGAGATCACCAGATTGGTGTCAGATTAGTTTTCTCTGTTTGTTTTCTATCTAATTATTAAACGATCACATCGTCATCAATCATCATTATCAAGTGGAGTCAGTCACAGAACTATAAACAAGATAATTGATTCTTGACATTAGATCAATGAATAGGTGGGTTATCAAAACTTGATGGCCGGCTATAAAGGCTAAAGCCTCAAAGGACAGTTGTAAATGTCTTGTCCTTTATTTACGGCACAGAGGCTGGGAAAACATCTAACGCTGTGTCACAACAGGAGTGTTTTGTTTGTTTTCCATCTGAAAGAATAAACGCCCAACAGGTTAGATGGCCGCCTCAGGAACAATTATCAAGGCTCAACATTGTACTAATCTCTCAGTATACATATATATTACTTTGTAAAACAAAAACAGCTTAAACTCCATTCCAGGTCATGCGAAATCAGGTGACATCAAATTAGCACACCAGCATTATCAGTGAATGTGAGTTTTTATTAATAAAACCTGTGCATTACTTTGCAAATTTCAGTGTTCGAAGTTTAGCAAATGTGAAGTATTTCGTGCACTGGCTGTCTGATTACTCTCCTGGAGTTAAAAGTAAATTTTTTGCTAGGAAGTGACGTGAAATGGAAATATGATTACCTCAAAAGCAGTGGCCTAAAGTTCATTAATGCTGGGTGACTGAACTCCAACAGCAACACCTGCTTGCTTCACATTTCTAAAAACATCATGGCGTTGTGAAACCATGTCATTTCATCACAGATGCAGCATTTGTCTGTCAACAGTTGTAAAGTTGCTGCTGCAGCTGTCAGGGAATGATGAAGTGTGGGACTGAGGACTCGATACAGGACGAGATCCATGGTCAAACTGACACAAGATGGAAGATAGGCCTATTTATACACAGAAAGTTATTTATTTGACATCAGGACTATTTATACATAAAGGGTTGATCATACAGCAGGACCGTTTATACACAGAGAGGTAGGGAACAAAGCTCAGAACAACATAAAACAAATGGCAACAATCGGGGATGCAAGGAAAACATGGCCAGGAAAGGAAAGCTAGGTAAGAACATATGTGTCACGGCGACGGATGGCCGGTACTGAATAGGACTCAGGTGCAGAAACCCAGAGCGGAGACAGTAGATGATTTAACAGTTTATTACGGTTAAGTGCAAGGGGGAAAAAAAAAGGGAAACGTGGCAAAGACAGAAAATGACGAGACGTGGAGCCTTGGTGTGGCGTGCCCAGGGGAACGTGGCTAGGGCGAGGGAACGAGGCCTGAGAAGTGGAACGGAGCTGAGTGGGGAACAGTCACACTGAGGGGAGAGGATATAGGAGTTAGGCAGGTAGTGAAGGCAGCTCAGAAGTGGCCAATATAAGAGCAGCAATTCTTACTTGCAGTTAGGGACCTGGAGTGTTTGAGAGGGGGATGATGAAGATCCAGGGGAGGCTGAGTGGCATGGAAAGGCTGACCTGAGATCCGGGGCTCCAGATGGAGTGTGATGGCAGGAGGGCAGGCAGGTGAGGCACAGAGGGATTTCCAAAATGATCACTAGGTATCCCGAGTCCGGAGGTGGAGTGAGCCAGGGTGGGTACAGCAACTGTAGTACAAAAGAGTCTTTGTTAGTAAGATAAATCACAGCGAGAATTTGAAACACAAGACCTGTTACCAACATGGGTTGATGACAAACTGGCAGTGAGTGAACATCGATGTGTGGTTTAAATCCCTCTGGCTTGATTGCCTGCAATAGGCTCCAGGTGTGCAGGAGCTGGAGTTGGCCCTGCCCAGGGGCGGATCCCAGGTCAGTTCAGGAGCCTAATGGAAACTCCAGCCACCCACCGTAGACCATGACAATATGCTAAACATAGAGACTAGAAGACTCACATTAAACATGAAAAAAGAGATGTCGGATCAAAATCAAGACATGAACCAAATCTCGATGAAACTCATCGCTGGAATAATCGTGAAGTAGGAACTAAAGACAGAATATTACACTAAATGCACAAAACTCTATGGGATCAAACTTTTGGGGCCAAAACCAGGGATCATGACAGTAGCAGCAACTACAAGCTGAAATTCACTGCTGCAGGGATGCTGAGAAGTCACCAACTACTGTTGTCGGTTTCAACAGCTAAATCCCACACAAACAGCCAGTCCCACACACCAAAAAGATCAAACACCTGTAATCTGCACGCAACAGCAAACAATAGTCTCCTTATTACTGTGTTTAATGTGAACCTCTAATTATCATTGTCTTCTAGTGGTGGCGAATGTGCTCAGATACTTTAATTAAGTCACAACAGCAATACACATTCCTCTACGTAAAACTACTGCAGTGGAAATAAATAAATGCAAGTATGCAGTTTGTTTTTAAATGTACTTAAAGTGTCGAAGAAAATACATTCTAACAGCTTGGATTGTAGTAGTATTATACATGACATTAGCATTTTGTTAATGTTGAGTCATTACTGTGTGATCAGGAGTTTACAGAAGTAATCATTACTGATCAAATCTGACAATTACCGCCATCATCACTCATTCATTTCCTCGTGTTTATTACAGAGGGGCTGGAGCCTGTAGCTGTTAACGATAGGAGGACGCCCGAGTATTTGGAGTACTCAGAGAGAACAAGCAAAGTCTGCACAGAAACAGGCCCCACCTGGCTGGTGTCTTCAAAACCACGATCTTCTGCCTTCGTCAATTAAAAAGAAAGACCGGAAAAAGTAAAAGTTTCCTGAGCAAAAACTTGCTTTTCCAGCCACAAATTTTGTGTGACAGTTTAAACCAGATACAGCTTGAGCTGATTTCATTTTGGTGGAAATTGGGTCAAAGTAACAGCAAATTTGAAATCAGTAAAACTGTATATTACCCACAGTTTTTTTATGTGTCATCTCCAAACCTCACTACAATATTCGGGACAGAGACTAAACTACAAAGTTTTAGTACAGCTGTTGCCCTCCGCAGGGAGTTGTGCTCTCTGTGTGCTCTTGCTACGGTAGTATCAGTTGAATAATCTTAATCTGTAACCTGTACATACCAGTTTAACCATATTTCCTTTGGGTAGAAGTAAAACTCCAGCTAATATTTTTTACATTCCTAAAACATCCTTATGCACTTATTACTAATCATTAAAAACTCAATCATACTTATTATAAAGTTAAAATTGCCATTTACATTTGCTTTAAAGAGCGTGAAATGGGAAGATCAGGTGGTGGCGTCATAAATAAAAGACTGTGTAGCTGGAGGCTGCAGGCTGTGGCCTGCTTCACTCACTGTTTATTTTTCTTTTCACTTGTCAGTGCTCCCACCTTGGAGCACTGAAGGTGTATTTGATGCTCTGGATAGGAGGACAGACTCACACTTACGTAACATTTGTGAATGATTAATAAATGAATAAAAACACACTAACGGATGGTATAGTGGTCTACTCGTCAGCACTGTTGCTTCACAGTCTCTTTAAATCTACCCACAGTGTGGGTCTGTTGTGTGGAGCAGGTGAGTCTAAGTTGGCTGCAGGTATGAATATGAGGTTGTGTCTCTCTCTCTCTTTGTGTTTACTCTTTGATAGACTGGTGATCTGTCCAGGGTGCAGGGCAGGGGTGGGCAATTCCAGGCCCCGACGGCCGGTGTCCTGCAGGTTTTAGATCTCACCTTGGGTCAACACACCTGAATCACATGATTAGTTCGTTACCAGGCCTCTGGAGAACTTCAGGACATGTTGAGGAGCTAATTTAGCCATTTAAATCAGCTGTGTTGGCTCAAGGACACATCTAAAACCTGCAGGGACACCGGCCCTCGAGGCCTGGAGTTGCCCACCCCTGGTGCAGGGTGTACCCCACGTCTTGCCCTATGACACCTGCGACAGACTCCAACCTGTCTGTGACCTTGAATTAGTTAGGAAGAAGAATGTTATTGTTTATGTCACAATATTATGACATAACTAATAGCATCGCTAAAGATGAATTAAAATCGCTATTTAGTGTTCTTTGTTTACTAACATTATTAACAACACTGTTTACTCTATTTTGCTATTTGTCATGTATGAATTATTACTCTGTTTTCTGCTTATAAATGTACTCGTGTTGCTTCTTTATGTAGAAAGTATTTTTAGAAACTTTTTCGTCCTGTAAATCTGGTTGATGTTGTGACACCAGTACTGTGGATTTAATCCAGAGAGTGACTTTGTGATTGTGACGGGAGGTGAATATCATTATGAGAGAGAACTTCCATATGACATTGGACTTGGACAGAGTGGCTGCCTTACTGATTGCAGAAACACCATTTGTTTGATGTCTGGTTAACGATTAACCACAGAGTCCAGTAGAAATGCATCTCGTATTATTCTGCGAGCTTTTCTCATCATATTTATTGACGTGAGCTAACAGCAAAGCTTTGATGAAGCACCACGTGCAGCTGAACGAGCTCTCGCCAGGCAACTTGAGTCTTTAAACTTGATTCCTCATTCTTCAGAGACTTTGTCTCTAGTTTCTATTGAAAGGGAGTGACTGCAGCCATTCAAAAGAGGAATGTGATCTGGCTGTGCAGAAGACTGGGCTTCTGGTCCTCAAAGATAATTGTCAGCATGAATAATCATAAGCAGAGCGCATATTATGTCAGTGTAAAACCAAGTAAAACATGGAGTGGTAAGGAAGAACATTAAAAAATCATGTTTGCAGTGCGGTCTTTCTTTTCATCCCTCTCACGATATCAATAATTGATCTAGTGTAGCACCTCTGTTGGCTGGTTGGCATTCACAGTCATGTGGAAAAGCAACACCCTCGCTGTTTTCATTAGGAGGATGAGTAGCAGCCAGGTGCTGCTAATGAAAAGCACTCGATTAAGTGACAGTCAGCACCTCTATAAAAGCACAAGTTCTGTCGGTTTACTGGTCTGTATCATTCAGCTGTGTGTTAACACAATGCCACAATCTTCCCAGCAAATTCAACCCCAGGTCAGATCATGTAATGAAAAAAAAAGGAAAAAAACTACATCTCAGACTCTACAGGCCTCAGTCAGCACGTTAAATCTTAAAGCTTATGACTGTACGATTGAAAACAGAACAAGTATGGTTTGTTTAGAAGACTGAGGTGACGCAGGTGAAACAAACAAAAAGCGCCCCTTCATTGGTGCATAAAATTCAAATAACAAAGTCCATAAACAAATTCATCTAAATCCAGCAGGGGGGGACAGAAGGAAGCGTGCTAAGAGTAAGCAAACACTGTAACAGAGGACAAAGGTAAGACAGCGTTATTTATACTCACACACTGACCAGAGACACAGCTGGGAGGAAACAAGACACAGGTGGACACAATCAGCACAATCACAGAGGAGGAAGTAAGACTGAACACAAGACAGAGGACAACTAAGTAGCAAAGTAAAACAGGAAGAAAGTAACAATGACTAAAGCGGGAAACTCAATACAGGAAAACTCGATACAGGAAACAGACACAGAAGGAAAGTAGGAGAAAGAACTGAGGAAACTAATAAACTCTGATATAAACAGACCTTTGAAATCACAGGGCATGACATACTGTCCATTCAGACATGGAAGTCTATGAGCTTTTGTTTTTTGTCTTTTTATTCTATGGCCTGTCTTCCTACATATAACCTCCAATTTAAGTTATATTATGGACTTTTATTAGCAAATTTAAAAAAGAATAACTCTCTTAGTTTATGTAAAGGTTTCAATCAGATGAAGACCCTTAATTTTTAAAGGTTATTATATAAGAGCCCCCATAATGCGGCTGTCCTACCTGCGAGAGCAAATAATGAGAGCGAGTGAATAAGAGGGAGAAATCAGATTCCATCTCAATGAAAATTATTTATTTTAAGTCTTTAAAAAAAAAACCCTACCTCTGCCACTCAATGTGTTTTTTTTCTTCTTCTCACAAAGCAAAACCTCTATCTAAATGTGTTTTAAGTCTAATAACTCCTGTATGTATAACAGGCCTGGCAGGCAGTTATTGTCTCACTGCTTCATGTGAACAGTGGGCTCCTCTTATTAGCCACTCCCTTTGATAAGGCGCACTCCACCTGTCCCAGCCCGAGTAAAAGGACCCGCCCTGCCTGTGAAAGTCCTGCTCTCAGGGCCAGGAGGCGCAAAAGAGCGAAGCAGGTGAAATGTGGCCCGACAGGTCTGATGGGAGTGCAGAGAGACGTAGTCAGTGCAGAGAGGATTGCTGAGTGACTGACAAGCCTGTCAGTCAGGTGGCTTTAGGAGCAGTCTGGCTGGAATTAGGACAATGACATTGTTGTGTTTGTGCTGCTGAGAGCTGGTTTGCACCTGTTCATTTCACTGACTGAGGGGGAACCTCGCAGCCCTGAGGATACCCACTGCAGACGCAGCAGCAGAAGCAGACTTAGAGTGGAATTTCCCTCCTGTTCCCAGGCTGGGGCCGGGGGCGAATGGTCGCTCTGAGAATCTGAGCAGAACTCAGGAAGGAGAGTGAGAGGAAGGGTGGGAGGACAGCCAGAGAGGGAGAGGAAGAGAAGCCAGGAGTGGACATTAGAGGAGACATGCTTCGCTACGGTTCAAGACCAACTGTTTCCACCACCACCACAACAGAGGACTCTCCAGAGGCTTTAAGGGAGGTAAGAAGCTCGAGAGAAGCGAGAACACTGAAGATCTCTCTGTCTTTCCCCCCATTTCTCTCTGCTCTCCTCTTCTCTCTGTGTTTTGTCCTGTCCAGTGTTTTTTCCTCCCCTCTTCTGTTTGTCGGCTGTTGCTTTTAACTCTGCCGACACTTGTTTTCCTGTCTGTAAGCAAAGAGATCCATTTTCTCTCTCTCTAACGTTTTCTGACTCTGTTGTAGGATGTGTGGCTCTGTTCACTTACACGAGTGTGTAATGGGAGCTGAGCGTGCAGGAGGCAGAGCTGTCATGTTTATTTGAACAGCTCTCTGATAAAACAGGCCTTTGTACTTGCCCCACGTTTTATTTTATTCCCATGGTCGCCTCATGCAGGTCAACACGTACCGTAATATTTGGTGAAGCACGCTTGTAGGGTCTGCTGAAGAGTTCGGTTTTTTTCTTTGTACTAAATTTCTTATGAAAAACCTCAAAATAGTAAAAAATCAAACAGAGTTCCCACTTTCCATGTATCTGTTTTACTTTTTAACATTTTACTCTGTTTACTCTGTTTTGCATTTACATAAACTTTGTTTGGTGCCCTGTTGCTGCTGTATGTGAATAAGCTCACAGAATTTTTTAGTTGACAGTTCAAGCTTTTCCACAATATCAGAGATATTTAGATCTGAATTTTATTTTTCTTCATGATGACCATCTGTAAATTCCCCTAAATTCAAACATTTGCCTTTTTTGTCTGTGTGTGTTTGTTTTGTTTTCCAGAGGAGAATCAGACGCCTGAGACTGACTCTGTATCCCGGAGAAAATGGAAACAAGGAGCCAAAAACTGAAAAGTCAGACACTGTAAGTTTTGCGTCTCCCTCGGTGTTACCTCCACCCTGTTACTCCGGCCAGAACCGGCTTCAAATCCATACGGTACAATACGTAAAGTTACATTAACTCATTCACTGCCAGCCATTGGCAGTGAATGAGTTAAACCCATTGACTCATGCACTGCAATTGACGGCTATAGACGTCAATGGCAGTGAATGAGTTAAAGAGGAAACGTCATCACACTCGACTCAGTTTGACACTGCTGATCAGAAATAGTGACGTGTGGGAGTAAAAGCACCAATAAAAACCAAACAGAAACCCCTCCCACACACACCTTAATTCATCTTATAAACCATTAAAAGAAAGATGGTGGAAAAGCTGAGATTTATGTGCTTTTTATCATCTGGTCCAGTTATGCAATCATGACAGGAGGGCGTGTGTGTGTGTGTGTGTGTGTGTGTGTGTGTGTGTGTGTGAGATAATGCACACACAGCTGTTTTACATTTACTTCAAAGCTCTGCTCCATCTGTGCTCTAACACTCTTCCACAGAACAGAAAATGCTAATAAGTATTAACAGTATTAACTCCAAAGGACGGTAACTAAAACAAACAGAGCTCATGAGAAATTAATATTTGCCTACCGAGGTGTAGAATTACTCTTAGTCACGTTTAATATTTGCTGGTATGCTCTGTGATCCTGTGAATTATGGCTGAGTCGACGCCGCAGGCTGCGTGGGTGTTTGCTGTTGGTGGCTCTGCCCCGGTCTTTGTTTGTGATCGGAGGCTGATGCCAAAGTTTCAGAGTGAAAGTGCGAGAACTGAGTGCAATGCTTGGGTTAGGTTTAATCTCTGAGGAGAGGTTTTTCCTTGTATGACTGTGCGGTGTGCAGGATCCAGAAACATGATGGCTAGTTTTGAATTAACCTTGTACAACATGTCCACTCTTTCCACCGATAGCACACTGAAGTAATCTCTGAATGTGGCTGCCTTTGGGAGGGTGTGACTGCGACTATAGGAACTGATGACAAAGGACAGTCTGATGAAGTGTGAACACAGAGTGGAGGGAAGCGCACGTGTTTAGAGCTGATGTGCACTTTAGTGTTTGGGAAGGATGCAGATTTGTGCCCTCTGCGAGTGGCAGCCGGTTTGTCCCAGAACAGACATCGGTGACTCCAGCAACAGCGTCAGCATCTGTCTGTGAGATGAAAATGGCAACAAGCGATGTAACGAGTGAAGAGAAGGGTGTTTTTAAAAATAAAAACAGCTGAGTAACAGAGTAACATCACCGCTGCTGGGTGGGATTCATGGCAACACAAACTGGATTTCTGAGACCAATCCAGATGCAGATTTTCTTTACAGTGAGGTATTTCACAATCATCATAAAGCTATCATAAAGATACCACTTTACTCCACACTACCACTCCTGTTTTCTTGTATCATGTGAAAAAAGTTTTCCTATCAGAAAGTATTAGACAACATGTCGCCAGTGACTGCTGCAAGTCTGAAAGCAGTCTTATCATTCCTGAACCCTAATCACCATGAAGTCATCAGCCTCAGTTTCACTGAAGTTCAACAGCAAACTGAAGCTTAAAGTGTACGTGGAACTGCAGCACAGAGTAGAAAACATCAGGCTGGAGCCAGTTAGAGGTTCAAGAGGTTAAAACTTGTGCCTAGTTCATCTGTTCATCATGTTTTCAGTGTGGCGCTTTAAGGTCTCTGCAGGCGCTGCTGTAATTACTGTGTTGTTGCAAAATACCTGCACGTGTTTACACTGGGTACTGATGCTTGTTTTTCAGATAACTATTCGCTCTAGTTACACTATCTTAGATCTTAGATGTCATCACCATGGAAGGTCAAATGAAGGTCAGCAGGAATGTGGTAATGGGGACTGCATCCAGTTAATCAACGAGGAAGGAAATGACCAAAATATCTTTTCTCAGAGATATCCAGCGATACCGTGTTTCAAGAGGAATGCTGGTTCTTCGCTGTGAAGTTAGAAAGGGCGTGTCCTGCAACTCGAGACATCGTGGATTATATCCAACCGGCGACTGCGGCCTAGATGATATGTAGCACATGTGAATCATGACACACGCAGAGGAAGTAAACAGAGAACTGTTACCAGACGATGTTTCTATACCGCCAGCATTGGATTTCATCTCCGTAACAGCCGTAAAGTGAACACGGTTCAGCCCAGTGAGCTACAGTGAGCATCCTCCGTGCTTGTGTGACAAATAAGGAGCTAATCAGGTCAGACGGTGCAGTCATATGATAGAGGAGTGAGTTCATACAAACAAATGACAGTGTTAGATGACAATGCACTGATGCAAGATTATTTTACCGAGCTGTCTCCGAGCATTTTTTTTAACATTTGTGAACAGCTCAAGCTCCTCAAGCAACAGAGGAAAAGTAAGCCAGAGTGCTTCTCCCACAAAACTGACAAAGGGCAGGTAAACACGGACCAGCATGTGGTCAAACATTGTAAAGTTCAAAGCTGAATGGGCAGCACGCAGGGCTTCGTGAAGCGAACTGATAAAGATGGCTGTGCTTCCCTCCCATCTGCTGGAATCCACATCCTCCCGCCTATTAGCAGGCCTTTTCCATTTCTCAACAGCAGGTCCTCTGTAGATTGAGTGGTGCAGAAATGTGAGGCTGGGCTCTGTCCACGAGACCACACTGGCGTCTTTGTTCCTCCTCGCTCGTATCTCTGTGAGATGTGGACACTGATGCCTCTTTTTCTGAGTAGTAGTCCTCAATGAATGACTTCTTTGTGTAGAGACATCTAAAAGATATCAGAATCTGTCTATCTCTAGATCTATCTATAGATCTATAGAAACTATATAATATTCACATACAGTTAAATAAATACTTCAAGAGCGTGTTTACTTGCATTTTTGTTTAGAATCCTGCACTTTAGGCTCACATAAGGCGTGCTGTAGAATATATACAGAAATGATAAAGCTTAATTGAAAATGTTTTGTTTTACACGAATCATGGGTGGCATGGTGGTTCAGTGGTCAGCACTATAGCCTCACAACATGAAGTTATGGGGTTGAACCTGCAGTGTAGTGTTTGAATGTTGAACCTGTGCCTGCGTGGAGTTTGACTGAGTGCTTTGTTTGTACTAAAGACGTGGATGTTAGAATTAGCAATGAACCTAAGAGCAGGCTCCCTGCTTGGATATGCTGTCAAGAGAATGGAAGAATCAATGGAAGGATGGTTGAATGGAAGCCATCCACATCAGTGTTCTTGACCTGTTTTTGTTTTATTTTGCAGACTGAAAATGAAAAAGATGTCAATGGGATGTGGAAGAGGAAGAACGGGCTCATCCAAAGAGAGAGTCCACCTGGCCAGGAGTCACCTCAGCAGGTAGACAAAGCAGCCACTGCTTCATTGAGTGTGCCCTGCGCATGCACCGTGAGGCTGTCATTAATATTGTATTCACACATTCAGCATGAACAGAGGCTCACAGGTGACCGTGGCAAATGCTGTGACCATCACAGTTTAAAGACAGCAGGCGTGTTCAAAGTGTTTCTATTTGTTTTTATTTGTTTCAAGTGATAAACTATGGCAAAGCTAATAAAATGAGCTGGATCATGCAAAATTTAAACTTGACTTACTTAGATATTCAATTAACATTCAATTCAATTAGAATAACTGACTGCTTAAGTTACATTTGAAGCAGAAGAAAAATCCCTGCAGAGTCTGTTTACAGCTCTTCATCATTTTACACCAAATGTGTGTATATAAGGATATATGACCGCATGCTCGACAGTGTGTTTCTATTTTGGCGCATGTACACTGTGAAGCACTTTATAAATAAAAGTTATCAAGGAAGACCAATTGATAATGAACAAAAGTGTTAGCTGTATTTCTCTTTATCAAGTAAAGCACCTTGCTCTTGAATTACAGCTGAAATACTGATTAAAATGTAGTCTCTGAGCTAAAGTTGTTTTTATTTGTGCCCAGGACTTTTGCTGTGTATTATTTAGTCATTGCATTGGGCCACACTGCTCCTGTGCTGGTGTGCATCTGTTTTCATTGGCTGTTAGAGGCACAATAGACAGAAATAGGCAGCAGCTCATGTCCTGGGTTGCAGAAACACGACACCTTCGATGCACTCTGCACCATTTTTTAGCTGCACATTGCCAACTTCCTATTTCCACTGCACAGCAGCGTGGGCGCTGAAATACTTGATCACTTGCACATATGTATGCATGTGCATGTACATGCAGACTCATGCAGTGCATCTGTAAGTGTGCACACAAACACAGAGACACCATGCCAGCATAAGCCTGCCTCAGCGGTAGGTAGCTACAGAAACCTGACCGGCACAATCCTGTCTCCCTCAGCACCTCGGAGACATGACCAATGGGGTGCCAGAGACCTCGCTGCAGCATCATGGGCCCAAAGTGTATGGTGTAGTGCAGAGGACAGGCTCAGATAGACAGGAGGTGCTGGCACGCGAGTGGACAACCAGTCACCTACAGGATGAGATGAGATACATCAGGGAGGTGAGGAAAGACTGAGCCTTCAGGCCAATCATTCTTTTGCCATCACATCATCCATACAAGGCAGAGTGGGTTTCTGTTTAGATGATATCTGTGTTTTCCTGGTTTCTGTTTGCAGGTGAGAGATTCTCTTGAAAAGGTTAGAGAGCGGATGTACGGACAGTTTGGAGGAATGCAGCAATCAATGCAGAAGCTTTCGCAGGAACTCAGGGTAAAGATTATGACAACACCATGTGACCGGATGCACTGACATTCCTCATCAAACTCTGACCTGTAAAGCTGTGCATAAATCTGAAAAAAGCTGTGTGCCACGTGTTTCTGCAGGCTGCCAATGCACACAAGAGGAGTCTAGAGTCAGAGGTTAAGATCCGCACGGCAGCCATGGAGAACTTTGATCAGATGAACAGTTCCCTCATATCTGCTAACCTCACCTTGCAGGTAACAAATCAAAGTCACCAAACACTCCGAAGACATTTTCTTTTCTTTTTTTACTCCGGCTGTTACAAAAAGTCTTCACTGGCTAAAATAAGTTCCCTTTGCAGAAATCCCTTCTGGACGACTGTCAGAAGAGAGTGAGCTCGAGAGACGATGTGAAAAGTTTGCGGAGCACCTATGAGAAAACACAACAACAGCTCAGAGACAAGGAGCGTGAGCTGGCTGCAGTACAGGCTGAAAACCAAACTCTCAGGCTTCAGGTAGTCCCGCAAACACAAACTCTTTCTGTGGGAATGAACATGAATCCACGTGTGTCCACAGATGAAAAAAACCCCCAAAACTTTACAGTGGAAGTGGCTGCTTCTAATGCCACAAGGCCACGAGACCGAGATGTCAGCATGGCCAAAATAAATGGGTGGAATTCAAAATTTTCCCTCAAGTTTTGTGCAAGTGCTACTTTGTGTATGTTTAAAGGGACAGTGAAGTGCTCAGCTGTCCTGTAACAAAGTGGTCTGATGAGTCAGTAAGAGTGATGGAAGGACAGGACGTTTAGGACTTCATGACCCCTACCAACAGTGAATAAATCAATAAATGAAAGAACATTTTTCTATCTCTGCAGCAGGTAACATTAAAATCCAGCTTTACCGATCATCATCACAGTTCCTGAAGTTTTGAGAAACCATCTCCCGTCCTATTTTTTTTTTTAAAGTTTTAATTTACATTAGAAAGCAGAGAGTCCAGCTTTCAAATCACTGTGTGATCTGAGACACAGCAAACTTTTATCGAGCAGCTCTGTTAACATATCATATTGCTGCGGAACAGAAACACATCAGCTGCATCTGCATCTTCTACCCTGAGCAGAATGTGGCCTAATCAGCTGAGCAAAGTGCTAATTTTTGCTATGCTGTGGACTGTCCAGGCGGAGTCTTCACGGGAGGCCAACGATAAGGCGCTAAAGGAGCTCTCGGAAAAGCTAGAGAAAGAGTATGAGGAAAAGCTGCTGGAAGAACAACGCAGGCACAGGGAGGAGATTGAAAACCTACAGGTCTGCATTCTTTGGTCCTTATTCATACATACATCACACTTTGTTTTTGTTTTTATTTTGACAGCAGAAACCAAACCTATTGACGTAGATTACCTAAGGAAATAACTGTACACAATTTACAAATAAAAAAGTTACAAAATTCTTGACAATGAGGCAAGCCTAAGCTGAGAGAAGAGTGGCAGACATATTTCTGTTTGCACAGGCCCAACTCGATGAGTACATCAGACGACTGGAGGAAGCGGAGAGAAACATCAAAATCGCAGAAGCCAAGATTGCAGAGAGGGACCAGAGGATCATGGAAGTGGAGCGTCTCCTGGACTGCATGGGAAAAGTAAGTCAAAAATGTAACGTATGTATATGTCTTCCTGTTCCCTTGACCCTTGAACAAAATTGTGTAAAACAAAAATTACACAATACTTTGAGGGATCTGTCATATATCAGTCAAATGTTTAGGAAACGATGAAGATGATACTTCTTAAATGTACAAAAGCAACCTTCTGTAAAAGGTTATGACCGTATACATGTGCACGTAGTGGAGTTCAGTCCATGTTTACTGCAAACAACATAACACTTGGCCAGCTGCAAAAACACCTAGGACCCACTACTTTAAAACCACATGCCTGATACCGAGGTTTCCCTACAGTTCAAACTGGTTGGGCACGGGACCACTGGGGGCGCCAGCAGTCAATCCTTTGACTCCTGTGGACTGTGGGGTGGGGCCTCCATGGATTGGGATTGCTGCCTTGCTTTAGTTGATGATCAAACTGATAGGGATTGTTGGAGTTTGGAGTGTTTTCCTGCCAGGAGAATCTTTTCAGGTGGATGTTACGTGCCAAAGTTCCCCATCAGGACCCTGTAATCTAAGGAGACGACCGATGTCAGTGATTTTACTTCCCAAAAAGACTCAAACTTTTGAGTATTAGGATTTTCATTCAGCCATAGGAAAACAGATAAAATGTTGTGATTTCCACAGGAGAAGAGCCAACTGGAAGAGCAGCTGAAGGACTGCGAACAGCGCCTACGCCTGATGGAGGTGACGGACAGAACTGACGAAACTGTAGCCAAAAGGTACAAATTAAAGTCCAGATAGAAAATTTAAGCTGCGCGTGAATCTGAAGGCTCTATTACAGCCCTTTCTCTAAAAGTGGATAAAACTTCGCCAAGACTGCATTAGATGTGAGGAAGTTCTTTGTCTTTGGTTTGTTTTCTCAAACATCAAGGATAAACTTTCATTCTTGGTGCAGAGATCTTAAACAAGGAGCTGCAAACACACAGGATGCATGATAAACCCCACCTCAGACAGCACATCCAACAATAATACTGAGAAATAATTGAATAGGATGGGATATTAATTAAAAAAAAAAAAAACATGTTAGTTTTTGTGTAAAAGTTCAGCTTAAAATTCTTTCGTACGTTTACCTAAAGTGCAGACCTGAAAGGTTTTTTCAAGTCAGCTAAGAACCTTCATAACACTTTTTCTTGAAGCCTGAAGCAGAGCGGCTTACGCTTGGCCCTTTAAACCAGTTGAGCAAGATGCACTTTGGAGCAGGATGTTTATAGCATTGCAGGCAGATTAATTACCTAGATGTTTGCAAATGAATCAGGGTGCTAGAGTCGTATTTCCTTCATATGTGGGACTACATCGTGGTTGTTTTTTAGGTCCAAAGAGCTGGAAGGTGAAGCAGGTGATCTCCGCGAGAGGATCAAACACTTGAACGACATGGTGTTCTGTCAACAGAGGAAGGTCAAAGGAATGATTGAGGAGGTGAGTAGGATTTATTTATCTGTATGTAGACCATGGATTCAACTCCTCTGTTCCACTGTTTTGATAGTGGGAGTGTCTCATACATTTACACAAGTAGCCTGTTTACCATTAAAACCATGGATCAATATCAATGCACACAAGGAACGGAGAACTTCACTGCACACAGAGTCAATAAAGGGCGGGACGTCATGCTAACGAGGTGAATTCATGTTCATAATTTTGATGGGAAGGGGTTGGAGATAAAGGGGCATTATTTGTCTTCACTGAAGTATTTCAGTTATTCATTGCCTTCATTTCTATGTATGGAAAAACCGAGATTAGATAACGACTCTAGTTAAGTTTGCTGTGAACTGGATTTTCCATTTCTGTTTTCCCTGTAAATTATATAATGTTTTTAAAATGCTTATCTTTTTGAATTTGTGAAGGTCGAATCTCTGCGAGCTCAAGTTGCTCAGAAGGACATGTTCATCTCTGAGCTTCTGGACAGGATTGCAATAGTGGAGTGTGAGGTAGGATGAGACTGGTGTGCTTTCTGTGTGTTTTAATAACTGGTGGTGGGGTGTGATAATCTGCTTCATGGCTTCAGATGATCACATGGGCTTCTGACCACTGAATAACTGAATAACTGTGTTAATCCCCCTCTACTGCTTGTTGCTGCAAGCGTCAGGTCATTTTTTTCATGCAAAGTGACGATAGTCTTTTGCATGTAACTGACCTGATATTTCTTGTTTCCTGTTTTCCTTTTCCTAGAATAATGAATTAGAAGACAAGCTCAAGTATTTTATGTCCACACAGAATAAGACGCGAGAGGTTTTGGAAACCAGAGAGAAAGGAGTAGGCTGTGATCTGCTCCCCAGGTAGGATTGTGATACTAAGTAGCATTGGGTTGTGTTTTCTTGATTAGGAGGTGTTTTCTCACTCTGGTTTCTGACTGTGCTTCTGCAGACATGAAACACAGAGGTATGATGTTGAACCTGTTCAGTGTGAACCAACTCATCTCTTTCCCATCCAACCCCCATCACCTGATCATCCTCTATCACCTGTGAAACTCCCATCACCCACCGAACCACTGTCACCGACACAGCCTTTGTCACCCACTCATCCTCTATCACTTAGACCAAGCCCTTCCTCCATAGCGCCCTCATCCCTGGCACAACCCTCATCATCACCTCCCATTCAACATCCATCGATCTCTCTAACACTGCCCACTCAGCCAAGGACGTTTAAGCTTAATAACCCTCCCCCCAGCAGGCTACATTCAAGTTTACTAAGGTACACTCCTGTCCAGTACAGCCGCTTCCTGGATTCCAGACCCTCACAGGAGCATGGGACATTCTCCTACATCCACCCATCTGAGTCTGAAGCTGGTGTCAGTCCGGTCCAGCCTGGAGAAGACGAATTGGACGCACAAACAAGCAGAGGCACACCCTCCATACAAGAAGAGTCCACTTCATCCCCGCCCTCTTCTCAACCACGATCAGGAGTGCGAGTTTATACGCCGTTCATGAAACTTATGGAAATGACAGCAAAGATAAACATAGATTAAAGTTAAGTAGCAGTCCTGGAAAATGCATGAGCCAAGACTTAAATAAGGAGAGTCAATGAAGCTATGAAGCCATTTAACTTAGTATAATTACTGAAAACAGGGTTAACAAGTAACGCACAAACTTCTTTTCATAAGCAACAAAATCAAAAATAACATTTTATCAAACTGGGAGTGAAAAAAAAAACTGGAAATTAAAAGAAACTCACGGAAGTCATTGTCCCCAGTTACAAACTAGTTTGATCCAGATTCCCTGTCAGATGATAGCTTAGTTTCCATGTGGATGACAACATGAGTGAACAGTTTAATTACTTTTCTTTAAACCTGTTGACAGTTGGATTTTATTTTGTGTTTCCTCTCTCTTTTTGTATCAGTGCTAAGTACAGAGCTAACCTGTATGTCAACAGTAAATATGTAGGTAAAGCTAAATAATAGTATCCTCTAACTCAGTCTGCGTATGCTGGGAAAGAGACAAGCGTATTAAAAAACTGGTTGGAGTAGTGCAGTAGTAACATCCTTTATTATTCTCTTACTTGAGCTTAACATTTACGTACTATATGGACCATAAAATTGTCAAATTGTTCACAGCAAATTGTAAAAAATAACAGTCTTAAAAACAAGTTTTAATAATGTAATATGATAACATACTCTGTGTTGGTATATAACATAGAGTAACGTTAACTTTAGGATTGAAAGTGAAAAAGTGGTGATGTAAAGTCAGGTTAGCCATTAAAACATCAGCTAGTGTGCTTCAAGAATACCGCTGACTCAGAATACATATGCAAAATAATAATATGTAAATAAACTACGTGGACAGAACTACCGACCTAGCTGCACATTACTCACGGTCTGATATCCCCGTGTTGATGTTGTTATCATCATAATAATGTTGATCCAGCATCAACATTACACCTGACCAATGACGTTGGAGCATTCAGTGAGCCAAGCATTAGCTTAGAATTTAGCCACATTCTAAGCTAATGCTAAACGGCATTAGCCAACCTAACTTGATAATGCCAGTTGGATAACAGCCAACCTAACTTGATAATATATTTATTACATTGCATAACTTTATAAAGAATATAGTTAATAAAACACACAACGTTTTATATAAACAAAAGAATCCCCCCCTCCTCTTTTATCAACAAAGTGAATGGTCAGTTGCAATGTTGATCCTGGACCAAGATTATTATGATAATGCAGGGACAACACCAACACTGGGATATCAGACACAACACAACACACAGCACACCTGCAGGAGCTGCTCTGCCATGTAAACCCATGCAACGGGAGCATTAAAGTGTGCTTTTTGGAACAACCAATTCTTTGTAAATACAGACTGCCTGGCCAGGCATTTGACTTTATACAACTGAATTCTAGTATTAATAAGAATTGTCTAATATTTTTGTCCATATAGTGAAAGTAAGAGGGTTACTTATGCAGTCAGAGCTGTTAATATTAACTAGACCAAAGAGTGGAATTTTTTCCCTTAAACTTCTATTGTCTTTGGTCAATTTTTATTTATTTTTACAAATATTCTTTTAAAAATGTACTAACACAAGAATCAGTTTTAAATCATTTTAAAGCTGGCACATCCATGTCAGTAATATCTCACTCATTTATGTCGGAGATAATGATTTTTGGCCAGTGAAGCAAAAAAAGTCTTATGTGGGTTTCTGTCCCATGTTTGCACATAGCTCTAATAATGATAAAAGTAGCTTGATGTAGGATGTAAATGATGTGATGCTATGTAAAAAATATTTTTCTAACTGATATAATATGGAATATATTTCTTTTGTTTACAGTGAATCTATTCTATTCATGTTGCTCACTGAGCTATGAGCGTTCAGTCCTATATGAAGGTCGATATGGTTATTGCGTGTATTTTCCTATCATTTTATATGTGGTCTGTACAAATTAAACATATGATATTTTGTTACTGTCAATAATATAATATTTATTACCATGCTTTGTGCCTTTGTGACAGCCTACTCTGTGATCCTGGTGGTGAAAGGAAAGCTATTTTAATTGGAAGCAGGGTAATGTGGTAAAATAGGACATGGTAAATTCTTGAGAAATCTGTTATTAACGATATTAACTTTAATGAGGTGACTGCCGTTCCTGAGCCACTGGCACAAGTGTTATCCAGGTGTTGTCTGTACTGCCACAGCTGTGTTTGAAATAGTTTTATGATGTGCCTTTTCCTCGTTGATACATATAATACTACGATTAATGATGAGAGGCCAGCATCTGTTTGGATAATAAAGACTGTGCAAATGATCCTGAATGTGTCACAAGATGGCTGCGCTTACAAGAAAGAGGTTTTGTGTTTTAAGATAAGATAAGATAAGATAAGATAACCTTTATTAGTCCCACACGTGGGAAATTTGTTTTGTCACAGCAGGAAGTGGACAGTGCAAAAGTTATGACGCAAAAATTAGAATACAATAAGAATAAATACAGTACACAGCTGTACAGAATAGAATAAAATAATATACTATATACAGTAGAATAAAATAGAATAAAAATATACAATAAGATAAAAATAGAATACGAATGCCATATACAACTGAGTAAAAATACAACGATGCCAGAAAAGATTATTGCACTTAGTGTTATTGCACATGTATGGATGTGTGTGCTTGTTCAGTTAAAGTCTTTATTATGGAGTCTGACAGCAGTGGGGAGGAAAGACCTGCGAAATCTCTCCGTCCCACACCGTGGGTGCCGCAGTCTCCCACTGAAGGAGCTGCTCAGTGCTGTCACAGTCTGCTGCATGGGGTGGAAGACGTTGTCCAACAGGGATGACAGCTTAGCCGCCATTCTCCTGTCACTCACCACCTCCACTGGGTCCAGAGGGCATCCTAGAACAGAGCTGGCCCTTCGGATCACCCTGTTCAGTCTCTTCCTGTCCCCAGCAGAGATGCTGCCGCCCCAGCAGACCACACCATAAAAGATAGCAGAAGCCACCACAGAGTCATAGAATTTCTTCAGGAGTGGGCCCTCCACCCCAAACGACCTGAGTCTCCGCAGCAGGTACAGCCTGCTCTGCCCTTTCCTGTAGAGGGCGTCTGAGTTATGAGTCCAGTCCAGTCTGTTGTTCAGATGAACACCAAGGTACCTGTAGCTGTCCACAGCCTCAATGTCCATACCCTGGATGTTCAGTGGTTGCAGTGGAGAATGCTTGTGCCTGCGGAAGTCTACCACCAGCTCCTTGGTTTTACTGGCGTTGATCTGGAGGTAGTTCAGCTGGCACCAGTCCACAAAGTCTTGAGTCAGTCCTCTGTACTCCTTGTCGTCCCCATCAGTGATGAGGCCGACTATTGCAGAGTCATCAGAGAACTTCTGCAGGAAGCACTGGGTGGAATTGTGGGAGAAGTCTGCAGTGTAGATGGTGAAGAGGAACGGAGCCAGAACCGTTCCCTGTGGGGCCCCCGTACTGCAGACGACCCTGTCCGACACACAGCCCTGAGTCCTCACATACTGTGGTCGGTCGGTGAGGTAGTCCAAAATCCAGGTAGTGAGGTGATGGTCCACTCCAGAGTTCTCCAGCTTGTCCTTCAGAACCGAGGGAAGAATAGTGTTGAAGGCACTGGAGAAATCAAAGAACATGATTCTCACAGTGCTTCCAGCGGTCTCCAGGTGAGCGAGGGAACGATGTAGGAGGTGAATGACGGCATCATCCGCTCCAATGCCAGGCTGGTAGGCAAACTGAAGTGGGTCCAGTGATGAGCTTGTTAGGCGCTGAAGCTGAGCCAGGACCAACCGCTCCAGGGTCTTCATCAGGTGGGATGTCAGAGCCACCGGCCTGTAGCTGTTGAGGTCCTTGGGGCATGAAGTCTTTGGCACTGGTACAACACAGGAGGTTTTCCAGAGCTGTGGGACTCTTCCCAACCTCAGGCTCAGGTTGAAGAGGTGCTCCATCACCCCACACAGTTGGTCCGCGCAGGACCTGACGACCCTCGAGCTGATGCCATCTGGACCCGCTGCCTTCTTGCCATTAATCCTCCTCAGTTCCCTCCTAACCTGGGTGGTTGAGAGAGACAGGCTGGAGCCTTGTGTTGAGTGTGTATTGGATGCTGTTGTTGGGGGTGGGGAGGAGTGAGCAGGGTGAATAGAGGAGGTGTGAAGTGTCTGAGGTGTCAGCCAAGAACAACTACAATTTCATTTTCTGTTTTTGAGAAAGGAGAATTTAAAAAATAATAATAATAAAACAAACAAAGAGTGATGTTTTGTTTAAGTGGTGAAGAAAGCTAATACTGCAAAATACCATCTAGTGCATGATCTGCGAGCAATAAATGAAATCACTGAAATGATGCCACCAGTAGTAAATCCCCACACTATACTGAATCCAGTCACTCCAAAAGAACAATGGTTCTCAGTGATACACTTATCAAACGCTTTTTTCTCAGTGCCTTTACACCCCGACTCATAACACCTGTTTGGCTTCACTTTTGAGGGACAGAGCCCTCACCTGAGAGGGTGTGCCTCTCAGGTGAAGGCAGACAAAGAGCGATTCAGAAGACCCTTATGAAAAGAATATCGAGGGAACAGTTTACCCTGCCCGGGATAGGGTTACCGGGGCCCCGCCCTGGAGCCAGGCCCGGGGAGGGTGCCCGAGGGCGAGCGTCTGGTGGCCGGGCCTTAGTCCATGGGGCCCGGCCGGGCACAGCCCGAAGAGGAGACGTGGGCCCATCCTCCCGCAGGCCCACCACCCGCAGGAGGCGCCATAGGGGTCGGGTGCATTGTGTGCCGGGTGGCGGCCAGGAGCGGAGGCCCTGGCGGACTAACCCCCGGCTGCCAAGACTGGCAAACCTTTCTAATAAATCTAATTATTTTCACATTCTTTTAACTCAAAAGTATGACTCAAACTAAAACTACATACTGATTATACAAGAAGTATGATGTGGCCTACAGCAGTATCATGATTCACTCATTTTGATTACAGGTACAATGTAATATATAACGGCATAATAATCTCACAACTGCTACAAGCACATTTGCCTTTCTTAACACACGCGAGAGAAAGGCAACTGTTAAGAAAATGCCCTTTTGGGTGAGACAGGCCCACAGGCCCTGCATGCAAGCGTACTAACACACATACATGCAATGAAGAACAGCTTACACTACAGCACACACTATACATGCGCCTATATCTCTCATTGGTGTTAAAGCAGGGAAAACTTAACAGAGTTTTGTTATCAAATGCTGAATTTATCCACTGCTGACATTTAACTCTTCAGCTTGACAATAGGTGAAACGTTTGTGAAAACAGAGAAGAAAAAATAAAGATCGAGAGAGTCTGGTATGACCAAGCAGTAATCAGACAATAAATTTAGTTGGTAATACAATGAATTGTGAGATGTTTTCTGTTTGATTGATGCAACACAAATAATTTACTGTATGAAGGAAATTCTCTTTTGTGATAATATTTTGAATGTGCATTTCAGTTGACCTGTCAACTTAGCGCATTATAAGCTGATATGCAAATTAGTTGGTTGATACTAGATTTGGAAAAATGACTGGATTATAAAATAAGGGTTGAGATTAGTTTCTTATTTCTAGTGTGTGGAGGAAGGTTTTATCATGGCACACATCTGTTTACATGAGAGGAAACTCCTTATGTGATATGACATTTAGCAATTTGCAAATGTGCAGCACATCAGAAGGATGACTCTGAAATTACAAAGGGAAACAATTTTGCTGACAAAGCTGCAAAAGCAGCAGCCATAGCAACCACAGTCTTATTAACAACTCATGAAAACCACACCATTCCACTATCTGTACTGCAGGACGAACAAAAAGCAGCACCACCAAAAGAACCAAAACAATGGCTGAAACACGGAGCAGTACTGGACACTGATGACATAATGAAAATAGCAGGAAAACCCATTCTTCCCGAATCATTGCACAAAACAGCCGCTCTAGTGAGCCATGGTTTGAGCAATGTCTCAACAGGAGGGATGATCTGAGGGATGGTCTTTATAATAAACCGACAATTCTACACTATAAATTTTGAAACTTCAGCAAAAGAATACGTGAGAACATGTATGACCTGCCAAAAACACAATACCCAAGGTAACTTAACGGTGTGTTCACACCGAACGCGATAGACGCACATTTGCACCTCAATGCGTGTCCAAGAAAAATCCATCGCGCCTCAAAATTGCATATTTTGACACGCGTGAACCGGAAATGTGGGAGGGATGTGGGAGGAAGTTGTGCCAGACCAGTATCTTTGCTAGATGGCAGCTGTCGAGCTAGCATTTGAAGAGAGAGTCTACGTTCTCTATTTACTGTGGAGAGCAGAGCAGCGGCGTTAAGGACGTCCTCGCCGTACCTGGGTCCATCAGATCCTCCAGACACGTGAGCAGTTTGGTGAGTTTCACCACTTGCTCCAGGAGCTGCGCCTGGATGATTTTAGCGATATCACCGTCTTTCACTCGTACAGTTTGAGGACCTGCTGTCCTGCATCGGTCCTAGAATTGCCCGCCTAGACACCAACTACAGGCGCTCAATCCCACCTGCAGAGCGCCTGTCCATCTGGTTAGTAAAAGTGTTTACTACGGTAGTCCTTTATTGATAAGACCAAAAAGAGGACATTTTCCTACACCACCCATTTCATACAATTCACATGGACTTCATTGAATTGAATGAGTGTGATGGCTCAAAATACGCTCTAGTAATTATAGATGTTTTCTCAAAATGGTCAGAAATCTACCCAGTGAAAAAAGCAGACGCAATCTCAGTTGCAAACATATGGTATTCCTACTCTGATAAGATCAGATAATGGAACCCATTTTGTAAATGATGTGATCAGCAAAGTATCTGAAGCACTAGGTTTTAGTTTAAAACACCATTGTGCCTACCACCCACAGAGTGCAGGATTAGTGGAAAGAACAAATGGCACTATAAAACAAAGGCTCAGGAAAACAATGGAAGAAACTGGCAGACCATGGCCAGAATGTGTAGGCCTAGTCAAAATGTGGATGAGAATAACACAAGGAAATAACAAACTGTCCCCATTTGAAATTATACATGGGCAACCTTTTCCACTACCAGTTACTAGCGAGCCACTAGATAAATCAGTCTGTGAAACCACTCTGGCAGATTGGATGACTCAATTGTTGACAAACAGAGATGTTGTTTTGAACAATAAACTGCCGTAAGATTCTTCTTCTATTTCCTGCAGGTTGAAGCCGGGTGACTGGATCCTTGTCCGAGTACTCCAAGGAAAAATTGGAGCTCGCCACGGTGGGAGGGTCCATACCAAGTGCTTCTGACCACTCCAACTGCCTGCAAAATAGCGGAAAGACCTTCCTGGATACACCAAAGCCACCGCAAGAAAGTTGAGGTCCCAGAGGATTCCACTTCCTTCACAGAAATCAACTAGTAAGGGAAAGTTTCACCCTCGCTTGGTTGCTTCAGTGTTGAGGGTAAAGTGCTGATTGAGCATTGCTCGCACTTCCACCTCCAGCCATTGACCAACTCTAGGGTAACCAAGTAGTAGAGTGTGTAGTACGCAGCCATGGGAAGGTGGACCCTCTTGGTTACCTTGACTACGACGCTCACCCTTACAGGCCCCCAGCTGATGCCGACAACAGCTGAACCACGAGGCAGACTGAAAAGATGGACGCACGACAACTCCCACCTAAGAGACATGACACAAGACCACATCCACCCTTGGATGAATAATGCCTGGTACGACAGGACCAGGGCAGAATCGGAAAATGCAGACTGTTATGTCTGTTCTTATATGCCCAGCACGTCGACACACCCTACACTATATGGAGGGTTACAAGAAAATCACCATTGAAGACATTGGACTTGATAACGAGCATGTGATCAACTTTTCTGGATCAACTTCAATGTGACAACCTGGAATACAGCCATCCATTTCCCAGTGTTCTTGGACCAAACTCCAGGGAAGAACCACTCCATGTGCTATAAACAAAACAAAGGTAACAGGCCACTTGGAAACATCACTAACTGCAACCGGGCCGCTGGAGGAGGAGAAGGTGCCCCTGTGAACACGACTGGACCATCTAATGGCACATACTGAGTGCAAGGCATCACCTGGCAATGTGGACAACGGGCATGTTTCATACTGCCCCCAGGCTGGACAGGAACATGTGCTCCCACATTCCTGTCAAACCACACTTTTAGGATGACCGCAGTAAACACCACTTCTACAGTACGCCGGAAAAGAAGATCAACACTCCCTGAAATTCAACCACATGACCCAATATGGGGGAGCGACGTACCCGAGGAATTCAAATTATGGACTACCGGACAGAAAGTACTCCATTCATTGTTCCCCTGGGTGGGAACCGGAAAAAACATGCTGAGGATTGAAACTCTGGACTACAGTTTTGGACTTTTCTTGAACGCTTCGTGCAAGATTAATAAACAGCAGAATCAGGAAATCAATGCATTACGAATTGCAGTGATTCAACATCGAGTAGCTCTGGACATGATACTAGCAGAAAAAGGGGGACTTTGCGTCCTCTTCAACAACACCTGCTGCACTTACATACCAGACAATGTACACTCATCAAACATGACTGACGCCCTGAACGCCTTGAGACAGATCCAGCAGGCCCAAAATCAGGATTATGTAAGTAATGCAAGTGACTGGTTTTCTTGGCTTTACACTGGCTCCTGCTACAGGTGCTAAAAAGACTACTCATTGGAGTTGGAACATTTTCACTTTTATTTTGTGTTTTTGTAACATGTATCCTGCCATGTCTAAAACTCATGATTAACCGCATAATTGTATCCACTGTTGCTGCATACACAGCCGTGACAAATGATGATGATGATGACCCCGACCTGTTAGAACATGAAGACTTTGTGTGATTAATGATGATGTGACAGAAAATGTACGACAAGATATTACATACTGATATCTCACTTAAAAGTTATACGTGACAACGGGAGGGAATGTCAATGGAAAATTGTACTTAGTAGTCAGTATAAGCTTTTAATGATATAAGTGTACATGTGATAGAATACTGCATGATGATCTTTTTATTACTTAGAACTGATTGGTCTTTATAAAACCTGTTCATATATTTTTATCTGAATCTTCCCACAGTGATAGTAAGAAGCTGAACAAGCAGTTCTGAGCTCTTACCAGGAAAAAGGGCTGCTTCCCACATTCCAACACACACACACACAATCACATACGCACATGCTCACGTATCAACATTCCACTGAACAAATGTATTCATTATTGTATTACTTTTCTTGTGTATAAATAAAGACAAGTGCAAGAACAGAGCGCACATCACAGGGCCCCCACTCTGGTGTGAGCGCTCTGTGACTGGCCTTGCAAGTAGAAACTGCAGCGTGTGTCTTTCTACTCTCTGACTCTCAGCTGAAGAAGTGTCTTTTAGAATGAATCTCTTGACAGGACTAAAAAAATAAAACTTAATGTTTACTTTAATTACAATTGATTAACAAAGATAAGCGTGAAAAAAGAAGCATTTCTCTTTTTGACAATATCTGGGATACTTGAGAAATAGGTCTTGGAATAATACATTCAGGAAAAAATGGAAAACTTTAAACTTTGACTTAGAGTCTGAACTCTAAAGGTAAAGTCTGCAGAGACTTTGTTCCAACGGCACAGCTGCAACCAAAACTGACTTTGAACTTTGACACAGGCTGGAGAGGACACAGCTGTGTTTGGGTCATTCATTGTCAGTTGAGCTGAGTGAGAAGTGGATCGGAAAACATCCGGACAGGAAATGCAGCTGTGGAAAATCTGAGACACCAGCCCAGTCCAGACTGTCTGTACTGATCGCGCTGCTAAGAGAGAAAGCTCTTGCATCCAGGCTGGTTACCACGTTTGACCGGGAGAGGGCAGCAAAGAAGCTTCATAGTCTTTGTAGGGAAGAGGTGTGTTACCGTGTCCCGTACAGTGGGGGCGATAGAAGGCTATTTTTTCCACACAGGAAGAAGAAGAAGAAGAAGAAGGGTCCCACTTTGAAATGTTGTTGTGTCATGTGTTGAAGAAGTGAATTTGTCACTTAAAGAGTTTTCTGAAGCTCTCTAATAAAAAAGGAATCAATCAACCGTTAGATTTACCGCAAACCTTCGTGTTTACGCTGAAGTTTAAAGCGGGCTCGTGCTGTTTGTGGATGGCTGTAGTTAGCTTACTTTAGCTAACAGTGATGTCCTCGTCGTGGACAGAGCGCCAGGGAGAGGTGGGAGACCTGGGACACCTGAGTAAAGAAGAACTACAGGAACTGCTACTCCGACAAGAAGGGATCCTCAGTAACAAGTAAGTTTAACCCTTAGGTTGTATGAGAGAAGCGTGACACTTATGCGCACGGCCATCCCGTTAGCTTTGATCCGGTTTGGTAAAGTGACTTCTATGTGTTCAGGAATATGCCCTAAAACTAAGACAGATGATCTACTGACGACGTGTTTATATAAGTCCACTTTGGCTCAGGTGAAAATATGAAATGCTTTTTGTAAAAAACGATGCACGGGCGACACTACTCTGCTGTAACATGGGGTAAAAAAACAAACACTCGCGGCCACTTTAGGTACACCCGTTTCGATTTCTGCTGCAACAGACGGTGCGATCAGACATTGGCTTAAACATGAAAGTATGGATGCATGCTGCTTTGTATGAACAGTTCAGGGAGCTAGTTGTGGTAACAATAATGATGATGATGTCAGGGACATTTTCTTGACACGCTTTAGGCACCCTAGCACCGGTTGAGCATGATTTAAACTCTGAAGCCTACCAGGGTATTGTCAGTGACCATTTCCATACTTTTGACCCATCTTCCTGTTTTCCAGCAAGTTTGTTATAGTTAACTAAAACTAGATGTAAAAAACCAAAACATTTTATTTAACTAAAATAAAAACAAAAAGTAGACCATTTGAAAACGATAAACTACCATTATTATTAATACCATCAGAAACACAGAAATCCTCTTTCTGTTTAACTAATATGGGAACACCTTTACAGATGCAGTTAACCTATAACAGCAACTGCTGAGGATACTTAGACATTTACACTGCCAGATTTAGTCACTGAGGCCAAATGGCACTAATAGGAGTGTTCAGTTTTACGGGTGATTTACAAATGTGGGGCTGTTTTCTGAACACGGGTGCAGTCATTTCAGAATAAGGTGCAAATTTATTTATTTTTTATTTTTTTTTCAAACCTCAAATATGTAGTTAGTAGTAAAACACATGTTGCTGGCATTGGTCGATCAGTTTATATGCTTTATTTAAATGTTCTCCTCCCTATATTTCACACCTTGATAAAGAAACTCTTTTTTTTTTTTTAAATACTTTTTTTAAATGCCAAAACCCACTTGTGCTGGTGCAACATGCTGGTAAATCTGGCCTTAGGTTTTCATCACTGCATCAGATGCGTCATACTGCCTCCATTTGTATCTTTCTGCCAATTTACTCAAAAAATTATATATAATTTGTTGGAGTGCATCAGTAGTTTTCTGTGTTACACTTGCACCACATAATATTTCCAGACAAGTTTTCCTGGATTTTGTTCACATAATGTAACATAATATGTTTAAAAAAAAAAAAAAATTCTTATCAAAAATGTGATTGTATGGGAAGTAGGACCATGAAGTAGATCAGTATCAGCTTTGGCTGCCCTTATCAACAATTAAGAGGAAAACATGGCATGAAAGACTTTTATTTGGGGTCAGGGAGGGGTTACAGACATGTATGTGTCTGACATTTATTGTTGCTCTCGTTGTGTATTGAAATATTGCTTGAAGTATACTTTTTACAATGATGTGTTTGTGTTGTTTGCAGGAAGTTATTGCAGACGCTACCTGACAAAGGGAAAAAGATAAAAGACTTTGCAGATAAAGTGTGTCTTGCCATTGATGACCACAGTGAGGAGGAGAGGAGACGAAGCCTAGTGTCTGTTGCGAGGACAGAGTTACAGTCCAAGTACCAGCAGGCTTTTGCTCACCGGCGTGCTGCCTCCATCACACCAGCAGCCTCGCATCAAAACAGGCAACATGACGCTGCTGCAGGTGATGCTGCACAGGAGAGCGAGACCTCACCTGCCTCAGCTCAAGTGCAAGAAAACCACACTTTGGACGAGCAACGAGAGCCGTTTGTCTCCGGAGCGACTGCTGTGGAAACCATGGAAACGGTGGCTCGTGGGGCCTCTCTGAACTCTGATGAAACAAAAGAGGGTGACCTTGTGGAGGCCCTGGAAAGGGTCACGCTGTCTGGAACTACTACTGGTGGCAGCAGCGTATCCAAAGAGCCATTAAACAGCAGTGCAAGAGACAATTACTTTCTCAGAAAGCAACCACCAAAGAAGCCTCACTATATAACTGTCCTGGAAAAAACAGAGAAGTCTGCAGCTCCCAGGAAGCAAAAATTTAAACCAAATCAGTGAGTGGACTTTATTTACTGTTTTCTGAACATTTCCAACAAAAATGCTCCAATAATCCAGATTTTATACAGTAAGACATTTGACATAGTTTGCCATTCTGCCTTTTTGTCCTCTGTGTAAGTTAACTGAGTATAAAAAATATGCACCTTAATGTGTTTCCAGGCTGCCTCATAGAAGTGACATCTCTCCATCAGGATCCTCGTCACCCAGTCAGTCCTCTGAAGGCTCATCGCCGCTGTCTGTGCAAGCCAGGAGGGAGCGGGACAGAAAACACCTGGATGACATCACTGCTGCCAGACTCCCCCCTCTCCATCACAATCCAGCCCAGCTCCTATCTCTGGAGGAGTCAGCTGCACTGCTGAAGAAGCAAACCAAGAAGCAGCTGGTTAGTGAGGCCGAGTGCCCTTCTAAGGAGGCTAAACAGGCTGGGTGGAAACAGCCAGTGCCTCCCTAGATCACTTAGCAATATGGTTCAACCAAAGCTGTTCTGAATGTCTCCTTTTATACAAGAAATACATTTTTAATAGACATAAATTTTATTTAATATTTGGTAAAAGAAAATTAAGTAATTATCTGAACAACAATCATGTTTATCCTCTTGTCCTTTGTGCCATAAATTCAATCAGCATCTTACACTTTGATTCTCACTATTTTTAAAAAGTCAGGACTTTTATTGACAGCTGATACAATGGTGGGTTAGCATCGTCACCTCACAGCAAGAAGGCTGGTTTGTGGAGATTGCATGTTCTTGTGTCGTGCGTGGGTTCTGTCCAAGTACTCTGGCTTCCTGCCTCAGTCCAAAGACATGCTGGTGATTCCAAACTGAGTAGCTACTGCAGAAAAGAAAACTTTAGTGCAATAAGTATTTATAAAGGGATGAAGTCTCAGAGAGCTCGTTGATGCTGTTAATAGCGAACACTTAGGATGCTTTAATTTAATTAAGAATTAAACCTTTTAACAGTTATTATTAGAGAAAGCTGAACGAGAGTATAATAATAATAATAATAATAATAATAATAATGGATTGGATTTATATAGCGCTTTTCAAGGCACCCAAAGCGCTTTACAATACCACTATTCATTCACTCTCACATTCACACACTGGTGGAGGCAAGCTACAGTTGTAGCCACAGCTGCCCTGGGGCAGACTGACAGAAGCGAGGCTGCCATATCGTGCCATCGGCCCCTCTGGCCAACACCAGTAGGCGGTAGGGTAAAGTGTCTTGCCCAAGGACACAACGACCAGGACAGAGAGCCCAGGGATTGAACCAGCGACCTTCCGGTTACAGATGCGCTTCCCAACCCCCTGAGCCACGGTCGCCCCTATAGAAGAGTATTACATAAGACAAACATAGGCGCTCCTCTATGCTTGAAACTTGAATTCATATAAAACATATTTGTTCTTCCACATTGTCCTAAAGCGTCATTAATGGAAATGCCATCTCTCATCTTCTGTTAAAATATTATCACAATCAGTTCATTGATTTCTTTGTTTCTTCTGATGGAAATCTTCAGGTAAAGGCTGCCCTGCTTGAGACGCTTTCTTGTCTCTAGAGGGCAGCATTCAAGCAGCGTCGGGACCGTGTACGTCACACAGTGTGCTGTTGTCAACTTATGGAGGCGGTTGAGCTCATTATCAGTCCTACTTTTGTTGAGAGTTTAATAGCAGTGGCTGTGCTGCTTTATAATAATGTGCTTGTCTTCTGTTTACCAGCCTATTCATGTCAGCTTTTTCTCTGTCTGGTGTTTAATTTCAGGAGTTGCAGGCCAAGCTGGCAGCCCAGAAACTGTCTGAAGGATTGAAGATCTCTATGGGGAGCTACACTCCTGACGGTGGCCCCATGGCTACCTACAGAGAGGTTCACGATGAAGGAGCACAGCTCTCCTCAGAGGAAGACTGATCCTGGAGGGCCAGCTGGGGAAACCAGTGTGACCTTGGCCCTGAGGGAAAGAGGCTTTGGACCTTGTGATCAGGACCCATCAGACAGGATTTTCACTCCAAGGGCAACAATTCTTCAGAGAGGAAAAGGGTCTTTTGCATGGTGTGAAGGAATAGTCGGTATCCCAGACTCAGCTCAGGAAATTGAATGACAGGTTGAGAAACTAGCTTACTTAATTGTCATTCAGTCTGTAGTGGGTTCAGTTGTTTCAGCGTCCTGCAGGAATAACAACACCTTCTGCTGACTACGACGCTTAAGTGCTAAATTTGAAACATGTGTCATGTGGGAAAGTGTTTCTTGTCAGCATGCTTAGACTGATGACATCATGGCTTTCAGATCCTGGGAGTGCTGAGGTTTCTGTTTTTAGTATTTTTAATAATTCAATTCACTTAAAGCTCATCAGTGGTGACTGTTTACAGCTTTGTGGAGAAGCAGACGTGAGCCTGCAAATAGTTATGTCAAACTTCAATGTTACAGAATGTGTAACATGAACAAATAAATCATGTGATTTCCTAAATGCCTGTTTGTTGTTGTTTTTTTAAAAATAACATTCAGCGTTTTCATGGCATCAGTTTTCTAGAAAAAATTATATTTAAGAGATAAACTTTATTTAATTAACCTGACCTGAGTAGTCTCTTCAGTATAAAATTTTAAAAGTCAGGTCAGTGAAATAAAATACAGGTACTGATGGAGTAAATTGTATGTTGCTTGTATTGTATACATGGTGTAATTGCTGTCTCAGCTTCATTGGCTGTAGTGTGATCAGTGTGATACACCTTTTCATCTACTTAATGTAAATGTAAGTCCATGCATTTAAATTTGTGGACATAGTCAAGATGATCCGAGTATTGGGGTGAAGAAGAAATGTGACTTAAAGTGACTTTGAATGTTGCAGACAGGCTGGTCTGAGTATCTCAGAAATTGCTGATCTGATGGGATTTTACTACACACGAGACTGCTTTGAGCTGGTAAGAAGGCAACAGTACCTCAAATAACCCCTTGTTACAACCACGGTGTGCAGAAGAGCATCTCTGAACGCAAGGCATATGGAACCGTGAAGCAGATGAGTTACAGAAGCAGAAGACCACAGCAGGTGCCACTCCTGTCAGCTAAGAACACAAACCTGAGGTTCCAGTTCACACAGTTACACCAAAACAGGGCAATAGAAGACTGGAAAAACTGCAGCATTCAGATCGCATGGTCAGAATTGGTGTAAACTTGAAAGCATGACTGTATCTTGCCTTGTATCATTGACTCAGGCTGGTGGTGGTTTTGCTGTGGGGACTATTTTGTGACACTTTAGGCCCTAAAGTACCAACTGAACATCATTTAAACACCACAACCTAGCTGAGTATCGTTGCTGATCATTTCCATCCCCTTTATGGTCACTTCCGACCTCCACAGCCACCAGATCTTAATCCAGTAGAGCACTTTTGGATGTCGTGGACCGAGAGATTTTCGTCATGGATGTCCAGCTGAAGAATCTGCAACTGCGTGCTCAACTTTGTGATGCTTGTTGAATCTGTGCCATGAAGAGTTATAACAATTCTGAAAGTGAAAAGGGGTCCAGGCTGCTACTAACAAGGTGTACCTAACAAAGTGTCCAGCGAATATATATTCATTCTGATAACGAGAACAGAAAAAGCATTAATGTGGTAATGTTCAGAATGATGTTCATGATGTTACGAGAGTTAATGTCTGGGGACTAAATGTCATATTACTCTTTGCTCAAATGTTAAGTGTAAAACTCCACCACAAAATTGTGATCAAGAACCGCAAAGAGATCATTCAGGGTTAGCTCATGCTTATTTTAGCAAGAAAGCGCCAAACCACACTCTGCACGTATTACAACAGCGAGCCTGCCTGCCACACTGGCCTGTTTGTTTCACAACAAACCACTTTGCTTTCAAAACTACCACAGTGGATCTCCACCATTCCCAGAATTCCAAGAATCTCGAATATGTGATGCAGCACAGAGGAAACTGGGTTTTTTTTGTGAATTTGGACATTTATTTGCTTTTCTTGACACCACTTTTTTTCATTATTATTATTTTTTTTTATTTTGTTTGGAAAAAAAAGTTGTGTATAGTGTGTATTTTCCATAATCTTGATAATTGTGAGATGAAGGGTGTTTTCTTGACATTTTTATCTCCACTTCCATATGAAATACAACCTTCTACTCGGATTAGGTTTCACTATTTTCCGAGTGTTAAAAAAAAAAGATCCTAGCTATTTTATTGTTAGGCTTCCAGCACATTAGTTAATTTATGTGCAAAGGAGATCTGCAAGGTGATATAAATTTCAATTTCTAGTGAGACTGTGGTCAGCTGCAGGCACTGATAGACTGAAATGCTGTGAGATGTTATCAGGCAGGGATCTGTCTCACACTTGATAAGATTAATGGAGGGTAGTGAAATATTAAAGCTTGATGGCTGAGACATCTGGAATGCATTTGGATCATGTTGTTGCTGAGAATGGCAGGCGATGATGGGACGGCAGCGGGCTAATGCAATATGGCAAACACCATTTCTTAACGTTGCTAATATGTGGCAGATAAGAAGTGCCAGCTACGTTCAGCATCTTTCCAAACTGCCTTTCCCATCATCTTTCTTCCAACTCGCTGTGAGGACTGCAGACCATCGTAATTTAAACAGTCTGATTCTGGGATTTTAATGAGGAAGAAAGGGGGGGAAAAGGCACAGAGGCACCTTTTTAGGGGAACTGAGGGCGGGTTCATGTAGGTCAGAGACTGGTGGTCGATGCCCCTTGATAACCTTTTGTAATTGCTGCTGAGGCATTGGTGGGAGATGTTTTAGGAAAAAAACCCTTCCACATCTGATTGCTATGTATTTAGACACTGTATCTGATGGGCTGCAGAATGGCCCTGTGGTGATGTCCAATAACAAAGACATATGCACTCCTCCACAGAGGATCCTCATTGTGCTGGGATTAATTACAGCCTACCTTGCTTACATAAATTTAGAGACTGTTACCAATTACAGGGCACATTTTTGCCGTAGCTTTTCTCTGTGGTATCTGGCGTCAAACCTGAGTCTGCACGTAGGTTGACGTTGTTGAGGTGGAACCAAGCTCACTCTATAGTCAAAGCTTTTTTTCTCTTCTCTTTTTTTTTTCTAAACGTTGCCCATTGATGAGGAGGTTGTTTATACTTCAGCTTGAATCCCAGACCCCTTGACTCAGATTAATAAGCTCCTCATGAAGTAGTCTGCAAGTGATTTGCTCCAACTCCGAGTCCGAAATCACACGTCCTGCGGGAATAGAAATAATTTGCTGTTTGGGAGGGGAAACTGGAATGTGATTTCAAAACTGCTTCTTCAAAGAGCAGTCAGCTCGGCCTTAAATTAGATATACAGTATGATGTATAGACTGGCGTTAAACACGAGTTAGGCCCTCAGCAGAATGATTTGATTATATCTGCCAGGTTACGAAGTCTGAGCTCATAGTTTTTCCATTCTCTGATGCTTTTGTCATATTTTTTCAGGGCACACGAGGAGATGAAATAATGCAGCACACAGCAGCTTTCTGTAGATAAGGTTACAGCCTATCTTCCTATCCCAATTAGAACCAGCTCTCCCTCATCTAGTGCACCAAAACTGAATCAAGTGAATCAAGCGTCATGGCTGGCTTGCCAAAAAGGTGGATGGAGATGTTGGTCTGCTTGTTCAGAACAACTGTTTGCCACTGATAAATGCCAATCAGCCTCACCAAAGGACATATCCATATTACTTTGTGGTTTTGTAACCTTCCCTATAGCAAATAAATTACAATATGTACAAATGCATTCATGTTTCCTGTGAATGAGGAAGCAAGCTTCTGATATTTAAACCCCAACCGACCGGCTCTGAGCCTGGTTCTGTTGTAAGTGTCTTCCTGTTTTAAGGGACTTTTTCCTTCCCACTGCCACCAAGTGCTTGCTCCATGAGGTGACTGTTGGTGGTATATAAATGAAATTGAACTGAACTGATGACCACCTAAATGTTTAAGTAGTATTACAGTTGGCAGAACAACAGCATGAACCGGCATTGTGCTGTCCCACTGCAAAGCTTTAGCTCGTTTGTAACCTAGCAACTGTGATTAAGACAGCATAAAGAATGATAAACACAGAAGAAATAACTTTATTTAAGAGTAAAATTATCATATATGTTTTATATGTTGTTACAGTCATGGAACAAAGAGAGTTTTCACAGGACAAAGCAAAGTACACCCTTACTTATGCAATTAAAAGGGTAAGTAGCTGCCAGGTGCTGATAATCAAATGCACTTCATTAGCTGATCATCACCGAGCATGATTGCCTCTATAACTGCAGAAGCTTTTGCAGTTTTCCCGTCTGGAGCATTGTGGTCTTCCCAAGAGTCCCAGCAAAATAACCCCAAGGTCAGATGAGGAAATGCTCAGGGGAAGTGCCAAAGAACCCTAGAGCTACGTTTCTGACACTTAGCATGTTAAATGTTAAAGTTAATGACAGTGCAATTAGAAAAAGGTTGAAAAAGTATGGTTTGCATGGAATAGTTGCCAGGAAAAAGCCTCTTCTGTCTGAAAATAACATGGCAGCATGGCATGGGTTTGCAAAGTTGCATGTGAAAAAAGCACAAAACGTCTGAAACCATGTCTTTCGGACAAACAAGACCAAAATGGAAATATTTGGCCATAGTGTACAGCACCACGTTTGATAAAAAAACAAAAAGCATATCAGCACAAACACCTCATAACAGCTATCAAGGACAGTTGTGGAGGTCTGATGATTTGGGTTTGTTTTGCAGCCACACCTGGGCTCCTTGAGGTCACTGTGTTGACCATGAACTTGTCTGCATATCAAAGTATTCTAGAGTCAAACGTGAGGCTATCTGTCTGAAAGCTAAACCTTGAATTATGCAACAGGACAATGATCCCAAGCACAGCAGCAAAACAGCAGAAGGGCTGAAAATGAAAGGAATGAAGGTGTTGCAATGACCCAGTGAAAGTCCAGACCTCAACCTGATTGAAAAGCTTTGGTGGTACGTTTAGAGAGATGTGCATAAATGAATGGCAAAAAACTTAATGAGATGAAGCAACATGTAGGGAAGACTGGGCTAAAATTCCTCCATAATGATGTGAGAGACTGATAAAGTTACACAGAAAATGATTAATTCAAGTTATTTCTTTTAAAATTTGTTCTAAAAGCTACTGAATCATGGGGTATTCTTTCTTCTTCTTCTGTTTTTTTTACAGAACTGCAGATAGCTATATGAAAACTTTTCACTGTATAATTTGACTGTATAAAATTTGGGAATTTTAGCTTCATATGTCAAACAGTAGATTGATTTTAATTTTAATTTCTATTTTTCAAAAAGGTCCATGTAACTCACTTTCAGGCCTCCCTTTTTCTTGCACACTATGGCAATATGTGAAGACAAATATTATAAAAGCCATTGCCGATAAGAGCCTGAAAATCGTACTGGATTTTCTTTTATCTTTAATAATTTTTGAGATATTCATGTCTAAACGCTGCTGGACCAGTTTTTAAAAAATAAAATAAAATCTATACATATATGTTGAAAAGTCTTTGACACATGAAGCTAAAATCTCAAAGCACTCATTATATATGTCCAAACTTTATACCATAACATTTTTATGCAAACTGGGGCAAACTGGGGATGGCCGAACAGAAGATGTTCTAAACAATGGCTGATCTGAGATGGACTAAAGTGTGCTGTGTATAACATCAGGCACAGATGGTGAAGGAAACTGTTTCCAGGGCCTACTCCGTGGATCGGCTTCCTCCGAGGCGTGGACGTCTATCAGCAGAGAATGTACCTTCACCTATCAGCAGAGAATGTCCCTTAGTCTGTAACACAGTCAAATATATTCTCAAGTAATATTCAAGCATGCCATTCAGCGTGTTAGTACGAGCAGCTCGGGAGCAGCTTGGGAGAACAAGAAAACAGAGACTGCTTTAGATTGTCTTCCCAAAGTGACTCAACTTTATTCACAAGTACAACAGTTTATATAGAGGGTAAAATTCATGAGACAGCAGATTTATCAGTTTAAACCAGTACAGACCAAGATAAGGCAGCGTCTTCCTGCCCTTGGGTGAAGAAGCATCCTTTGTGTAGTGTATCAGTTCAGCTACAATTGTGATTATCTCAGCGACATATTTTCAAGGCACAAAACGAAGAGTTCTTTCATTAGTGAAATCTGAAACAAACCATTTGGCCTCAACAGGCGTCTAAAAGATTAAGAAACTAATGTAGCTGAGGGAGTGATCTCTGTGGTATTTCAACCTTGTACCAGCCTGTGATTCTCACACATCAATTCTTTGGTCAAAGAGAAAAATAACTAAAACAAAGGGGCCTTATTGAATGACAGAGTTTTCCTGCATAATGTCACTATAAAACAATATCCAGTAAATGCTACCATGGTACTAAAATACCTAACAGATGGCATGCTATGTAGCCACATATTGAGGCTTTACATTATTGCATGATGTTTCAAAACCACTCACAGCTTCTCAGTCATGGTGTTGTGTCTCAGCAGTTGTGGATTGGACTGAAAAAACAAAAGACAAAAACATTCATTTTGTATGGAATTGTAAAACGTTTGGTGGTGTCCCTCCAATCAGGTAGCCACCAGATGGATGTTTTAATCAATCTTAACATGTGGAAGGCAATGCTTCTCATTGGTGTTTGTCTCAAGTGTTAAAGCTAAACAGATGTTTCATATGCAAATGGTATTAGCTGTGAATGAGAACCAAACAAGCTTGCATGTGTGACTGTGCTGTGTTATGTGTGTGTGTGTGTCCTCCTGACAGGGCAAGGAGGAAAGTAAATACTTTCCTGACAGCACAGAGGTGCTGAGGTCTCCAGTTATCTCACCATGAAACGTGTGTGTGAGAGGAAGCTTGCACATAGTTTGTGTCATAGCTGCTGGCTGCCCGAGGAAGCGTGATATGTGGCCGTAACACTCAAGAGAGTCCTGCAGCTGTCTCACCAGTAATGTGGATAAAAAAAATGTTCCCCTACTGGTGGGTTATTCTACTGCAGGGGAAAAAGAAAGACAGAGGTGTCTGGAAATGAGTGGGGGTCGTAAAACATAGTCATGGGAATGATTTATTAGATTTTTACATTCTTAAGATTGTTTTCTTTCTTTCTTTCTTTTTTAAACATACAATAGACACAGCTAGTTCATTGCATATAAATGCAATCAGGACAGTTTATTTATTATGATTGCAGTATATTTCATTCATATCTGTTGAATTTTCAGTTGCCTGATGATTTCAAGGTGTTTTTATGGATGCGATACATGTTGGTGTGGAGTATTATAATAATCATGCTGCAAAACCTTTTTGCCATCCATACACACCATTTCTGTATCTATTACCAGTTCGTACATAATGGTGTTTGTAGCCAATTACTGCATATTGGTACAGTCTTAGAAATTTGCACTAAACTTTATCATCAATACATTAAACGATACATCTTTTTCCAGTATTCACCAGAAAAACTGAGATTTTTTTTTTAAAATCCATCAGCTATTTCTTAAGACAGTAAAAACTACTTTGTTCCCCCACACATTCAAATGTTGTTGCACATAGTTTAAGAGAAATTATTTCTAAATGTATTTAGGTTTTGATGACGTTGAGGTCTCAAAACCTAAACCTCACAATAACACATGTATGAAGTAAGATACATTTGGCGTTACGTTGCTGTTAATAACAGCAATCCCTTTCTGAGAAGAGCTGCCTCAGCCTCCTCCACCTATATCATGAATAAACAAGTATAACCGATAGCAAATTATCACTTTAATTCAATTTTCTTCCAGTTTCAGGAAGATGACATGCTTCTAATGTTCGGTGCAGCATAATGAAATGCATGTGTGCTGTTGTTTTATTATATACATGGCCAACTTCATTATAAAGCAGAGTTATATTCTTATGTTTCCACTACATCCTTTTGCCTGTAATTAACTAACTACCAGATTTAATGTAAGAGAAGCAGTCTGTGGACTTTCTGCGAGATAAGAATGTCACAACACAAGCATTATGTGTTTCCTTTTCCTTGGAACAATGTTTACAGTTCAAAAGCCATAAAACTGACCACAAATGGAAAAGGCATGGTATAGCTGTAATGAGTTATCCTTGTGTAGCCACATCTTGTAGCAGATGGACTGTGTGTTTATTTTAACTCCGTGCAGGTAGTACTCAGAGGTCAACACTGGATGGCAGTGGTGTATCTTCGGTGTTGCAGATTTATGATTTTATGCTCATATCACATTTTCACAATACAGCTTTAATAACAGCCAGCTTTGCCGATGTAAGGTATGTCATTGCGGCTTAATTTCTTCTCGGGAGGTTTTAATCTTATCATCAATAGCCATCTGAGTGCAGGGAAGCTATTTCCTTAAAGACTGCAAAGCCAGAATCCCCATCTGAGGCAAAGTGGAGGATCAGCAGCCTCAGCGTTTACCATCTGATTCCAGATAGTCTGTACACCTGGCTGCTCAGCTTCTTCCCGGATCCCAGCTCTCAGTCTGGAACTCCTTTTCTCACTACAATGGAAGACTATACAAATATGATCTGGATACATCTGTACTTGAAAGCACTCCCACAATCTCTGCTTGGAAAGCTTTGCATAACAATCCTGAGGCACTAGAAAGACAGGGTGGAGAGAGAGCAGGAGGAAAAGGGGGGGCGAAATGGGTTGAGGCCCGTGATGTGTAGTGTGGGCCAAGAAGCTGCCAGCATCCCAGCCGCTCCATGTCTGGCCTGGCACAGTATTAAGCAGGCTGTTTTGGGGCCTGTCAAAAGCTCATCACGGCAAGGAAGCCGTCTCTGTGGGGATGCTGCGGGGGTGCCAGGGCACGGCAGGGGGGAGAAACCAGAGACCCTGCCCAGCAGCTTGGTCATAATGAGGAGGAAAATTCTTATTCTTGTATTCCCATTAATGTTACAACAACAATGCACTTTTGTCCAACTTTTTTTCCCCCCTCTCTCGCTTTTTTTTCCCTTCAATGCTTCACATTTGTTTCATTTACAACCCCTTTAACTTATATTTGATGAAACTCAGGAAGCCCTGCTTATTATCTCAGAAGTTGTGGTAATTAAATAGTTCTGTGTTTTAAGGTATCATTTCCTGGCTAGTGTTGTTTGTGACACCAATCTAACAACAAGAGCGAACCGACAGGCACATCAACATAATATTATTATTTTAAAACTGCGAGTGAAATCATGCCACTTGATTTGAGGAGATTTGAACCAGCAAACACTAGAAGTGTAAATTTATTTGTGTGCATGACTCTCAGATGAGAGTTGATGCCAGAGCATTTCTTATACATGCATTTTGTAGGTGTGAAAACATTTATTTCTCATACTAGGCCGAGTCTCACAGCATGTCATACAGCTCTCTGGGAAGTTGCTATTTATTTGTAAAATTATGTGCATAAAATCTGTGCTGGATGGTGAAATTTGGCTTTGGTTCTCGAGTGTTACAACAATAGTAAAATTATGCACTAAAACACACACACACACACACACACACACACACACACACACACACACACACACACACACACACACACACACACACACACACACACACACACACAAAATCCTCTTCAGTCCAACAATTATGGGGCCTCTATATGGAGTAGTTGGCTCGTTTATATGCTGTGATGTTGTGACCATTCCAAGCCCCAAGGCCAGGTGTTTTTGATTGCAGTATAGCACGTTGGAGCGCGCACTCTGCAGCACGGCTCTGGCCCCATAAGGCGGTTGGATACAAGTATGATAAAACAGAGGAGACCGAGTGGGAGTATAGGGCCCAGACTGTTTTCCTTATTTATTTATTAATGTTTTGTTTTCTCAGAGAGAAGCTGACAGACAGACAGGCAGCTACACCCTCTTATTAGATGACTTCCTTTGCTGAGTAAATACATTCCAGCTGAGATCTAACATGTCAGCGTGCAAAGTGTTTTGGATAAACACCTACAGACATAGACAACTTTTGGATTTTATAGCTCAAAAGGGGGGACAGTCTGGATGAGCTCTGCTGAACAGACACAATAATGACTTCACTTTTATTCTATTATAAACAACTTACATCTTCTACATACTGTCTGCTTCAGAATGGCGGGGTCTGTCCCTTCATCCC
Source organism: Rhamphochromis longiceps (assembly GCF_057381845.1). Taxonomy (NCBI): domain Eukaryota; kingdom Metazoa; phylum Chordata; class Actinopteri; order Cichliformes; family Cichlidae; genus Rhamphochromis; species Rhamphochromis longiceps. The sequence goes on from NC_140557.1 coordinate 19,482,170, forward strand.
TGAATTTCCCTCCCAGTGAATATCTGTCATTTCTTCTACCTTCAGTGACATGTGAGTACTCACACACTCCTCAGATGTCACTGCACCAATTCACTAGATGCAGAATCGCCTGTCATCAAAACAGAACTAAGAAGTTCCAGTGAATGGTTAAAAGTTCAGCAAACAGCCGGTAGTGTTGCCCTCTGGTGGTAGTCTTCCTACCTCAAAGAGAATGCCTTTAAACCCTTTGATGTCCAAGACATCATCAGTAATAATCCCAACCTTAACTGCATACAATCACACTATGTACTTTTTGTTTTTGTTAAACAGTTCTCCAAAGTCTTTGCAGTCTGGGGACAAAGATAATAACCGGTCTGACAGACACACGGCAAAAACTTTGCCTTTCTCCTAACAAAGGGTTAATGTACGGTTAGGGTTACCACCAGTGATGACTTCGATCTCAGAGGGTTAAAGAAATACATGTAATTGTAAGAAGCAACAAACACATGGGTGTTACCGCCACAGTTTCAGCCATTCCTCAAGATTATATTAACTTCTTCCTGCCAAGTTTTGCAAACTGTGGCGATGCAATGCCCAGTACAGAAAATACACCCAGGTTTTATTTACTTATTTATTGTCATTACATCGAAACCAAAAGCTAGCGCACAAAGTATCTGCAAACACCTCTGCTGCAAAAGCTGTGCATATACCAAAGGTTCAGTACAAAAGCAAGCAGCATCAGAGATGAACTGTAAAGTAATCGTCACGTGCCATCAGTTAACCAAAACAATTGGTTAAAAGAAGCCGAACCGCTCCATTATTATGCAGACTGTGGGTTTCGTTTTACCTTCATACAGCATTACACATTTGAAGTGAATTCATTGTTAAATAAAAGAAGAAATAGAGCGTAATAGAGATCAGCGTGTCTGCATTTTTTCAGTGTTCTGCAACTAGAGAGAAGTAATTATGAAGGGCTTATTCGACTCCTACAGCTGACGGTAATCTCCCACTAAAACATACAAATTATTTACTTTAATGCCACTGAAATTACACACCCAAACTAACTACAGTAGAGACAAAATGGTGTGATCTGTGTGTTTGAAATTCAATATATTAAAATCACTTTACTTGTTCCAACAAGTCACCAATCGGACCCGAAATTCAAAACACCCAGACCTCATTTACATTTCTACTGGCGCATACGTACAAAAGCCGGTAGGAGAGATTTTCATTTCTATTGTTGTTCTTTGCAGCGCCTTAACTAAGTTCATAAAGGCTGTTTGTCTTCCTGTTATCCTTTCTTATCTGTCAGCATGAAACCTACAACATGACAGCGCATGACCAATGAAGAATGTATCACACTCAGACAAACATTTACAAGCTGCATCTGGTCCTGCTTCGCTTCTGTATACGTCCATGTCTCAGCCTCTACAGGTGCCACTGCACGGGGTAATAAAAAGCATGGGTGGAAGTCCTGTTTGCACAAAGATGTAGAGGAGAGAACAAGGCTGCACTCCTCTGTGACATGTTTTACTCTAAGCATGGTGCGCTTCCAGGAAGGGCAGAGTGAGCCTGTAGTGACAATGTTCATGCTAGTTACTCATAATAATTAAAAAAGAAGAAGAAAAGAAACAAACAATAAACCATAACAGCTTTTTTGTAATTTTTTGAAACAGTTTTTTGTTTGACCTTTTTTTCAGACCTCCTTGGCTGAACACATTAGACTAAGCCTCAGTGTCAATATCACAGTGATGAAGTCAGACAGAAAGCTGGAGCTCAAGTGGAAGTGGGTTGCAAAGTGGCTTGCAGATGTGTAGTCATTGTGGGCAGTCTTTTAATCAAATCTAGAGATGCAGGCTGGCCCTGAAATTAGCTGATCTGTCAGGATTGCATTAAGTTGTACAGGTGTGCCTAATAAAGTGTTCTCTGTGTTGATTTGAACATAGGAAGTTTTCAAAGGCCATGGCTTTGGTCTTAGTTTTATTTTGGGTAAAGGAGGTTTCTCTAACAGTCATAAATGCCAGGCCGTGACAAACTGGTTTTATTAAGTCTGGTGTATTGGTAATTTTCAAAGGCTTGTTTGCGTGAGCCTCATCATAGAGCAGGTGCTCTGTGTCATGTGTCTGAGCTGGTGAATGCCAGCTCTGACACATGCTGGTAAATAAGCAGTGAATGTAGCATGAATCAGCTGTGTAATCACCTTGGTAATTTTGGTGTCACTACATAAAAGCTAAATCTCTTTTTGATGTGGTCGACCCATCATTTTTTCCCCCTTGTTTCCTTTTGCCTCACACACTGAGCGAGTTACAAAAAATATCCTGCGAGTAATTTCACCAAGTGGAGAAGTCTTTTAACCTTCTCTAGCAGATGTTTACCACGATCAGTTCATTCTCTGGGACTGAAAGTTATCTTTTGCTAAACCTTCTTTTAAGTCTAACAAACACCAAGATAAAAAAAAAAGATAATTCAGATACATGAAGACAAGGCCATTTGATTACTACGTGTTTTAAATTGCAGGCACATTCCCACAGGTGTTTTCACTTGATTATCCTGATTAGACTCCGGTTCACAGTGAAAGTAGGTGGTGGTATGATATGATAGGACTTGCATGTTGTGACCTGTCTTTGTGTATTTGTTCCACCTTGGAAGAACAGACTGTAAGAGGGATTCAGACTCTTTGACATCACCAATTGGTTTGGCAGGACCAGAAGAATTAACCAGATAATGAAAGGCCTATAATCTACTGCAGTGGAGTATAGCTTTTTCCCCATTAATCACAAGTAATGGGATGCAAGAAAAACTGGTTAAGAGAAAAATTGAATAAGTATTTCCTTAAAGTATCTTGTAGTACAGGTGAGAGGCATCTACACATAGATCTGGCTATAACTCAGTTGTCAGAGCTGATGTTGTCCACTCAAGACAACGTTTAGGATGTAAATTTATTTGGAAGCATCTAAGGAGCACATCTTCACTCTGTGCTGCAGAAACATGAGCGCAGACGTGTCAAGCTGCACAGAGCAGCAAGTCAGATATGGGAACAGCATTGAGCATCTGGCCAATTTCAGAATATATCACCAAACACTGTATATGTTGCCAGTGTGGTCTGAAGCACTGCAGCTGAAATATGGCAGAAACCCAGCACTTGTCAATTCGCTGATTTACAAATCTGTTTAGCTCTGCATGGGATAATACTGTACAAAAGAAACAGCATGACAATTCACATCAAGACTTAAAACCAGTGAATGAGACCATAAATTCAACAACTAAATGTTTAATGAGGTTATAAATCAGTTTACAGGTAAGGTTGGTTTTTTTCACTGAATTAACTCTGACTTTTTGTTACAACATGAGTCGCCCCCTGTTGGTCGTTAGAAAGAATACATTTCAATTCAATTTAGCAACACCAAGTCACAACAAAGGTCATCTTGGGGCTCTTTATATTTTAAGGTAAAGACCAAACAGTAATAGAGAGAAAACACCAAATAATCAGATGACCAAGCCCGTGCTGACAGTGGGAAGGAAAAACTCCCTTTTAACAGGAAGAAACTTCCAGTAGCACCAGGTTCAGGGAGGGCCAGCCATCTGCCAGCTGACCATGAACCACAAGGAGCTTTCACATTGGCTTCAGTTATCAAACTTTGAGGTTAAATCTACTTCATATAAATGCAGTGATTGGAAAAGAGAAAGTCAACCCGAGATTGAAAAATTTTCTCATTTTGTTCAATTCACAAAGCTGGAAATAAAAATATCATTGTATTTATTGAACTAGATTAGATTTGAATATTTATATTTAGATCTGTTTACACTAATACTGGCTGTTTTGGGAAATTGCCTAAAATGAAGAAGTCAGAGTTGAGAAATATTACCAGAATTACTGAGTGGATTTGTTTCATGGTCAGACTTGGGGAATTCTGAGTTCTCGCTGTAACAGGTGAGTCAGGGATAGTGTTCAACACTGTCCCTGACTCACCTGTTCATTTTCCCCTCAGGAAGGACATATGCTACATCAATGCCAATGAAAACTCATGACTTCCTCTGGAGACTCCCTCTGTGACTCTCTCTGGAGACTTCACTTCCAAGAATATGAATAACAGTGTTAGAGCCGTAGCAAGCCCACTGTGCTCGTGGCTGTGAGTGTGTGCTATGGCTCACTGCCCTGTCTCAGGTACTGCCCGATTTCCTGTGGAGCCAGTAAAATGCGCACAGCTCACTCTATTCAACGATTATGCCTGCGAGTATTTAAGGTGAGGAAGAGAAGCGCTCTAGTGCTGGAGAGCCTTTGTAGTGATTATGGCTGAGCTGTGTATCTGTGGTGGCTTACTCCTTTGTGTGTTTTAGGTTGACCTACTTCCGGTAATTATTGTTTATCTTTTTGTTGCAGGTGGCTTGGCCGTCTCTTCAATAATATATATATATATTAGGGGTGCAACGATATTCGTATCGATATTGAACCGTTCGATACAGTGCTTTCGGTTCGGTACGCATATGTATCGAACAATACAACATTTGTAATTTATTTTATCAACTTTCCTTCTGACGATGCTGTCTGTGTTGAGCGCTCAGTGAATCTGTGTTCGACTACTCCGCCTAGGCTGCACTGTCGAGCGCAGATCCACTGAGCGCTCAACACAGACAGCATAGTCAGAAGGAAGAGCGCAGGGCAAGCTAGCGAGACAGAAGTTAAGCTCTCCTTGCAACAGGCAAGTTGAACCTCATTCAGATCTGGCGTTTGGAATTATTTTGGTTTTCATGTGACGTATGACCCTGAAGGTAAGCGAGTCATGGACTAAAGTAAAACAGTATGTTGGATGTGCCATGCAATGCTCAATTACATTGGTGTGAACTAGTGTGTTAGCGCAGTTAGCTCGTTAACGTGTTGGCCGTCTAGCCCCATGCACGGAGCGATCGGCGGTAGCTCGTTAACGGAGATTTGCCGTGTTGTGGCGTTAAGGTCATTTCAACGAGATTAACCTGAAAGCACTAGTGGGAACACAACGAATATGAGTGCACATTTATGCCGACATCATCCTAGTGCAAAGACAAGTGGAAGCAGACAAAAAAAAGCAAGCATGCTACTAACTTTAGCCGAGTCATTTAGACAGCTGTTAGCACATGATTCTCCTTATGCTGCTGAGAATATAGCCCAGAAGAAGCGGATAGTATAGCTTTTATTTTGGAAAGAGCCATTTCTCTGTAATAAACTCTCTTTTCCAAAGATGAGTGATTCCTCAATCAGATACAGGGCTTGCAATATCGCTAGCTCAACGTCCCGGAGCTAGCGATTTTTTCAGTCGGGCTACCAAAATCTATCTCTGCCCTGCCCGTCGGGCTATTGTAGGAAAAATATATGTCAATGCTTTTGCATTCTTTCAGAAATGTAGCTGGGTAATTATGTCATTGGCATCGGTGAGCCACTGTCAATATGTGACATATTGAAGTCGCGTTTGAATTTGCGCTTGTTTTTTTGCTTTCACTTTGCAATCGTGCGAACTGTGTATAGAGAGCGACAGCACTGATCTGTGAGTGATGATAATTTGTGCACCAATTCCTCTGACATCGTCTTATTAATCGTTAGCTTACTATGCAAACTATGCAAATCGAATTTCCCAGAGGAACCCACCCGAGGGATTAATAAAGTTCTATCTAATCTAAAAAACATGACAAGTGAAATCTCCCGCAGCAAGCTTAAACATGTGAGAGGTTGATCGCGCAGAGAATCGCTGAGCTTATGTGAGTGAGTGTGTAAAAGCATTTCAGTTCTGCTGAGCCAAATAAGACAGGTCAGGGTGAAGAAGTGACAGCCAAAGAAAAGCTTACCACAAAACGGAGAAGTTATGATAAATCAGACTATAAGGCAAAAAGAAAGTGCAGCTTTATGGTTTCATGGACAAAAGAATTTCTGTGGCTGCAATATGATGAGCTAAATAACCAGGGCTGCACATAAGTGGTCCGCAGGTGCGCATTCGCTGTCAAAATAAAAAACACGCACAAGGGTTAGGCTTAAATTTAAAAACTGTACTTTTGAGTTAAAATATATATTTATAATTTTAATAAATGACAAATTAAAAATGCATGAACATTTTTTTGTATCGAAAAAATATCGAACCGGGGTGCAACCGTGTATCGTTGCACCCCTAATATATATATATATATATATATATATATATATATATATATATATATATATATATATATATATATATATATATAAAACACCCAGCACGCCCCTGCGGGCGGTTTATCCTTCAAGCTCGGGTCCTCTACCAGAGGCCTGGGAGCTTGAGGGTCCTGCGCAGTATCTTAGCTGTTCCCAGGACTGCGCTCTTCTGGACAGAGATCTCCGATGTTATTCCCGGGATCTGCTGGAGCCACTCGCCTAGCTTTGGAGTCACCGCACCTAGTGCTCCGATTACCACGGGGACCACCATTACCTTCACCCTCCACATCCTCTCGAGCTCTTCTCTGAGCCCTTGGTATTTCTCCAGCTTCTCGTGTTCCTTCTTCCTGATATTGCTGTCATTCGGAACCGCTACATCGATCACTACGGCCGTCTTCTTCTGTTTGTCTACCACCACTATGTCCGGTTGGTTAGCCATCACCATTTTGTCCGTCTGTATCTGGAAGTCCCACAGGATCTTATATATATATATATATATATATATATATATATATATATATATATATATATATATATATATATATATATATATATATATGGCTAAAGAAGCTGACTGCACTCCACGAGCGTCTGGCAGCACAAATGAACCAGCTGCTAGTTAACGAGAGACACCCGGAATGGCTAACCGAAGGTCGGACGGTCCTGATCCCCAAGGACCGGTCCCCTCCAACTACCGACCAATAACCTGCCTCAGTACTACATGGAAGCTCCTGTCAGGCATCATATCGGCTAAGATGAACAGGCACATGGGTCAATACATGAGTGGGACACAGAAAGGAATTGGCAAGAATACCAGAGGCGCAAAACACCAGCTACTGGTAGACAGAACAGTCAGCCAAGACTGCAAGACCAGACTGACCAACCTGTGCACTGCCTGGATTGATTACAAGAAGGCCTATGACTCAATGCCCCACAGCTGGATACTGGAATGCCTAGAATTGTACAAGATCAATGGGACCCTAAGAGCCTTCATCAGGAACTCAATGGGGATGTGGCGTACAACACTAGAGGCCAACTCCAAGCCCATAGCACAAGTCACCATCAAGTGCGGGATCTACCAAGGAGATGCTCTGTCCCCACTGCTGTTCTGCATAGGCCTGAACCCCCTCAGTGAGATCATTAACAAGACTGGCTACGGATACCGACTACGGAACGGAGCAGTTGTCAGCCACCTCCTGTACATGGATGACATCAAGCTGTATGCCAAGAGTGAACGAGACATCGATTCACTGATCCACACTACAAGGCTATACAGCAATGACATTGGAATGTCGTTCGGACTGGAGAAGTGTAGTCGGATGGTAACAAAGAGAGGGAAGGTAGTCAGAACTGAGGGGATTGAACTACCAGAAGGCAACATTGCAGACATAGAGGACAGTTACAAGTACCTGGGGATCCCGCAGGCAAATGGGAACCATGAAGAGGCCGCTAGAAAGGCTGCAACCACCAAGTACCTGCAGAGGGTCAGGCAAGTCCTGAGGAGTCAGCTGAATGGTAAGAACAAGATCCGGGCCATCAACACGTACGCCCTGCCCGTGATCAGGTACCCTGCTGGGGTAATAGGCTGGCCAAAGGAGGAGATAGAAGCCACTGACATAAAGACAAGAAAGCTCCTTACCATGCATGGAGGGTTTCACCCCAAGTCCAGCACCCTGAGGCTGTACGCTAAGCGGAAGGAAGGGGGCCGGGGACTGGTGAGTGTCAGCACCACAGTCCAGGATGAGACAACGAACATCCAAGAATACATTGGGAAGATGGCCCCAACTGACCGAGTGCTCAGTGAATACCTCAGGCAGCAGAAACCCAAGAAAGAGGAGGGAGACGAGGAACCATCATGGAAGGACAGGCCCCTGCACGGTATGTACCACCGGCAGATAGAGGAAGTGGCTGATATCCAGAAATCCTACCAGTGGCTGGACAAAGCTGGACTGAAAGACAGCACAGAGGCACTAATCATGGCAGCACAAGAACAAGCTCTGAGTACAAGATCCATAGAGGCTGGGGTCTATCACACCAGGCAAGACCCCAGGTGCAGGCTGTGTAAAGATGCCCCAGAGACAATCCAGCACATAACAGCAGGGTGCAAGATGCTAGCAGGCAAGGCATACATGGAACGCCATAACCAAGTGGCCGGCATAGTGTACAGGAACATCTGTGCCGAGTATAACCTGGAAGTCCCGAGGTCAAAATGGGAGATGCCCCCAAGGGTGGTGGAGAATGACCGAGCTAAGATCCTGTGGGACTTCCAGATACAGACGGACAAAATGGTGGTGGCTAACCAACCGGACATAGTGGTGGTAGACAAACAGAAGAAGACGGCCGTAGTGATCGATGTAGCGGTTCCGAATGACAGCAACATCAGGAAGAAGGAACACGAGAAGCTGGAGAAATACCAAGGGCTCAGAGAAGAGCTCGAGAGGATGTGGAGGGTGAAGGTAATGGTGGTCCCCGTGGTAATCGGAGCACTAGGTGCGGTGACTCCCAAGCTAGGCGAGTGGCTCCAGCAGATCCCGGGAATAACATCGGAGATCTCTGTCCAGAAGAGCGCAGTCCTGGGAACAGCTAAGATACTGCGCAGGACCCTCAAGCTCCCAGGCCTCTGGTAGAGGACCCGAGCTTGAAGGATAAACCGCCCGCAGGGGCGTGCTGGGTGTTTTATTAAAGATAAATAAAAACCTTTCATTTGTTCTTGATTGTCTCCTTTTTCTTCCAGACACATCAGTCTAGCTACAACAGGAGTCTGACAACAAAGTCACAAATCTGGTTACTCAGAATTATGGACAACGCACGGTGGAGCTTTCAACTTTTTCAGCTTGCTTGTTTCATTAACCATCAAGACTTTCCTTGCTAACATGCTAAAAGAGCTGTACACACTACAGTGTTACTCCTCTATATTACATGTTGGCCAAGGTGATCAGTAAACAAACAACTAGCCGTTAAGATGATAAGTTCAAGCTCCTTTTCTTGCTAATGCTATATTTTTGATCATTTCAAGTTCCCAACTTTGTGAGAACAGTTTGGGGAGGATGGATGGATAGATTGCATTTTTAATAGACAGTATAATCTCCAAAAATGGTTTTCCCGAGGGCAACCAACATACATACAACCATGCAACCTCCTGTCTTTAAACTAAAGTAGTGATTGTAGGGGCCTATTAGAGGTCTGTGATTTGCCTTGGTATAACCGTGTGATTTTGCTGATATTATTCAAATTTGAGAACTTCAGTTCTCTGCTTAAGGCTGTATTTGTCTCAAAATTGTAAGCAACTAAAACTATAATTTTATTTTTAGTGCTTTACAACAACAAAAAAACCCCAAAAGCAAGTTTGTGTGCTATAGTTTTCAGCCTTTTATGCAGCATAGCCAGCAAGGCCCTTATCACAAAAATATACCTTATAACACGGTCGGTGTTTTAGCATCAACACTTTAATTAATGGAAACAATGATCTCATGTGATTTCTGTCAAACTGTTTTAATGAACAACTGTAACTGGTCTGCAAGCAGGGGTTAAAGTGGGACTTGGCAGGTGTATGAACCCTGTGAATGGGTAGTGCACCTTGGAGAGAAGATCACTAAGAAACCAGACTCATGATAATACTGTGAGCTCCAGGAGATTTTTGTTTGTCTACAGGCAAACACACAAGTGCCCACTGACTCCTGCTTCACCTTTGGAAAGTGTTTGCACAATACCATGAGTATTTTTTCCAGAAAATAGTTTCTTATAGTAATAAAATAAGAACTCTGTCAACCATACAGTTGTTAGCTTTTATTCTTTTCTTTTCTTTTTTACACCTGATTTCCTTCCTGATGCAGCTCTGAAAGAATTTGTCTTTGGCTGGAATCAACATAGCAACCTTTTACTTACCAACCAAATGTATGGACCAAAAATGAAAAGGTCAATCCTGCGTGAAGCTGCAGAGCTGGGCGATAATTCCCATTGGGTTTGTTACAAGTTTTTTTTTTCATATACACAAATGGTTCAGTGCTAGGGTAAAGCATGTTTAATTTAAAGTACAAATGTATCATATCAAGTAAAACTATGAGAAATATGTGCTTAAAAAACAAACACTTGGACCAAAAGGCATTCATTGTGAGGAATGTATCCTCAAGGAAACCTCATTCCCATCCTGTTTAACTCCTCTGGGCATCCAGTTTCCATTTAGCCTTGCAGGAGTGGCGCTCATCACTGCCCAGCAACTTCACAAAACTCCCCACAGTGGTTTTGGACTCAAGGTGCAAGGTAATAGTAGTCATAGCTTCGTCGCCCAAGAGTGATAAAAGCAGAGAGACACATTTATTTTACGTCAAAGTTTCACGTCAAGTGTGGCTGGTACGTGCTTGGAACAGCTCTACACTATACACAAGTGGTCCAACAAACTGCTCTGAGCAGCCTGATCTGCACAAGCTCATTTCGTTGGCACACCAAGCCCTCTCGACAAATTACATTTCCCTCCCATCTCGGTGTCGGTGAGGTTTCGAAGGAAATGTTCCCTCAAGCCTCGCTAATTAAGACTGATATAGTGTTTTTTGCTTTATACAAAAACAACATCATTATCCAGATTTAACTGTGTTTTAACAGTTGAATAGTGTTTTATTTTTTGTGGTCATTGTTATTCCACTGATGTTTCCACAGCCAAACACAGGTGTGGTTAATAACATTAACGATGGCCGTGTGAGATCTAACTGCTCTGGTGCCAAGCCCAGGCCTCTTCTGTTGTGCTTGTTGGCTCACCGTCATGGCTTACTGGGCCACCTAAATGGAATGGAGCCATCACATAATATTATTAGTTACACCTGACAAATCAAAGTGACCGCTGTGAGAAATGTCTATATTAGTGGCTGGGAACATTTCCAGTCTGAGCTGCATGCTCACATAGCTGAGTAAAGCCCCATTATCACCACAAAGTCTCTGTTTGTTTGTTTGTTTGAACTCCTTCACAATCAGGAGTTAAGCAATCGAGATTGACACACAGGTACGTCTTCCCTCAAGGTTCTCATCTATGTCAGATATTATGATATCATCTTGTTGCCTAGTAGCCACCTAGCAACAGGCTAAATGGAACCATTTGTTTATTTTATGAAACTATTAACACCTTGTAAAAGCATGATATCGTTTTAATTTAACAACAGCTACATCTATTTTGTTTCCACAGAAGTTGAATTATACATCATATATTATGACGCCATCACGTTACCAAGCAACCACCTAGCAACGTGTTCAAATCACCCATTTTTGAGGCATTTGTGCACATTAAAACAACTTAAAACTATACACACAAGTATTTTTGGTATTAAATTAATAACTGAAGCAACTGACTTTCCTAACTATTTGAGAAATAAGATAACTTTTTTCATATTAATGATGATAATTGAAAATGTATTATCATTCATAAAGCAGAGAGCCGTATTGTAGTCTTAAGCATTTAGTGGGATTATGGAACAAGACTACATAGTAAGTACAATTTTGAGTTTGATTGATTGCAACATATTGGCATTATGTCTGCATTTATATATTAGAGAGAAATTATTTGCAAAAATTCACCAGTTTGCCCAAGAGTAAGTGCAGTCACTCCAAGATGGGACACAGTTTGTTGAAGGAAGTTTACTTCCCACCTGGTGAACCTTGGAGTCAGAACAATAGGACCTTCGACAGCAAAAGAACATTGAATGCAATCACTGGACAACCACCAACTTTGTCTTAGTCACAAGGAAGTTTCTGTCCTATTTTTATTCTAGTAATAATTATGGTGAACCTAAAATTTGTTGAAAGAAGTTTAATAAAGATCAAACTACTACAAATAACTATCATTATCCAGAGTTTACCGGTGATTAATGCTCCAAACTGCTTGTCAGTCGCTCCATCTCTCTCTTTGATACCGAATGTCTGCTGAGTTATGAAATCATGTTCAGAATGACCACCAGCACTTTGATCAAAAGAAGTGTGTTAGCGAAGGGTGTCATTAATAACTTGTGTAGTACCAGGAAGGGCAGTTAATTTTCCCAAGGGGCCACATGAGAAACTGGAACTGTTGTTGAGGGCGGTCATCCACAACACTCGCAGTTTCTCATCTGGCCCTCTGGGTTAATAAATTGTTTTTGGAATCTGCATCAAATGACCTGCAGTATACTTTAGAATATTAAGGGTGAGCTTATTACAAATGATTCTTGCTGTTTTTCATCTTCTGTTTATCACTAATTGAAGAAATCATTAAAAAAACAAACTATTAAGCCTGAGGAGACATCATTATATTTCAGATCTTTCTGGAAATATAACAGTTCTTCATTGATGCAATGTAGGTTTTCCATTTTCCATGTGCAGACAAGAAGACTGCAATGCTGGATTATAAAGAACAACAAAACTTTACATTTGAATAAAAATGTAATTAAGATAAGTTGATGTTCATTGAAAGGAAACACGCTGCACATTAGGATGGCTCCATACTTTCTCAGTCATTAACATTATAAGACTGGTAAGTTATGCATACACACCCTGTGGAAGTTGTCGTTTGGTCCAAACCAGCACTGGTACTGCAAGACCATCATCACCCTAAACTGAAAACAAAATAGCAATAAAGAACCTGGCAAAAGGACGGCAGCAGCTGTGTCTGCGTCTGTGGCCCAAAGCCCTTCAAGAGAATTCTTTAATCCTGACACCTGCAAGTCATTTTATCATGATTTACAGTGGGGAAATGTGGGCCGGGGGCAGGGAGGCCACCAGAGGAACTGTTTTCACAACAAATGATGAGGAACGCACTGTTGTTTAGGCCAGGCATTTGTAGCTTGTTGTCCACTAACATATGGAGCTTAATTTGACAATGAAAGCTTAGACAGAAAATGGGCTGTGTGACTGTTTCTCTGTATTTCTGCTCATACTCACTGTCTCGTGTTTGAGGGGGCAGGAGACATGAGTGTGGAGCACAGTGTGAATGAATGAAACTGTGTCTTTGTGTGTGTCAGAGGGAGACTGAAATCAAAGATAAATAGGCTGGAGGTTTTGGGACAGGATACAGAGTTCCCTTTAATGATCATGAGTGGGATCTCTACAGGCCAGAGCAGTGCAGCGTCATGGCTGAAAGTTGCCCAGCTGTTCCCCCATAATGTCTTCACATTACGGTATCGTTCACATCCTTTCACTTTCCAGTGTGTCATTAGTTTACGTGTGAAATTACCACATGCTGCACATAACTTTGGATTTGGATGTACTGGTGGTGTTGCGTATTGTGTAATGCAGCAGTGGCAATTGTCTGCGGCAAACACTGTTCACATGTGGTGCGAGAGTTTAGCTGCCTTAAACAAGGCTTAAACAAGGTTTGGTGTTGGTATGTTAGGCTTATAAACAAAGTTAATGCCTAAGACTGCAGCATTTACAGATCCTGTTTCAGCTTGGGAAATTCACTTTAACATTATTGCTAATTTCTTGTTTATTGCATTTTTTTCATGTAAGTATTATCCTCTACATTTGATACATGTAGCCCAATTAAATCAGAAACAGTGAAACGGCATGAACACAAAAACTGGAGCAAGAAAAAATGAACTGAGCACTTTCCTTTCCTCTTAGCAGAGTACCCTGAAATTCCCAAATTTCCTTTGCATCATTTGCAGAAGCTTTTTGGCTCATTTAAACCAGAGAGGTTTAAATGAGCTGCAAGTTAGGGCCTCTGGTTTCAGTGGCATCTCCACTTGTTGAGTGCACAGCTCGTTGTGTGTTTATCATCTTGCCGGCTTCTTCCACCATGTCTAAAACCCCAGATCCCACTAAGTTTTGTCTCTAAATCATGCCATGCTGCATTTACAATGATCTGTCAAAGCAGTGTAACATTTCGATGCATGAACAGACCACTAACTAAATTAATTTGACCTCATGTGGCTTGGCAGTGAAATATCAGCGAGAGGGATAAACCAAAAACATCTCCATGTTTTTATTTTAAGTTTAACTCTTAAGAGTCTTTTCCCACATTTTTACAGTTTCATTTACCCACTTCCACCCACACCTATAAATCCAAAGACAAAAGCATGTGGAAGATTATTGCTGTTTGCAGATGATGCATTTCTCTAACTATCAACTCACAAAACTATAGAAAATCTTTCGTGAGGTCCATCACATTGAACACTGGAACTTCTACGTGGAGTAAAACACTACACTTTTCATAAAGGGATGTTACATCCTCTCCCCATTTTGTTGCCCTGCATTACTTTCATACTAATGATCGCTTCCGGTTACAGTATCACCTATTTGTGTGGTCCAATGCAAAATAACATCTGTAAGAGGTCGTGTTGTGTTTTCATTCATCAGTGCAAGCTGATATCTGCTTATGCATATCGAGAATCTGTAGGCATCATTTTTGGTCATGGAAGCTTTCTTGTCTCTGTTTCTACTTGTAATGTTTCACTTTGTCTCTATCATAAAAGGCAAAGTCAGCAGAGTAGTTTATAGTCTCAGCGTGTGTTTCATTGATGCAAATAGTAGATGTACAAACTGTAAAAATGTTTACTGTAAGACAAAGGCCCTACCTATTATGGAGATGAAAGGTTTTCCTATATTTTTATGACAGGGTACTGTAAACTGTTTGACTGCAACAACTTGGCACATCTGTATTTCATCATCGTTGTTGTGTTTGTCTGAGACAATGAATTGATTCTAAGCCAGCGTTTGGCACATTAAATGCTCAACATTACACTAACATATTGGGGCTTATGTTGCCAGCTCTTAGTTGAGACATTTATCAAGGAGGTGTAACATGGTCAGAGGTTGTGCTTTTGTCGTGTTTGTTAGTTTGTGTATCTTTCTGGTTGTCAGCAGACTAAAGCAGCTAAGCCCCTACCCGTGAAGAGGTAGCACCTGGGCAAAGAAAAAACATTAGATTTTGTTCTTTAAAACTGCAAACAGGGCATTGGCCTTGGCAGTTGACTGAGCTCTGCCATTCCACTGGGCAGTATCTCACTAAACTGCACTGAGTGTGTCTGCTGTTGCTGGTACGTGTCTTCTGATTGCAAGAATTATGTTTCAAAGCGCTGATGTCCTGGTGGCTGAGTGATTACTGCATATAATTTAGTACATGTGCAAAAATACACTCAGGACAGTTTGCTCACCGGACCTTGGAAGCCGTTGTAATAGCAATAATATAAACAGTACTGACTCACATATTGGCACTTTTGGTAAGGGCTATAGGGGCCTTTTTTGATATTTTCCAATGAATATCTGGCATTTGTGGAAAAAAAAAAATAGAAATGCCGTTGTGCTAAACAAACATTTGATTGTAATTAAAATAATAGGACTGGCTGCAAACAGCTGCAGATAGCATCAAATGAATAGTTAAGTGAGGCTCAGGGGGAGTTATGAATGTACTCTAACTTAGCAGAACCTCAGCTGTAATAATGGGGGGAAAGAGTTTAGAGGGCGACTCGAACAATCATCATGCCCTGCAGATCATTTGTTTTCCATCGCTTATCTTTCCTTTCTATAATGTCATGTTACGTAAATCACAGAAGTGAAGCTGGTATCATTCAGCCATCAGAGTAGTTCCCTAACACAAAACACATTCAGTACATCGGATATCTATCCCATGACCTGGAGATCGTTGTCTTTAAAATTCCCAAAGAGCACGATGCCAGTGAAAGTTATTTAATATCCATCAACTGACACATAAATCAACTGGAAACAATCACAAAAGACCGCAAAATACACTGGAATCACTGCAAAAATGTCAAGCTGCGAAAGTGTGTGGCAGAGCACCGCAAAGTTCCCAAACATTGTGACAGTTTTACTTTCCATTTCTTTTTTGGTTTGTTTTTATTTTTTTGAATAATGAATGACTGTACAGCTGTTTATAATTTTAGAGTTTATATTTTTAAATTTATATTCATATAGTTTTTTTTATTTTTACAGTTTATAATAATATTTTCTCATTTATTCTGTGAGAGAAATGGTATACTTTTGATGTAAAAACAAACGGGAGGATTCTTTGTTATTTAGTGGCCTAAAATCTCAATAAAGCTGCAGGTGCAATCAATAGTTTAAGATGAATTGCTTCCTGTTTTTTGGCATTTGGCAAAAAGGAATATTTCATATACTTATTTTTCATGTAACTCCTCTTGTTCTCTTTTTATCATTTATACAGATTTTGTTTTTCTTTTTTAATCAGCTGAAGATTGAAATCCACCTCACAGTAAATTTACCACGGCTCCAGTTCAGCATACAGCTTTTCTTCACACGCTTCTTTCTCCACTCTCGCTTCCCTTTTCTTTGCTGCGCACTCCCCTCCCAGAGATGACACTGTCATATTTTGAAACATCTCTCTCTTGGTTGGCAATGCTTTGCTTCCCTCTGTTTCTCTGTTTCTATTTTGTTGAGGACCACACAGAGGGATGACATGTTGGTGGCACATCCAGGCTGGGTGGCCCGGCTGCAGGAAAGATGTGGGTGACAGGATCAGCCTTCAACAGACTATGGGAGTAATGCGTGTAGACAGTGTAAAACCAGTCCTTTGGAGACCTGTAGAAAGAGCAACGCTGGCAATTCTGAATAAATGCACTTTGAAAAAGTGAAAAAA
This sequence comes from Rhamphochromis longiceps, assembly GCF_057381845.1. Taxonomy (NCBI): domain Eukaryota; kingdom Metazoa; phylum Chordata; class Actinopteri; order Cichliformes; family Cichlidae; genus Rhamphochromis; species Rhamphochromis longiceps. The sequence goes on from NC_140557.1 coordinate 19,498,876, forward strand.
AAAACGTTCTTTGGGAGCCTTGTTTTAGCTGCAGCCCCATGCACTGGACTCCCATGCATTACTAATACTAATGCCTTTAAACATCCACAAGTAACTCCAATCTAGCTGTAATTCCCACCACATCTACCAAGTAAACCTCATCATACAGATTTTATAAATAAATAAATAAGTCAGTGATAACAGGATGAGGAGGAGGTGTGTAGTGTTAAACCCCTTAGTTTCTGAAGAAAATTGAGATCAGGTTTTTCCTGATAATCAGCTTGTAGCATTTAGCAAGTACTTAACAAAACAAATGGCCTCTATGTGTGTGTGTGAGGGAGAGAGCAATGGGGGGGGGGGCAATGATGCTGGACTTTGTCAAGGCTGGATCAGGAGTGTCATCACTAACAGGCCCCTGAATCCCAGCGGCCCCTCAGCTTCTGCATTCTTGCTCCGGATGAAGAATGGTGCGACTGGTGATTGTTTATTTTGTTTCTCTATCTTGTCTTAGCAACCTCGTTTTAATGAGAATGTGCAGTTGCACGTTAAGGTCTGGTTTCCTTTTCCTCTTAAGTACTTCTGAGGCTACGAGAGAGAAAGATAAACATGAAAAATACCTTTCTGATGTTTGTAATATAACAGCAGAGTTCATTATTTGCTCCAAGACTCCCTACTTTGCGCCGAAAAATTATTTTAAAGTTTTCCTTAACTGCTGAGATAATGTGGGTCATGAATATCCCAGAAGTAAACAAATCAATAGGAAACTTTTACACCCAGAGGCCTTCTATTCGAAACATGTTACGAGTACACAAAACATTCAGAGATTATCACCACATGCCAAATGAGGTGGATGTTTAAGGGTGTGTTGTCTTGCTATAGAAAAAAGAAGTATGGATGATTAATGTGGAGGCTTAATAATGGAAAACAGCTTTAACTTCTCAAACAAAACTTAGAATGAAGCCTGTAGGTTAGTGTTTCAAATAATCCTCTAAGCAGGGACCAGTTAGTTGGGACATGTAAGAGCCTATTGCACATCATAGCGTATGCGGTTTTGTATGTCAAAGCAGAATAAAGCATGTTAACTCACTCTATAGTAGGGGGAGGGAGAGAAAGGAACTTTCAAACAATCTGCTGTCAGTAGACAGATAAAGACACAATCACCAGTGTGTGTGTGAGAGAGAGAGTCTGTGTATCCTGGTCACCCATAGGCGGCCAGGTGGTCCTGCATGCGAAAGCGTCACCACCCCACCAACCGCCCCAATGCCATTGTGTGTCAAAGAAGCTGCATGACCGATTCAACAAAAGCCGAGACGGCTCTACTCTCAGCGCTCTGTGCTGCATGCTGAAGGAAATGAGCTGATCCTCTTGAGCAGACCGCAACTAAGCTTTGCCTTTTTTAAAAAGAAAAACTGTAGTAGCACTTAATCAACGGCACCGAGAGGAGGGAAAAACAAAATAAAATTGTGTAACGGGCCTTGTACAAACCAACAAGACTGTGGTAAAAGTCTATAATAAAACCAGATAAATTATTTTTATTTTTATATTAGGATCTTGTGTATCAGAAATCTGAATCTCGACTGCCAAGTTTTTTACATTTCAGATCAGTCAGGTCAGATCAGTTTAGTTCCTGCATACGCACAACATTTCATAACCCATCCAGCTCCCAGCACTGACAGGTGTGACATTTCTGAGTTGTGCGTGGTACTTGAGCCCACTCATCACTGCTTAATTCAATTGCTCCAATAAAACTATCCAGCTGCATAAACACATTACAGAATGTGTGAAATCTAAAACAAAGACCATCTTTAATGCTCCCCCGATAACACTGTATGCTACAGGGGCCAATAAATCATTTCACTGTGATCTAACGATTTAAGAGCTCAGTGTCATGTTGTCAAGTGGCACCATGATGGGCCGAGGTGTCGCCTTCTTAAGTGTCCATTACTGTGAAAGTCTATTTTCCCAAATGGCAGAGAACGAGGCCCCATTTGGGGTGGCTGGTTGAAGCGGTGACAGTATGAATCTGTGCTGAAGGCCTGGGCTTTTACACCTGTGTGTGACACAGGGGAGGCTCAGCAGAGAGTGGGAGAGTCAGCCAGCTGTGCTCTCTTGTGGTAGCTCTGGGGATAGCTTGGAAAATGGCAATGTTCACTTTGTTTAAAATCCTTTCAGCTGGTATTTTTTTTCCTTAAAAATTCTTTACTGCTTCTGAAACACACATGATGTTGTGACTCAGTCGTCCTGATTTAGCTGCTTTAGATTTTTTTTTAACTTTTTTTTTATGCAACAGCAGATGTTCGATGCAAACTTCAGTTCTTGAGATGAGGTCACATGATGAACAGTCCAGCTGGTATTTTGTTGGAGAATAGGGTGGGGTGGGGGGGATCATTGCTTCTCTCAGTGCTGCGAGATGTAATTGCTCACTAAATAACAATCTCTCAGGGGTGGCCACGCTGCCATTCAGCACGGGTCTGCACAGCGTCCTCTCCCTCTCGGAGACCGGTCCGACACGTACAGTGGCTTTCCCTTGTCTCCCAGGACAGCTCCAGCATCCGCCTCATCAAGGCTGATTGCTGGAGACGTTCTTCTCCCAGCGATATATCCACCTGATGTGAAGCAGACCTGTGCCTTGTACACTCACTCACAGAGGAAAACTCTTTATGTCTGCTGGGGAAACAGTCGAGAAACACCAAAGCTCAAAGCAGTGAGGCTTTTGCTGTACCAATCAACTGATAACTACATATGCACACCACAGTGTAACTTATGGATACACATATACGATCGGTCCATGAAGTGCTACCAGCTGCTGCCAAACAATGAACGAGGCCTCCTTGTGTTTACCCAGCACCTAAAATTTTTCTATTATTTATACAGAAATTATTTTATTGGGGGGGGGGGAAAAAATCTTAATTTATGATCTCGACAGTGACACCCGAATAGGTTCAAACTTCTCTCCATCTGTTTGCAATCCCAGTGTAATGCTATCATCACCTGTTTCCATGGTCCCCGCTCACATCTGGCTTGCATTACCAAAGAGAAAAAACTTTTTTACACAAGGTGCATTTTTTTTTCTTTCCCCTTTGTGCTTTACTTTAGTATTTGGCTCATATTTCTGAAATAGGCTAGAACAACAAATTAAGATCTGAGGCATGAGACAAAAAACAAAACTTATGAGGAGCAGTAATTTGCTTTCAGATTTCAGAACTAGACTGAACATATCAAATCCAAGAATTTGAAAGCGCTGCAAAGTTTATTACAATATAAAGCTCTGTTTTACAAAGATAACAGAAGCCTTTTTTCCTCAAAGCTGGCAAAGAGTGACTCAGATTGTTTTGTAGGTAAATACCTTTACTTGTAACAGGTCCCAAGTCCCTAACAATTATTATCAGATTTTAATTTAGAGATGTTTTGCATATAGCAGCTCCAGTGTATTTATTTAGGGAGTAAATAAATACACATTTCTGTTCTAATGCTTACCCAGCTGGGAATGTCTTCAGTCGCCCTCTGACCCTAAATTGGATAAGTGGTTAAGAAAATGGATGGATTGAAGTAAAATGCACTGTCACTAAGATTTCAGCAAGCAAGAGTATTCCTGATCAAACTTTCATCAACAAATCAGCACGCAGGACTTTTCCATGTTTTTCATGCTTTAGATGTTTATATTTTTATTTTATTTTCATCACACCTGATTAGTCATTGATTCTGCCAACAGAGTGCCAAGAAGTCACAAGTCCTTGAAAAACTGACTGCAAAACACTGATTTCATTCAGCTTTCTCTGTCAGCTGCACTCTGTTAAATGAAAAAAAAAATGAATGAATGCATCTACTCCAGAGTTTGATTTTAGTTGCTAAACGCGGCATTTGCAATATTCGGCTGAAACATCATGCACATGTTTCTGCATTTGTGGCGCAGAAACATGTGCATGAGGTAACATTTGCCATATGATACCATAATAGTTTGGACACACACCACAGTGTGGTGTGCCGTAAGAAAAATCTTGCCCAAGGAAATGTATTTCCCTGCCTCATAACAGTCTGGAATTTGTGTATCCGCTCTGTCTCTCCCATGGACACCAGCTGTGCAGCTGGTGCTCACTGGAAACTGCAGTTAGGCTGTAGTCATGTGGGATTTTTAACACAATTCTCCCATGTGTATTGAAGGAAGCAGTAATGTCATGCAGTCGGGCCGTGTTATCACTGTGTGGATCCTGGAGAGTGATGTCAGAGGAAAAAGGAAACTAGCTAACTCCCAAACTAAAAGAGCAAAGGTTAGAGGCAGGCTGGCAGAAACCCAGATTGGCTTAAAGATGTTCCTTATTCTCTTTCCATTTTCCTTTCCTTAAAAGCATAGTCACTCCGTCCAAATGGCTTGCATGGACAGGATGTTGCCTCCTTTAGCATATCAGGCACAGAGCTGTGATTTATCATTGTGGACTAATAGTTGACATTTTGGGGTTAAATATAAAAGCTTGATTAAATGGAACATCCAGTGAGATGGCTGCGCATTGATGAAACACACTGTTGTAAATGGATGAAACTGAGACAAATGACTGGATGGACAAACTAATTCATCTGCTACATTAAAGCAAGCCTTTCATCACCAGTAATGAGAAAATCAACACCAGCCGATCTATAACGTGGAAAAACCATTTTGTATCCCCCAAATGTTCCCAGTGTGTGACTCCTTTGGAGGGGAGGGATCAGAGAAGACTTTTTAAAGTTTAAACTCTTCTGGAGCCTCCTGGAGAGATTGCATGCAGCATTTCTGCATCTGAAAGAGTTTGCTGATGTAAACCGTCACTGCACAAATCTGTGACATGCTCTCACAGCACAGCTCACAAGTCTCACTGTTGGAAAACTGACAGTATTGTATACAGTGGCATCATAATTTATTTGCTATATAACATTTTAGGATAGTCCTCCGCTTTATTAAAGACAGTTATTTATGCTTGAATCGATTTAGTGGCACTCCTGCATTGTTTTGCAGGAAGCAGCACTTCCTGGGTGACTACAGATCAGATGGTGGGGTGACCACAACCATTAAAAACAAACATTGCAAACAAATACAACTGCCACACACAACAAATGAACAACATCCAGTTTATACATGGAAAAAGATCTGAGGCAAAAGAAGAAGAAGGAAGAACAATTTACCCATATTTCAGGTCTAATTAATCCAAATAGTGAGTGTGTAGGACAGCGAGTCTAGCTTCAGTTGAATTCCTGGCAGAAGCATCAATATCTCCAGTCCTTGTCGCTGAGGTTTACAAAATGTGCATATTTGAACCAAAAAGTGGTCCCACAGTATTTTTCCCACCCATCAGAATCTTTATCAGTCTTGATCTGTGCAAGAGTGGTACAGTTAGTCTTGAGATACTGGATAAAATGAGAGATTGGTTTGTTTATGGAAATGTGGCACAAGCTGTTGCTACATCCAGTTCACTCAGAGGAGGTGCACCTGTGTTGCATTGGTTGCATAATGTTGCTCTCAGTACCAAGAGTGGATTACTGACAGAGCCAGATGGCCTGAAGAACCCAGACTGGCAGAGTGTCAGTCAGTTTGGGTAATTTGATTAAATACAAATTAGTCTACAGTATCAACTGAAAAGGGATGGCTAACGTTTGGTTCCTGGCAACCTGCAGGCAGACTACATTGTAACTTTGGCATCTTCTTATCTGAACCTTGTCTCATAAAAGCCCTTGGATGCTGTGTGAGTAAGTTAAGAGTGAGCAAATGCAAACGTGTGCAGATGTACAGTCTGTGCTTAAGCAGTGATGATGAATAAGAATCAGTTATGGATGCTGGGCAGCAGTTATGTAGTTCGGGCCTCCACAAACTTAATAACATGCATGTTAATTATTTCCAATGTATTTGTGCTTTTCTGTCATCAGAAAGAAATTTCAATAAAGTTTCTTGTGAAGGCTTGTGATGGCTCACAGCTTGTTCTCATGCCATCCTCTCTGAGGGAGGTGACAGAAAAAAAACTGTTATTGTTATTTTATTAAATCCAGTTTTACTATTGGATCACATGTGGATGGAAAGGAGAGCTGGGGATGGCTCGTAACAGAAGACAGAAGGATAGCAGCCTGAGTGAAAGGGAAGGTTTACAAGATGGTGCTGAGACATGCTATCAAGTACGGTTTGGAGACAGTGGCACAAAAGAAAGGCAGAAGACTGAGCTGGAGGGGGATGTTAAGATTTTCATCGGGAGTGAGCAGGATGGACAAGATTAGAGCTGATCACAGCTCAGGTTGAGTGGTTTGGTGACAAAGTCAGAGAGGCAAGGTTGAGATGGTCTGTTGAGGTCCAGAAGATGGACATGATTTTATTTATTTATTTATTTAGGACAGTGCATGTTAATGAACATAAATGTAAAAAAAAAAAAAAATTACATGAATGTAAACATACCAGATTATAGCCAAGGGCTAATTTCCATCTGTTGTCCTTAAGCATAAAAAATAGACATAATAATTCATAAAAATTCATCATTCATTCATAATAAAAACTCCATCACCAAACTTACACATACACACTATTCTGTTCCCAAATAAAACATTAAAACTATACAACTCATACATGATCACACACTTGATTTGTCCATAACCAGTTTTTAACCTTTGCCTTAAACAAAGTGAGTGTAGAGCATTCTCTAATGGGTTGAGGAAGACTGTTCCACAGATGGCCTCCCTTGACAGAGAGGACGTTTAAGATGGAGCTGCCAGGCAGGAGGAAACAGGAAGGCCCCAGAGGAGGTTCATGAATATAGTGAAGGAGGGTTTATAAGAGTGCTCCTTTAAAAATGTACAACTGGGTTTAGAAGCACAGTGTCAGAAGATTTAGTTCAGAAAGGATAAGTGTTTTTGTCCTTAACCTGTCCGGGAAACCGGAAAGATACAGTCCTGCTTCTCTTCTCTTCTTCTGGGAACAGACTTGAAATTGGTCAGTTAGTGCTTGTTTAGACATTTGCATTTGCAAAATCACTGCAATATTATCAACAGAAACAAACAGATCTGTGTAGTACGATAAAAGCTGCTGAAGATCAGCTCCTACATGAAGTCTTTTGCAACATTAAAAAATGTTAACGAGACCGATATGATGTAAACAGAAGAAGTTGTTTCTGTGTGAATCCGCAGTTTGGTTTGCAGACCCTGCTTTTTTTCTACACTACCATAAACACTTTTGCTTTGTTTTTCATGACGATGCAGGACACGTTACACATGATATTTCAAATACAATAAAGCCAACAGGCTAAGAAGGCATAAAATGATTTGACTGGCTGTGCTGGAGTACTGAATATTTTATATCAACAGTCCCTTTTTAAGATAAAATACCAGGAATATTTTTTTTTTTTAAATCAACCTTGTAGCAAACATTTATTTTTTACATTGTGCAAAACAATCCCTATAATCAATATAGTGGCAAAAAGGCGTTTGGATGCTGCATGCATAACCTTAAAAAGTTCAACTGTACTTGCGAGTACTTGCAAGTGGATTTTATTTCAAGTCTTTGCTGCAAGCAGATAAGTTCCCACAAAAACTGTAAACTCTAAATGTCTAAAAATGAGAGAATAGTTTACAGCACACGCATGCACCTTACTTTAACTCGTGCTCAATCAGATCGGCAGATGGAAACTATTTCAACATCATCAGTGAGCATTATGTTCATTACACTGACATCACACTGGACGCAAGCCGGTGGTTATTTTTGGAATTCCTTTGTGGACAAATTAACACCCCACCCAGCTTTTACAAATAGTTCCTGATGAAGTGAAATATAATCCATGAGATATATTTGCTGTTACGCTGGTAGAACAATCGGGGAATATTTCTGAATCAGCCAAGCTAAACAATTAGCCATCTCTGCCTTGAGGACTGACCCCGTTGGGCCTCTCTGCCACAGTTTTATTGGAAAAACACTACTCAGACTTGATCATAGACATGTCAAGCACAAGTTTTATGATGACATTCAAAGCAGCAATGTCACTATCTCATTAAAGTCCTTATGGTACAAATGAGTCGTTTCATTAGCCGCAAAATGGATTTGGCACACCATGGAAATTCAATAGATCACCTCAGTAATTCTGTTCTTAAAGAAGTTATATTTCAGTGTTTGAATCTGAGAAATTGTTCTTCAGAATTGAATCTTTGAGGCTATTGAGCAGATGGGGAGATTTCCATGCAAATGGCTCCTATAAATCATCTTTCTGACTACAGGGTAATGGCTGGTGAATGATACTTATCAAGCTCTGTAAGTGCTCCTTCCAATAAATACGCAGTCCAGGTCATTTGTATTGAGATTCACGTGTTGATGGATATGGGATTACCACTTAACCTTGGAGTAATTCCAAGGCACCGCTTAAATCATCCAATACATTATCTATCCCATAACGGCTGACCAGTCTTTAAGGATATCGCTTCTTAATGTAAAATATGTTTTATGTGATAAATTAAACCGGAGGTGTTAGTGACCTATTCATCACCTAGATGTACTCATGACAGGGCACCTCTATCCTTTTATTTTGTGAAAGGTTGCTACTGTATGCATGTTTCCCATATTATGGTCATGCGATTATTATTATTATTTTGACACACTGACGTGTAACAGCGTTGCTCAGGGGATCGCAGGCAGTAGCAACACACGTAACCTGCTCCAGAGACACGTTTAATCTCTGTCAGGTTAAGCAGGTTCGAATCTGCATAAATGCACTAACAAAGCAGGACAGTGATGTATGAATGCTGATTGTGGTCATGTGCTTCTTGTTGAAAGCTGGCTCTCTTGACCCTGACCCTGCCTGCCACAATTATATCTGAAGACTTTCACGCCACAGAATCATCATACAGTAGAGTAAACATCACTGCTTTTCATGTAAACATTTAAAGCTGCGTTCGGAAGTTAGTAGTTTCTCACAACTGGCTTAAAAATGCTGACACGCATGTTTAGACAGTTAGTTTAGAAGTCGATATAATCCTGACCGGTGCGTTCATTCATGGTATGAATCTGGAAAGTCAGCGGTCTCTGGGGCAATCCTGAGATGTTTACATGTTTCATTCTGACAGTGCAGACAGACCATGTCGCTGCTATCCACACATAAGCTTGTCTAGAAAACGCATCCTTTTTTTTTGTCTAAATGTGGAATTAATGCATTTTTCAGCAGAACATCAACTATGATTCCCTTCTGTCTCACTTTTACACAGAATCTGTTCATGATCACAACAGATAAGAGGTTAAAGCAAATGAGTGGTGCACTGATACGCACTCACAGGCCACTTCATTAGGTACATCTGTTCAATGGCTCATTATATTCAGTCAGCCGAGCAGCAGAACAAGGACAGAAAAGTGATTTAACCCTTTAAGACCTCAATTATGAAATAATTGTGAGGACATTCTTTTTGTTTTTAAGTTTAAGTGTTTATTGAACCTTCTGAGATTAAAAAAATATTAATTTGCACATATGATTCTTAATTTGTTAGAACCGGCATTTTATTTCTTTATAATTTATGCTTAAAGTATATAATTTTTTAGGTTTTTGAAGATGAATATATCACAGTGATGATGTAGAAGTCTCAAAACCTCACTCACAAAAACTTATGTATCAAACATGATACACTGTACGCTAAGAGGTTAAGTCAGTCTGAACCTGGTAAGGTTGCTGGAGCTGGACGCGCTCCTCTGAGAATTTCAGAAACTGTTGATCTATTGGGATTTTCCCACACAGCCAACTCTCGGGTTTACAGGGAAAAGGTCCAAAGAAGTAAGCTGCAAATCCCAGGGTGAAAATGCTTTGTTGTGATGTCAGAGGTCAGAGGAGAATGGCCAGACTGCCTTCCTATCAGCAGTCTGATAGCAGTTACAACTGAAGTATGCAGAAGAGCATCTCTGAATGCACAAGACATCAGATGGGCTACAGCAGCAGAAGACCACACCAGGCGCCACTCTTGTAAGCTAAGAACACTAAACCCAGTCTGTGCTTCACACAGGCGCACCAAAATCGAACACCAGACGGTTAGAAAAATGTTGTCTGGACTCATGAGTTTCTGCTGTGACGTGCAGCTGGTAGGATCAGAGGCTGGCATAAATAACACGAATGCATGGACCCATCCTGCCTTGTATCAACGGTTCAGAGTGTGTTGGTGTAATCGTGTGAGGGATATTTTCTCAGGGATACTTCACCATCGCCTAGCTGAATATTGTTCTTGATGATGTCTATCTCACTATGTATTTCTGATAGCTACTTCCAGCAGGATATGTCATAAACATCAGATCACTTCAAACTAGTTTTGCGATGCTGTCATATCAATCAAATGTCTGAGGAATGTTTTTTATGTTTTCAGCACCTTGGTGAATCTGTACCAGGAAGAAGTAAGTCAGTTCTGATGGCAAAATGGGGTCCAACCCGGTACAAGCAAGCTGTACATAATAAAGTAGAAATTCTTCATTCTAACTCTGTAGTTTTCAAGTGTGCAGTGAAGGGCAGCAGCAGTAGTAGAAGCAGTATTCATTTACAGAACAAAGTACACTTCTGTGTTTAAGAATGCCCCTTTAACTGACTGCTACCCTGCAATGATCCCTCCAGTTACACTAGCGCCAGTTCCATCTTCTGTGAATGTGGAATTTATTGCTTTAATTCTCCTAAATTAAGGACAAAGGCTCCCCATCCAGGGCTGTTGTTATTTTCTGTAATGTTCAACAGCCATTTCTTCTTCGCTCGCATGCACACATTAACTCATCACAGCATCGCTGGTGTGGAGGAGTCTCTGTTCGCTCAGCGAGCCCTGACTCACACTAAACTGGAATGAGAAGCATGCAGAGAGAGGCTTGCACAATGTTTCAGTGAGAAGAATCAGACCACCTCTGCAAAAGCACGCACGCACACATACACACACAATCTCTGTCCTTAGCTACCTCTCCAAAGTGTCCGTAAATGTGGAAATCGCTTTTGTGACAAATAAAGAGGACCGGACATCACAAAGACACATCTGTTTGTTCCGTTAACTCTGTGAGAAAATATTATGAAGGAACAGATAATAGGAAAAGCAGCGCTATCTTCTGGAATATTAACTGAAACTATAAACAAGGCTTGTGAAGGATAAGGGTTTTTTCTGGACAAAGGGTGAATGTCCCTGTCAGTGTGTGGTCTGTTTCTAGGCTGATGTCCTTAACTGTGGGGTTATGTACGTACACGCTGAGAAAATGAGATGCTCTGAAGCGTCTGCATGAAGGAAATACTGAGTCTGTTCATTTCAAAATCTCTTAAAGAAGAACAAGATGAATAAAATCCCCTCAAAAAAAAGGAAATTTCAGTTCTTTGTCTTTCTCATTTGCTGATTGTTATGTTGTTGAGTGCATGTGAGGTTTTTAATTGTGTGAAAAGTGACAGAAACTTTTCACAGGGTAGTGTTAACGCTGCAAGGGTGAATTTAAATTGATTTAAAAAGAGAGCAAAAAAGGATAGAGGTTAGAAGTAATTTTTTAAATAAGTCAGAAGATAAACAGGTTCATAAATGCGTTTTTATCTTGAGAGTGTAATCTCCTGGTCTGCACTGACATACCCTGTAGTGTTAACAGAGTGCTGCAATAAGGAGATCACTTTTTCATCTTGTCCTTGGAAAGACTGATATAAACTGGGAAAGGAGTTGTGGGAAACCGTAGCCTGGTAAATTAAAAGCTATTTGCCAAAGAAACACTCCAGCACGGTGTCTTCACCTCCAGCATGAACGCCGTCACCAAACAGACTCATATTTCTGCTGTAGCCTCCCTCAGTGGTCACTTCTGTCTTTAGGGCCCTCTTTCATTTAAAAAAAAAAAGGAAAAGTGATTTTTTTTTTTTTCTAAATGGCCATTTTTTAAAAAGTATGCGTGCTGCCTTTGTGGTTTAGTTCTTGTGTCAGACTTTCCACATGTCACAGACAAAAGATCTTAATAGCAGTTTGTTGTTTGTTTTTGTATTTAGTCCCATTAAGCTGTGATTGAGTAACTATGAGCCAGCATGCACGACACCAGGACCTGAAACTAAACCAGCCTGTGTTTAAGTAAACAAATAGTGTGTAAAGAGGGCAGCTGAGGCAAAATCTCATATTTAATATATGTGTTTTTACTCCTTCATGCAATGTACTCAAATGTTCCACTTCTTTGACATTCCTCAGTTGCTTTTAGAAGTCTAAATTTAGAGACAGATGAAGGCGTAAGGTCACACATGTAAATGTCAGAAGTTGTTATTAAGCAGTTACTTCCTTGTCCCACCCTACTTCCACTTAATAGGACACAACCGTCACTCATGCTGACAAGCGTTCTATTATTTATAGTAAAACAGCAATTCACACAGCAAGAGGATGTGTGTGACACGCTAACGTTATTCTTACTTTTCTTCTTTGGAATTGTGTCAGAGCTATTTACGCAGTTTTGGTGTTCTCATAATAGAAATAAACAGTATTTCCATTCACCTGGTAGGCTTAACTTTACCCGCTGCTACCTGCCGCTGCCCCCACCACGACTTTTTTTTTACTGGAACACTTTGATACAACTTTAATATTTTGCAGCACTGGCCAACTAAATAAGGAAGGAAGAGGATAAGTAGTGTGTTAAATGTTGTCCCCCACAAAATATGATTAATAACTCCCACAATGACACCTCCACCTCCTCTGTGGTGCAAGTAAAAACTCTAGCGTTTATCACTATGCAAATATTTCCAATTTCATAAGTTTGGAAACGGTTTTTACCTCAGAGTTCAAATGTTCACATCAGACTTGTGTAACTTCCCTGCTGGACCTGGATGGGCTGATTTATACGTCACAGATCATTTTGGCTCGGTAAATCTAAAACTGATTTTTTTTTCCAAACACTGACAAAAATACATCTGAGTGGATGGAGATTTTGAATTAGTATTCAAAGTATAATAATAATGAGTAGTACTATTAGTACTGTTCAACATGTGGATCAATATAACGAGCTAAGTATAGATATTTAATGTAATAATTAAATAGACAGATTTAGCCTGAATTAAAATGTGAGACTTTTTGATCGGCAAAGACTCGAAACACTTTTTCCAAGAAAAAAAGATTTTACTGAAAAACAAACAAAAAACAAAAAAACAACTATAGTCATTTTATAATTTTATAGCATATGATTGTATAAACATAAAAATAGATGGACATCAATGAAAATCAGTTACATGTATTTTAAAACACATCTACTCCTCTTTTAGCAGGTGAGAGTAAAATGCTTTTAAGAGGTTAAAGTTTTTTCACGTTTACATCAGTCAAAGGTCGACATACAGTGTTAAGTCATATGAGCTAAAATACAAACAAAGACAATTAGAAATCAATCTTAATTCAGAATTAACATTTCATCCATTCGTGTCTGAGGCTGACGACATCAGTGGTTTTGAATGAGCGAACGTGCTCGCACAAATTCTAACAAGACAGTGACACATGAGGTTTTGACGATCACACCGCACAGTACAGAGAAAAACTGTCACCCAGCGGGTTACAAGCTGCTAAAGGGCTGATTGCAAGTGCGGCAACTGAGTCTCTGAGCATCCAGCATCTGGTGGTGAGAATCGGGGTTGTAACGGCTGGGACGGGCGTCGTTATTGGGTTTTGAAGTCAGAGCAGCCTCCCCCATCGTCTTTGTGAGTGCTTTAGTGTAGTTAGTGGAGGAGGTATGGAGTACTGTGGGAGGGGGGCAACACAAGTGGCGATACCTGGACTGGAAGCGGCTGAATGTCCACGGAGGGATGGGAGGCAGTGAGTGGGTACAGCCTGGAGTTATCATGGATATAAGTAGCTCTGATGGGTCGTGGTGTGACACCATGGACAGACTGACAAATGCTTGTCAACAATGAGGAAGACACTACCTCCTCCTCCCTCCCCACTCCCAAAAAAAGTGTGGCTGCCTTAAGAGTTCTTGGCGACCATCTTTATTGTGATGGTCTTCACTTCTGAGTACTCCTTCAAGCCATTTTCTCCCCTGAAAGAAGAAATAGAAACATTTTGTTTAAACTCGAATGCTGACAGCAACATTGAATTACAGTGTACACACTGCTGGAGGCCCTTGGAGCAGGAATATTTCCTCTTAGATAGAGATTTACATCATGTTAAGCTTTTTTGGAAAGTCGGCTTTCAAAACACTAAGTCAGCAATACTAGTGTTGCAACTAATTTGTGTGTATTCAGCGGGCAGACGACCAAGTCTTACTCACATTTCACGTCCATTGCCAGACATTTTATATCCTCCAAATGGACACTGTGTGCTCAGAGCGTTGAAGCAGTTTATCCTGTGAAATACACAAAGCATTGATCACTCTTGATCAGTTGACTTGCAGTTTACTATAAAAATTTTGCACAACTTTATCCAAAGCGTCATTTGGGAAGACGGATGTAAAATTACATTCTCATCATCACAGCTATTTTTAAAAACCCCTGAACTCAATAACAATTATTCTTTTGCTGTTTAGCAAACACAGTTAAAAAATGTCAGGTTCTATATCTGTAAACGTAGTGATTACAGCTGCTGTAGCTGCAGAAACAATGCTTTGAAGTAACTCGAAAATATGAAGTAAAATTATTAAATATTTCAGCGATTTTTTTCCTTCTCATCCTTCTGCTGAAAGACTTTGTTCTCGTGCTTCATCACTTATGTCCTTGTTCTTCTCTCGCCAGTTTTTTGAACCACATTCAGCTGATCGCTCTCTGAGTCTTCATACACCCCCTGTACAGTACCCCCCAATTTCTAGATTGTCCTTTTAGTCTCAAACATTCATGCCATTTTAATAGTTGCACTACTTGTGTTTTCTTTTTCCTTTCTAGCTCAGGTTTTTGTATATTTGTGTGCCTCCTCATACATGACTTTTCTCCCCTCTTTTGGAGTCTGTCTCTTTGCCTGAGTTGACCACCTGCTGAGTGAATTTCTCAATGTCTATGATTAAAGTTCTGGATCTTACCTATTACTGATGTCTTGTGATTGGACTCATAAATATAATGTTTAATCAAATCAAATCAAATCACTTTTTATTGTCACATCACATGTGCAGGCACACTGGCACAGCACATGCGCCAGCACATGTTTATAATTAAGGATGGAGCATATAATATCCTTTCTTGGTTACAGAATAATTTATGTGGCATTTGTGATGAAAATTGCCCGATGGTGATTAGGTCAACATCATTGATGAAGGAAGAGTTATTAAAATAGCTAAGCATAACAAGTGACGCAAGATTTCTGGCAGCTATCTATACTTCTACTCATAACCATTTGTAAGTAATTAAAAATGGAAACTATTGCAGGTTAACTCAACAAGTAACATTTACTATTAATTTCATTTCAGTTGTCCTGTCCTGGAACATTATTTCTGATATTTTCTCATCATATCTGAGCTTATGGGTGGATAAAAGGGAAGAAAAGCTTTTCTTTGTGGCTACTGTAATGATTCTAAATCAGCAGACTGTTAGTTAAAGCTTCGGGAAAGTGGCTGATATTTCTCACATGAAAAATATTACTGAATGGAGCTGAAGAAGCACGACAGATAGAGCTTACCAGACAGTGCCAGCCTGCATGGCTGTGGATATGGTCATGGCTTTGCTGATGTCCTTGGTGAATACAGCGGCAACCAAACCATAATCTGAGTTGTTGGCTCTTTCTATCACTTCATCAATTGTTTTGAACTTCATGATCTGCTGGACTGGCCCAAAAATCTGTAGAAATATGGTAAATGGTAAGCTAACATCACACATCAAAGAAATGAGAATACACAGACTCACTATGAACTTCAAAATTATTAGTTATTCTTAGGTAAACGCATTTAATTAGGGACTTAATTTATGTATCACCATCCTTTTTGGTACCTTTTTACATTTTTTGACAGCTTTAGTGACTCTTTTTTTCTCCAGGTTAGAGAAACAGGTTATTAACAGCCTCTACATTTATTCATGAACTGTTTTGCTACCTCTTCTATTGCAGCCCTTAAATCAACTCAAGATGCATTAGTAGTGCTGGAGTCTTTATCACTATACCTCTTCTCTGGCAATGCGCATGTCATCTCTGACGTTAGAGAAGACCGTAGGCTCAATGAAGAAACCTTTCAAGCCCAGAGCTTTGCCTCCACACTCCAGCTTGGCCCCTTCGGTAATGCCGATCTGGATGAACTCCAGCACACGGCTCTGATGCTCTCGGCTGATCTGTGGAGGTGGAGGACAGACTTACTCCCTTATGACAGAAAAAATGAGCAATATATGAAATTTACAGAGCAAATGATAGAAAAACCGATCACAGCTTCTGATTCTGTGCTCCTCACCTGTGGTCCCTGCTCAGTCATGGGGTCAAAGGGGCTGCCAACTATCCTCCTCTTTGCTCTCTCCACGCTCCTCCGGACGAACTCGTCATATATGGGCTCCTCCACATAGACGCGAGAGCCTGCCGTGCAACACTGGCCTGCGTTGAAAAACACACCCTGGTGGGCTTCTTCTACAGCCAGATCCACTGGGGAAATGGAGAGATTTGTGCTGGTTAATAACTAAACAAAAGTAGTATAGAATTATAACCATGAAGCTACTTATTAGGTAAAAAAAAGACCTGACTGGTCTTTAAAAGTGAAACAACGCACAAATTAAATATCAATAAAGACAGAACAAATTTATCTGTTTATAAAAAGCAATGTGTGCAATGTTATTGGAGCTATCCCATGCAAATCTGACACCTGACACCTGAGAGACAGGATCCCGCTGTTGTGCACAAAGGGTTAATGGACCCCTGTGATTTATGGGTCTCGGCCGAGTCGGGGTCCATTCCCTTGATTTACAGGCCCTAGTGTGCCCCTCTCACGGCTGCTGAAAGCATTTGAGACGCTCTGCAACCCCAGTTTGGTGAGACACTTGGAGTTTATATGAAACCCATCCATCCAGAGGTTTTCATAGCACTGCTAAGCCCCGAACATTTTAAGGTTCTCAGTAAGGGTGAGAGCTGTGAGTGCTTTTCTAAGAATATGACACACAGCTACAAAAAAAACCGTGATTGTGACAGACAGACATTGGGTGGGAGGGGGTCAGGTAAATGAAGTGACAAATAACAAAATAACAAAACAAAACTTACAATCAGCATCTGCAAATATTATGTTGGGATTCTTTCCTCCCAGCTCCAGCGTCACTCTCTTTAGGTTACTCTTCCCAGCTGCCTCTTGGATCAGCTTGCCGACCTAACAGAGGAAACAGATCAGAGGTTTATTCGTGGCGATGCAAGGCTCACAGCCAGATCAGTAAATCAGCTGGAACCATTAAATATCTTAAAGAGGCTGGTTAGCTCCTAACAAGGAATATACTGGTAGGCCAGCTGAAACATGAGTTCTGCAAACACACAGAAAGAATATCTGTTACAGGCTTTTGGCGACAGCGAGAGGAAAACAAAATGATGTTTCTGCCGGGAAGAGTATTTGATATGTGCCGTAGGACAGGAAGAGGCAACCACAAGGTGTGTGGGTGGTGTACTGTGATATAACACCGAGACGGGATATTCGGTATGAGTTGGGCCTGGTGTGACGATACGAAAGACGGCAAGGGATTTGTGGTGTTTTATCTCATCCTTCTATTGCCCTAATTTCCACTTTACTCCTTATCAGGAGCGATGATATCAGATGACCTAAATGAAGAATAATAAATTACAGATTGAGGAATAACATTCCTTGATAAAGATCTATTGCTCAAGAGAATCATGTGTAAAATTCATTCTGGGGGAGAACGTTTTAGTTTTATTTAGTACAAATCATTAAATCTTTGAAAATGTTTTGAATACAAGCCATGAATATTTTTTTACTTGAACCTTGTTTTTCTCTGTAATACATCATTAAATAACATCCACACTTCTTTTTGCTACATTACAGGCTATGCATAGTAAGATATTTTAGAAGCAGGCTAAGGTAAGAAGACCAAGCAATACCCTTGTACCTCCACCAATCACCAGTAAGCCAGTCAGGGAAAAGATATTTTTCTCTGGTGACTGGAGATTTAGTGAAACTTGAAGGCGATGAGGTTTTTGGAGGCACGTGACCATTAACCACATAACATTAATATATTCACTGTTTGGATGTGTAGTAAGCTTGGTGGCAATGTAGGATCTCTTGAATAAGGCATTAGTGTCATAGACCAAGAAACTAGTTTGCAAACATCAGAGAACCACTGGTCATGAGGAAAAAATTTGTATTCCCTGACTGCTTAGGAGTGGTTGGATGCTGATGGCAGTCACTGGGAGATGAGTGATAAAATCCCAGTAATGCAAGCCTACATGCTCCCTAGCAAAAATATGTATTCTACAACTAGTTAGCAAAAACCTCATTGTGATTGCTTTGGCTGTTAGCATTTTGCTGCAGTTGTAGTTTAAAAGAAAGCATTGTACTTGCATATAAACATTGTCCAGCTAGTCTCTGAGCTAATACTGAAACTGTGAAAAGTAAGACACAAACCAGAAAAAGAGATGCTTAAATTTGTGTCTTAGCATTGCAGCCAACCTTGTTAAAAAAGCTCAAATTAATTTTTCTTGTTTACAATTTTCAGTTTGTGACACACTTTTTTAAGTTTTACTAGTGCTTGGCTAGTGGTCAAAGATATTTTGAAGACAAACATGATAAAGCAAAGGCAACACACTACTTGCTTTGCTAGCAGATTGTTAGTGTTGCTGGTAGATTGCCACTAGAAGATTGCAATCACTAGGAGGTTTTTGTTGCATACTGATTAGTATGGTTTTCAGTGTGATTATTTGTCCAGGTTTGTACTCCACTTTGGTGATTGAAATTTTTGTATTTTATGGGCCTCTGCTTGTTAACTGCTCGCCTAGCGGTAGTGTTGCTAAAACTGCTAAAAGTGCGACACCAACCAGGAACAAAGACCATCAAAGTAAAAGTTGAGCACTTTTTGAAATCTTCTGGTTCCAGTGGTAAGGTACAACTTTTACTTTGAAGGTGAGTGTTCTGCCTTCCCAGTTTGCATTGCATTTTTCCCAGTTTTACTACCACTTGGAGAGCAGGTGGTAAGAGTTTTTGTTGCAGCCTCCAGCAACCACCGCCAACCACTCAGGGAATCCAAATAAGATTTCAGGTACCAAACAGGCGACATCACAGTGGCAACGCCCACTCATCATACCATCTATGAGCTTATGAGCAGGAGAAACTAGCTTGAGCTAAAGGCAACAGAACTTTGTGCTAATATGAGATTAAAGTCATGGCACATTTATTTGTTTAGGCACTTTTTCAATTCAACTCAACGTGTTTTAAATGAGACACAAAACAAACATATAATGAGGCAACTTAAAAAAAATAAACATGACATTTAAATGAATAATTAAATTGGTAAAATAATAAATACATGGTGGGATTCATCACTTTTGGACAGAGCCAGGCTGACTGTGCACCTCTGGTTACAGCCTTTAATCTAAACCTGCTGCTTTAAGACTAATAAAGGCAGTTGCAGTAATACGTACTCGACATGAAAAGATACAGGTTAAAACTGCCGGACGCTATTTGACCCCCTTGCCAATTTCGGTAAACATGATTTTAGGTTGTGAGAATGAGTCACCAGTTTTTAATCAATATTTTTCACTGTTCTGACACGTTGCAATAACTGGACTGATAACAAGCCTGGAAAATCCCATACACCACCCTCACAATCCTACACCCTAAACAAGTATTCATCTTCCTGTTACTCATACTGTGTCTTTTATAGATAAAGAAGAAGAAAAAACCCCTTAGTGTCCAAGTCCCCCCCCCCCCCCTTCTTCAAACCACCCCTAAGAAAAACATCTTCAAACATGTTAAAGACTCATTCTCTTGCTCTTTTCTTCTTCGCTCTACTTCCCATTATATACTGAAAGACTAAGATCAGAACAGCTGGGCTGCGGCTGGTACCGAAGCTGCCTAAATACAACACAAAACTTGGCTCGGCTTCATTTTTCTGATGTGTTTTGTCTGTCTTTGATCAGAAACATAAAGTGGCTGACTAAGGGGAGTTTAGCATGTGTTTATTCAAGGGTAAAGGAAACACACTGGGCTGCTAGACTCCTCCGCCACATGTGAGTCAGTGAGAGATGAGCTGAGCTCCTAAAATCCACCTGTAGCTACTCAAGCACCTTCAATCCTGTCTGAGGAGATGAGGTGCTTGCTAGGATCCCACCATTGCTACTACAGTGCAGTGACTCACTGTCTGGGCATCAGCAGTCTCTGACAGTGCTGGCTCTTTTCTCAGTAATTGACTCCAGTTCACACGAAATAACAGGAAAACTAGTAAAAAAAGAACCAAAAACAACAAGAAACCCCCCAAACTGGACCACTTATAAAGGAAATGTTCAATTGGGATGAGATGTTAAACAAAGATGTTTATAATACAAGTTAAACAAGATGCCACAGGATAGATAATTTCTAAATAGATAAATACATGATTATGGTTTAATCATAACTAGATCAATGTTTGAAATTATACAGTAACTAATATAGACCGTTAGCAGCTGCTAACAGTTTTTACCGTGGCTTATTCTAACAAAGTTTGGTGATCCTAGTGAGGTTGTGCTTGAATTTGAATGTTTACAGAAAATGTACGAAAGATTGAAGACACTGTAGACATTGAACAGACATCCTACACACACAAATAAGTAAGCTAAGAACACAAAGGATGCTGTGTCCACAATAGCGCATTTCTGTTCTGAACTTTTATTTTAGGAACTATTTGCGTTTGCCTAGAAAAGGTCAAATCATGTGACGATACATGTACGACTCAGGGAAGGACACATAGTTACTGTTATCAGCCAATCAGAAGCCTTGGAATGAATTAAGACAATGCTAAAAAAAAAAAAAAAAAAAAAAAAAACCAAAACAAACTGCAGTTCCTCTAGTGGCCACTTGAGGCTGGCTTCAAAAGGGAGTGAGTCTCATTAGACTTCCATGATAAAATGGCCATGTACAGCATTACAAAGCATGTTTAGCTTGACATAAAAATGTCCCTGTGCTTTACAGATAGCCATTCAGATCAACTATAAGTAGAATGATTTATTTTTTTAATAACTGATCTACCTGCTTAACTGAGTTAGGGGTGTGGCCTTATTAATTAACAGACAGCTTTCCCAACACATTTAGCTGGAGCTGACTAGCATCTACGAGGCCTCACTTTTGTTACATCCAGCCATTAGACTGGGCCGGTATTGCCGTAGGTGAATTTTTAATTGATTATCTGACTAACATTAGGGCTTGATGTGTGGTCAAATCATCCCAGAAGTTATGTGCTTTGGTGAGTGAAGTTCTGGTGTTTTATTAGTTCACTACTTGGGTTGCTTATTCACAAGACACCACAAAAGCGGATAAATCAATAAGTTTGATTTGCCAGATTTTTATGCCAGATTCCATTCCTGACACAACCCTCCTAGGGATTTGTGTCCCTTAATCATTTGACATGTGTTAACCAATACAGTATGAACACTACGCTTGTAAATTGCCTTAACATGCTTTGCTGATATGTGCTTCTGTGTTTTGCACTCGAGTTCATGGATAGGTGATAAATTAGCACGCCACTTGTTTATTCATATAAAGTAACTTCTTCCTCCCAAAATCCAACATGGCAACAGCCAAAATGCTAACAGAGTCCACAATACAATTTCTGAATGTGGGCACATCCATGCTTTATACAGTCTCTGATCAAGAACTACTCATGGGTGTCTGATCGTTTCTAATATCAGTGTGGTCTAGTCTCCAAAATGTAGCTAATGCAGTGTTGCTGAAAGCTGCTAGATGCTGGCTCCAAAATAAATGTGTCTCCTGCTTCAAAATGGATCCGTTTTTTCCCGCAAAAACTAGATCACATTAGTTTTTGATGATTTCAGCTGTACAATCTAATGTGTGTACCATTGGTCATTTTATAAATTACTGCTGTGTTACTAAGACTGGTAGCTAACGGAAGGCTGTAACGCCCGGCAGGAGGCGTTGATTTACAGCTGGCTGACAGCTGTTTCAGAGTTTCTATTTAAAGAGTAAACTTTTTTTTCTCCAGACGCACACTTCTACTACTCTGTTTGTATTTAAGGAGACTTTGATATGATGCAGTCATGCATTATTTTGGTAATGCTTATCTTTAACACATTGTGGTTAATGTAACTAATACCAGCATGGGCTAGCCCAAGGTCCTGGCTCCACACAGACAAACTCTGCAATGCTGTGGCCATTTTTAGGAACAATATGGTCTACAGCTGTGGTTTGAGCTTAATGCTTATGTCAGCATGGACACACACACACACACGCACACAAACACACAATATGATATTAACATGCTTAGTTGGGTTGGGCAATATGTAAATATTTTCCAACGGCCTGCCGTCAGTCCTACGACAGGCAACTGATGATATATTTGTTAAGGGTTGTCTGTGCAGCAAGTGCAGGGAGCAGGGCAAAAGACTCCCGACACCCTTTCAGCAAATGGAAGCATTTGTTTGTGAAAATATTTTAAAAAATCACTATTTTGGGAATATTTTGGTTTTAAAATGGAAGAAACTAAAGGTCCTGAGGGAGTGATGCCTCCGCTTTGCAGCCTATAAATGAACAGAGGTAAAGATTACAAAGGCTAATAAATGAATAATGTCATTTATGAGACTTTTCAGTACTAATCGATTGGACAGCATCCACTACCTGCAATTACTTCAGTCTGGTCCCTGTCATGACTTTCTAAAAGTTAGAACCATTGGTACGAACACCAACTGTTTCCATATCACGTAGACAATAAATTTACTGGAATTTTCAAGAGGACAGACATAAATCACACAACATAATAATATTAATTATTATTATAATAACAATGAACCCCACAAACAACTGCATAACCCCAAACCTTAGCAGATATAACTGTAACCAACAGTTCTTAATATATCTGAAGCTGAATTGTTCTCCTGCCCAGATGCTAATGTTGATTTTTAAACTGAGACATAAATGTGTGTAACAAATTCAGTTCTGCAAGTTATCCAGATATTTAAAAAAATAAACAAAAAAATCCACCATTGTTTCATAAAAAGAAAAAAACCCAGCATATCACCAAAGTCATTTAAAACTGTTTTGGGGAAATTTCAGTGTTGAAGCAACAGACTGGTCAACTCTCACAGCTGTTCCTCGAGTCCATTAGCGTCACTTAAAATCCGCCTCATCGACATCCAGGATCTTTGAAATGCAAACAACGGCGTACACTAATGATGATCTCTCCCTGTGACATTCACGTTTACATTTTACAGGAATATGTCTACTCATGTGCCACTTAATTAGGTACACTGGTTCAACTGCCCCTTGCTCATGCTGAGCATCAGAATGGGGAAGAAATGTAATTTAAGCGGCTTTGAAGGGCGTATGGTTATTGGTGCCAGGCCGGAGGGACTATTTCAGAAACTGCTGATCTACTGGGATTTTCCCACACAGCCATCTATTTTACAGAGAATAATCTGAAAAAGAGAAGATATCCAGTGAGTGGGAGTTCTCTGGGTGAAAATAAGTTCAGAGTGGAATGGCCAGAATGCCAGCGCAGAATCGCTAAAGCGCACAGCACGCAGATTGGCTTCAGCCACACCGGGTGGCACTCCTGTCGGCTAACAGCAGTTAAAAACAGGAAGGCTACAATTTGCCTGGATCTCAATCCAGTACAGCACCTTTGGGATGTGGTGGAACGGGAGATTTGCATCATGGACGTGAAGCCGACAAATCTGCAGCAACTGTGTGATGCTATCATCACATCAACAAAACCCTAAATCCCTGAGGAATGTTACCAACACCTTGTAGAACCTATGCTATGACGGATTAAGGCACCTCTGAAGGCAAAAAAGGTCCAACGAGCGAATGTCTCATTGTTCCAGTCGGTTTTGCTTTCATTGCTTTTATCTGTGACATCTGTACCTGTATGGGCTTATCAGGGACTGCTCCAATTACACATACTGTACACATGGCGCCTCCAACACAATGCAGGAGTCAAAACAAATATTACATAAGGCCGTGTTATTTGCTAAAGATAGGTGTAAATTACAGGATGGTCACATAAAAATATCACTACAACATCAGGACTACTGTAAATGGTTTTAATACAGGGGTTAGTCAACATGGAAATGACAGATGTTTATAAATGATCTGTAGAAAGGGATCTGCCGTCACTCTGGCTGTTCTCGCTGACTCCAGGAATCTGTTCAGACCACAAGGCTCAACACCTAACATGGTATGTCCTTTGTCTTCCTATTAACTGCTTCCCTGTTCTCAAGAGCTGTAAGGGTATATCCTGATGGTGAGCTAAATGAAAAGCGGTATGGAGGTGCATTAATACCTCAAAGACAGCTGAGGGAAAACAGACGAGAGGCAGTGTTTTCAGAGAGACCTGTTTGTATACTCTCGACAGCGCAAATATGTGCATGTGTGTGCGATAAAATCAGAGCCCTGTCATGAGGAGTAATGACAGGGTGCGCGGCTTATGTAAGACCCCATTTGTTTGTCATTTAAACTTCAATACAGGCACACAACATCCCCTAATTACCCAGCCTGCTCTTATGCTCTGCACATGTTGGTCACTGTGTCAACTGTGTTCAGTGACAAAAGCTAGCAGTAGGCAGATGCTGATCTGAGCAGTTCCACTAGAGAGAAAAGTACCTCGGTTGATCCTGTGAAAGCCACTTTGTCTATGCCCATGTGTGAAGCAATTGCAGCTCCTGCTGTTGGCCCGAATCCTGGCAAAATATTGATGACTCCCGGTGGAAAGCCGGCCTGTCAAAACAATATGAGAGGAAACAAGCTTTAGCGGAGATGACAGCAGAGCCAAGCAAAACCACAGGCAGTGTGGGGGAATCCGGACCCAACCCAACCTCCCTACAAGCAGAGAGCAGGGAGAACATCAAAAAGGCAACAGACAGATAGTCTCCAAGAAGAGGCGAGGCCGGAGAGGACAGGGGAAAAATAGAGAGGATGTAGACACTTAAATTTGTCCATTATTTGGCTTCAATACATTGCCATGTCAGGCTGTGTTGTTGAACTTACTCATGTGTTTATCCTTATTGTACACAGCTGCACTCACTACAAAGAGCTCTGGTTTGGAATTTACTCGAGATTTATATCAGCGTGTTTAAGATGTTCAGATTTTATTTTATTATTTTGTGGAGTTTTCGGCACTATTGCCAGGAAAAACTGAATAAAGAAAAAAGAAAGTTGACACCAGAGCATCCCTGAATTAATTTTTCTAAAGCACTTTTATGTTGACTGTCACATCCATACTTAACATATGAAACTATGTGATTATATAACATTTGTTCTTGTGATCTCTCTGAATTCATAATAAACTGATATCAAATTTAGAAATAAAAACTTAAAATAACTTTCCTTATTAGTCATTTAGCATTTTAGCTAGTGTGTGCATCATTAGGCTCTCATCACTCTTCATGCTATTGTTAAAGTGGGATTATTCAATGTGGTATGATAATGCTGTACTTATTACTGCTAAAATACTGCCTGTATTATTCTCAAAGGTTGCCATCTTAGCAGAAGGTTAGGGAGTACATATTTTAAGTCTGTATGAGGGAATGCTAATTCTAATTAGCAACCGAGCAGCAGGTGATTTTTAGCAGACCTTGACATTATGGGTGTTTTTTCTTGTCTATGTATTAATGTTTAAATATTGTTAATAATGTTCCCCGTGGAAGAATTTAGTATGAGTGGTTACATGTTAAGTTAAGCTGTAAATGTCTACAAAATGGCACAGCTAGCTTGCTAACCACTGTGAAATGCTTCAGTAGCCATTTCTGCTAAGTACATAACCTAATTATCATGAGACAGCAGTACTGTATATACTTCATATACTGTTTATATATATATATATACCACATCCATACTTGCTGAAGGATGTGAGACACATTGTTAATGCTGCTCGAGTACTGATGACACAATGATGACACAGCTCCTGGCACAAAGTTTTTGTGCTGATGTTAAAGCAAAAGGAGGTTTTGCTGTTTGTAATTTGACATTCAGGGACTATTTTCCCTTAGCACTTGGTGCTGCTGCTCTATAACTTTATGTGGTCTTTGATTTCATGGCTGAGTTGCTGTTCTTAGTAAAGCCTCCCGCATTGCAGTAATTCCCCTTTCAGTTGATCGTGTAATATCTAGGAGGGTAGAAGTTTCACAAACTGACTTGTTGCATAGGTGACATCCTATTACAGCAAAACGTTCAAATTTAGTGAGTTCTTTAGAACGACCCAGTCTTTTACAAATGTGTGTGAAGGCAGTAGATGAAAACATTGGAATTCAAAGATTAATAGGTTTGACCCAGTACTTTTGTCCATACAGTGAATATTGAATTGAGTTGAATTAGCTGTATTAATATTAATATTTGGATTTTATTTTGACTAAACTACCAGAGGTAGTAAACTAGAGACACTAGACATGTGTTTAGTTCTGCATCAGATAATTATTTTGTATTTCTGACACTTAATTATGTGACAGAGACCAACATGAAGGTTTTTAAATGCAGCGTGAAAGCTCAGCAAAAATAGATATTCACAATATTAATCTCATTATTACTGTTTCTGCAGCATTTCCCACCAGACAGATGCTAATTCTGAGCTTTTTTTTTCATTAAAATAAAGAAAGATTTTAAATGTTTCATTTTTATCATCCTAAATAAATTTTATTGTTGTATTAAGAGACTAAAATCTGTATGTTTTAGACCATTAAAAAGTTCATTTGCATAATTGAGGCAAACTAACCATTTCATTTTGGCTCTATATTGGCTGGAGATAACATAAAGGCCAAGTCCTACTTCACTGACTCTGAGATGATGCACCAAATCGATGTGACACTTCACTAAACATCTGTTTTTTATCGCCTTTTGGTTACATTAACATTGAACTGTCTAAATAAAGTGTTGGCCAAAGTCAAAGTGAACACTGTGTCCTTGGCAAAATAAAATCTATAAGTGATTCTGTTTCAGTTAGTTCAGCACTCATGCTTGAAACTGTGCGTGCGAAATGTTTGCTGTCGTCATAGTGACTCTGTCATTTACCTCCTTGATTAGAGCTGCCATGTAGAGGCAGGTGAGCGGCGTCTCCTCAGCAGGTTTCAGGACGACAGTGTTTCCACACGCGAGTGCTGGGCCCAGCTTCCATGCTGTCATCATCAGAGGGAAGTTCCACTGTGTACAACACGCACGCGCACGCACACAGACACACACACAAACACCGGAAAAAGACATCATGCATCTGACACACTGGGTGGTCACAAGTCAAGTTCAATAACTCATCGCTCTTAAGTCACTCACTCTCATTTTCACTCTGTCTAAACATAGTCAAGTGAGAAAATGTTCTCGGCACTTGTACAGTATTTTCTCTTCCCACAGTATTCTGAGAAAGTCGGGAAATTGCAACACATGTGCAATAGACCCGTATCACTGTTCAACACACAGGCCTGTGTTATTTCTGCTTTGCACAGGAGCCCATGGGGCTCAACACAGAACCACACGCTTTCTGCACTCTTGCACAATCAACAGTGTCTCTTTCTCCTTGATCTTTTCCTCCTTTCTCATCATTCTTCTTTCCTCAAACACACTCTGTTAAATCCCTTAGCTCATTCTTCTGCTTCTCACTTCTTGTTCCCTTTTCCTCAAAGCCACCGGCACACTGGAGGGGGTGGGGTTTGGAGTGGTTGCGGGGGATTACCGGTAAGATTTAAAAACTGTGGCTGACAGGGAATTACTGGAAAATTCAGAATGTAATTCAGTACTTTTAGACGCAGCTAACTCCATCTTTTTTATTTTTTCTTCACACTTCCCTGTCATGTTTGCATGTCACTTTTCAGAAAAGTTATACTCACAGGGACAATTTGTCCACAAACTCCAATAGGCTCATATCTGGTAAATGTCAGATACTCTCCATCTGTAGAGGAACACACATGAGCAAAGAGAGAACTGGGTTATTTATTCCTAGCTTTAACACTTTAACAAATAAGCACTTAATAGGAAATACTAAAAAATCCCTCTAAACACATGAAAAACGTCACCACCTGACTCCCCTGGTGTTGTTGACTCGACATGTTAATTTGCAAATGAATCCACATTCCTTGTTCCTTGTTGCTTTACCCTGGTGAGAGATTACGTTTCCTCCAGCAGCACAGGCATGTGTGTAACTGTTTTAGGTCATAGAGATGGGTGTTATGCTGGAAAGGTTTGCTCATTCCTCTTGCATTACTTGAGTAAAAAGGAGGTACTTGCTGAGGGTGTGCCATGCTTGTTCATTTTTCAGAAAAACAATTCATATTGAGAAATGTGTGTATAAATTTGTTACCACAGTGGTCAGCTGATGATTGCTTAATGTTGCACTTGGACTGGAAGGATCAGTGGGGGGATGACAAGTTAAACAATCACGTTGACAACAGATACAAAACTGCAGTAAGATTCCCATATTTCAACTTTTTCTTTTTTTTGTCCGTGTATTCCAGTGTGGATCTTGCAAAACTGCTATTGTTTGTGGAATGAATCTACAAACCCAGTAGGCATGACATTTTCTGGAGGAACTCGAGTATCTGAAGCCTTGTTTGAAAGAATGATGCCTGCACATGAATTATATTTCAATTTGGCACAGGTGGTGTAAATGATACCAAACTGTACTGCCAAAGGTGCTGCACATAATGACACTCCCCATTCATTTCATGCCGTCTCTGATATAAATTTAACACCACAGTATCAGCATAACAGGCAAGACAAATAGCTGCAGAGGAGCAGCTCATGGTAGCTGTGTTGCGCCTCATTCTAACAGGTGAACAAACATGATTACTTACATCATACAGGCTACAGGAATACCCTTATTTATTTACTCTGAAAGCCTACAAGTGGAATAAAGCTTAGACCAAAGCCCTGGGAAAACGCTCGCCGTGGTTGGTTTGGCAGCAGCGTACAAGAGAAGCTTTGAGAGGGACAATACAGCGGTATCAGGATGTTTTCCATGTCCTCTCAGTCTCTCTCATTCTTTTTTTTCTTCCTTTTAAAACACACAGCCAACTTTCTTCTCTTCCACCCTCAGATTCAGCTGCTTTAGAGGGGCAACACTGGCAGCTGGCTCTAATGTGTTTAGATTGATTACCAATTTGTTACCTTCACCCGCTGAATGTAAGCTTAGCTTTCTGCAAAACTCTGAACACAATGAAATAAAAAGAGTGTTTTGTTTTACTAAAAAATGTAATAAATGGTGATGTCAAATAGAGACCCCCCCCCCCCCCCCAAAAAAAAGATTACAATTTCCTGTACTTGTAAAAAGCCTTGTATTAAAATATTGCAAGAATTTATGCAATGATCCTAGTCAAAGGTCTCTAAAGTAGCTTAAAAGCAAAAAAAATTAATGTTGCACAACTTAAATCCCTATATTAATTGTGCATTCTCATGCTCCTCTTACAGGGTTCCTATATTATAACATAGTTCTCCTGACTGTCCACATGCTTTTCAGTCAGCGTAGGAAAAGATTAACGGAGGCTACAAAGATTTTTTTTATTTTATTGTTCTGAGTGTTTTAAAATCATGTTTATAGCTGCTTGTTGTATATAATAAACACCGATTTTGGTACCTATGTACAGTGGAAGCGTCATGGTATTAATACTTTTAAGGATCTCTATAAAGATGGCACTTTCTTAACTTTTTTAGACCTGTGTTCAGAAACAAATCTTCCGGCTACCAATCTATTCCGTTATTTTCAGGCACGGCATTGCACTTCTGCTCTCTTCCCGTCCAACCCTCTTCTTCCAAATGTCCAGCCTTGGGAGGAATTCTTATCCCTTAAACCCAATAAGAAGTCAATTATATCTTTAATATATAAACAACTTATGGATTTACATGTCCATTCAGTTGTTAAAATTAGGAGGGCTTGGGAGCAGGAGTTAGGAGTAATTTTTTCGGATCAGCAATGGGAGAAAGCAGTATCCAATGTCCGTTATAGTACGTCCTGTGTATTGTACAGGGTTTGCTATTCAAACTATTGCAAGTCATTAAACGTTCTACCAGCTGATTAATATCATCTCTCTCCCCCCCCCCCCCCCCCCCCCTTTTTTTTTTTGTGTGTTTTGGGTTTCTTCTTAGTTTTTGGGGTTTTTTGGGTTTTTTTGTTTTGTTTGTTTTTCTCAATTTTATATAAGCGTGGGTGTGACTGTGTGTGTGTGTATTATTGTATCTGTTCATGTAAGAAAAACTAACAAATATGTCAGGGGAACAGATTGTATTGTCATTTTAAACTTATGTACATTTGTCGCTCAATAAAAATATTTATTAAAAAAATAAACACCAATTTGCTGCATTTGTTATCAGGCACTGGTTGTAAATTATATAATAACTTACTAATCTAGGTCACTTTGTGTGGAACACAGTCAATATAATAATATATCCCAAATTCAATTAGCACATGTAACAATAATAAAAGTAAAGTTGATCAACAGACTTCAAAGAGCGATCGTATTGATTTTCCAGGTCAGGGAACTATTTTTTTATTTTGTTTTATTTTAATTTCATTTTCCTGACACCCCAGTAATGCACAATAACAATTAAAACCTTTTACTGATACCAAACGGGTCTCAGAATAAAACCGTGCCTGCTAAAGCTCTCAGTAGAGTTAGTGGAGAATTTAAAGCTACTTTCAGCTGCTCACTTCTCACAACAAACAGCTAACTATTGTCTAAGAGGTTTGACACATTAAATCTGAATGACAGACTGTGTAAAAAATGTGCACAGTGTAACATCAACAATTGTTTGAGGAATTCTGTATTGAAACTTCAAGCTGATGCAAAGAGCGACGTGTTGCATTCATATTGAATTGATTTATCAACTACAGGTTGCCACGCCCTAAGGCATATCTTTCATTATCATAGATTTTCTCTAAATGGGAACTAAAAATGACAAAATAAACATCATGTTGCAATCTTTAAGCGTTTAACTGGTTTATTAATCAAGGAAAGTGTTTACTGAGGTCAAAGAGCAGATCAGAAAGAAAGTGATCTTTCTCATACACTTCTATACAGTCAGTCTTCTTTTTGCAACCAGAGGAGTCGCCCCCTGCTGGCCATTAGAAGAAAGAAGTAGATTTAAAGATCTTCCACACATGCTTCAGTTTTTAAATCCTGACTAATCATATATGTTAAGTTTGCAATTTCAGTTGAGTGTTGTTGCGTTTTTTGTTTGTTTTTTGGTACCAAAAAGTCAGAGGAACAAACACAAAAACACAAACCTGGCTCTTTCTTTAATACCATCTGACTAATCCTTTCTTTAACTGCTAGTACCCTTCATCTCTCTCAGTCCAAATGGCTCTTACCCATTGGAATGGAAGTACCATGGATCTTGTCGGCATATCCAGCAAAGTATCTCAGTGTCTTTATGGTTCCTTGGAGGTCCACAAACAGAGTGGGCAGGAAAGGCTTTCCACTGTCCAGTGACTCAATAGTCTGAAGAGAGACGAGGGACAAATATGTGATATAACCTTTTGATCTTCACATATTTCCATACTGTTTTCTATCTTTTACACGCACCCATGGGTGAAATGTGACACTAAGATAACACTTAACTACAAATACGGCAGTATTATATTCGCTTTAGGACATTTAAGATAAGATAAGATAAGATAAGATAAGATAAGATAGAACTTTATTAATCCCTCGGGTGGGTTCCTCTGGGAAATTCGATTTCCAAAAAAGCACAGCACCGACAGAAGTTACAGAGTTACAGAATATTATATATATACACACACACACACACACACACACACACACACACACACACACACACACACACACACACACACACACACACACACACACATATATATATAAATACAGAGACAATATAAATAAAATATACGAAGGGGATAAATAGAATTTGCATGTATTTGTACTATCAAGCACAAAAGCAACTGTAGATCCTTCTTTCCAAAAGGCATAAAATGCATTTAATAACATGTGAGGAAAAATAAGAGAACATTCCCAGTATTTGTCCACTTACTGCTAGGTAGACACTGTCCCTCTCCACCAGGTCAGCCAGTTTGGACAGCAGTCGACCCCTCTCTGAAGCATCCATCCTTCGCCACACAGAGCCCAAAGAAAAGGCCAGGCGAGCTGCCTGCACGGCTTTATCAATGTCAGCCTACAGGGGAAAAAAAACATGTCACTTCATGATCTGTCTCTGCATTTTAGCAGGCCTACATCTGACATAGAAGTGTATATGCTGAATGCTGAAGATGATTTGTCTCATATTGTGCTTTTGCTTTTCTTTAATATTTCAGATCCAGCTATTTCACTCATGTATGACGGCTAAAGACTAGACTCCAGGCCAACACTATTGCTATACCTGTTTAAGCATGCAACGCATGTACCAAAGGATAGCGTCCTTACTGCAGGAGCCAGAGTTGGAGTTCATTACAGACCATTTCCTGCATGTTTTCACTCTCTCCCCACTTTCCTACTCTCTGCACTGCCCTATCCAATAAAAAGATGGTTAACCTTTTACAGGGCACTCACTAAGATACACAGAAAGTCTCAACTTTAACCCTAAAGTGTGACTTTTTTTAATCTTTGCGATGCAAATGAAGTGATATGTTTCCTGATTATGGGTAACCCCCCCCCCCCCCCCCCCCCCCCCAACCTTTCATTGTTAGACTCTCCAGCGCTGAAACCTAAGTACAGAGAAATTCATTATTCTTTTTACTGTACTACATGTATTTAAGGTAGCTCCATTATGCTTTTCAAATATATATACTGTTACATGCTCACTTTAAACATGGCTTAAGTTTCAGAAAATTAGGTCATCATGTATAAAAGTAATCCCTGTGAGCCAGAAACTCCAGACCTCACTGCATGCTCAGTTTACACCAGCTTTTTTTTTTTTTTTTAACTCTTGGCTCTGTGTGATGAGAAAGAGAAAGAGAGGGCATCCTAACGTTTTCATCTCAAAGTACTGTACTGTGAGTACAGAGGCCACGCTGGCAGCTGTTCAAACCCGCTGTTTGTGAGAGACAGCCAATCAAAAGAAAACTGGCTTTAAGTGGGAGGGGCTAAACTGATGAACTAAGGGAATGGAGCAAGGCCAAGTATATGATTAATAAAGATAACACTGAACTATGAATAATTTAAAGCTACTCTTTTAAAGCCCAAGAATAAAAATATGGAGCAAATGAATTAAGAAAAACTTTAAGAATAATTTGTTATTTCTAGCTGCATTTATCTCTTCTGTGTTTGCACATCATGTGAATGTATCTGCTGAACATCAAGGGTCTTGTTGAGGTTTTACTTTCTGCTCATGTTGCTTTCTGTCCTTTGGGATCATCTGCCCCACCCCATGAGGTTCACTTGGGTTACCCTCCCACCTGTGTGTGTGTGTGTGTGTGTGTGTGTGTGTGTGTGTGTGTGTGTGTGTGTGTGTGTGTGTGTGTGTGTGTGTGTGTGTAGTTCTGCCTTTATCTTTTCTGTCTTTTTTATCTTTTTTTATCTTGTATATTGTCTAACATCCACTAAACGCTTGCTTTTGTTGTTTAAGCCTGCACGCTAGTCCAACATGAACAAGTTAAAAATTAGTTTTACCAATAAAAACTTCTACATCCATCAACAGTAATGACTTTAACCATTTACTTGGTTTAACTATACTTATGTAATGTAATACTTATAATAATACTCCACCATAAAACATTGTATAACATTTACCTTGTCTGCTTCCTGGACTTCACAGATCTGCTCTCCAGTAGCCGGGTTGTAGACAGGGAAGACCTTTCCACTAACAGAGTCCTGCCATTCATTGTTGATGAAGATCTGCAAAAAAAGAAGAAGATAATTTGGGCATTTTAGTAAGAGATATAACCCATTTTAAATTCATTAAATAGGCAAAATTATTATTGGAATGTATCCTTTTCACACGTAGCACTGAAAGCCTGAAAAGGCAGTTTCCAAACATGCTAAGCATGAGCGTGCAACAATGGCTGCTCTTTTTTTAATTTAAAAATATTTATATTATATTAAGTAATGCGTTCATTTCACCATTTTGCTGCAGCTATGTGTTTGTGGACTGCGAAAGAAAAACAGCTCTCACGCAGCGACACGTCCAGGGAGAATCTCTGGAAATCTGGACACAGATTCCTGTCTGTTCAGCATTGCTCTCTAGGGAGTGCTCCACCATCCAGACAAAGGGGGTGGGTGGATGTGGGGGTACAGATAAATCCCAATCACACACTCGACCCCCACCCACCTACACAATCCGCCCCCCCACCCCCCAAGCACACAGACACACGTTTCACAACATCGCTGCTCGTTTACGAGATCATAAAACACGTGCTGCACTTGGTTTCTGTGATGCGTTAAAGCAAGTCTTCCGTTAAACAGCAAGTCCTTGGATTCCAACACGAGACATATGCAACATCTTTGCCGAGCAAAAAGAAAAATAAATGTTTACACAACTCCAAAACTGAGAGTTATGACACAGAAGTACATGTATGTGTCATATGTAATTTTAAACGTACCTCCAGCATATTAGGTCAGCGACAAAAACCTCCTTCCCCGCTGACATGTTTGGATTCATTAGGCTGACTTACTCACACTGTTTTTAATGGCTGTCAGTCTGCCTGATAGATAGAGTGCAAGGAGAACATCTGCTGGCACAAATCCCTCTGTGTATATATTCGCTCTTACCCTCCTTCTACTTTAGAGGAGTTCTGATGTACTGAGAGCAAACCTGAGAGCAGGGTTCAAGTATCCCACTGGCTGTAGCCTCCCTAAACTCTCCAACATGTTTACCTCCATAAACGCCGGGCTTTAAGTACTATTTAATTGGCTGTAAAGTGTTAGCTGTGTTTACTTTCGGGCTGGTATAAAATGCCGAAGTTCCTGAAAACCGTTGGAGTCACAGTAAAAACACATCACTCTGCCCCCCTCCCTCCCTCAATCCCTCCTCCGTATCATTCCCACGGCTCACTGGCTCATAATGTGGACTCTGCATCTGATTACCTCGCATTCACGTGTTTAAGGTGTTCAGTATCTCCATGTACCACTTCACAAGGCAAAAAAATACAGTACACGATCATTTTCCTATCATTCCTTTGCACTGCTTACCCCCAAACCGTCCCCCACACAAAGGCCTGAGTAACTTCTCCCTCTACCAGCCTGGTATTCTCAGGCGCCTACCATCAGAGGCCACCTTTAATCTGCTGCTCATTAAGAGCACTTCATAAAATTGTCAGTAACAATAAGGAGCAGAGGGCCAGCTACAAAAACAAAAAGTCCTGTAGAGCACTGAATTAGTTTTTAAATTTATAGGGGCCACTGAAGTGGGGCGCCCTAAATCAGAGGAGCCCCCTGACAGCCTCAACAGTCCGAGCAAGAATGCAGACCATGGGTAGCTTTATGCATGGCGTAACCCCTCTCACAAGATGCTGCTAAAGGAGAACGGATGAAGCACGACAACAGTGGAGCAGGCCCCACCTAAATCACAGCCAGAAAAGGACAACTGTCAGACGCCGTTTGGCTCAGCCCTCTCGCTGGGCTCGGACTGGTGTTAGACTTTTGTCTCGTTCCATTGAGAGACTTGATTAAGATGACAGGCTGGAGTCGTAAATCAACTCTCAAGGTTTCTTAAAATTGCTTTTAGGATCATTTGGACGAGGGGCAAAGAACGCAAGGATGAAAAAGCAAGTGCAAGGGTTCACATTTTCAAATGACTAATTGTGTTTTCTTTCCCATTCCCTGCGGGGTCGTTACTATCACTTCACATGATAGGTTCATGTTTATGAAAGTCTGTGCTGCCATTCAGGGCCTAAAATCCCAAAAGTGCACGCAAGATGAAAGAAAATAATTAATATGGATACAAATAATCCCAGGTTTTATTTACTCTATATTTCATTTTAAACTAGAGGTATGAAAAACTCTTTAAAGATCTAGTTCTGCAGCTTTTTATACAAATGGGAGAGAGGATTAAAACTGAGTCCAATATATGTTGCTTGAATAATAACGAGGAGGCCTGATGTGGATGAGTAAGCCTATAGGTCAGGGCTTTCTGCATGGGTCACAGAGCAGCTGCAAACATTTAGCAAATCTCTTGCTTTTCTATAAAAATCGCCGGTCCCATCATCCGGTACGAGCCTGCGAGGGATGGGGATCACAAAAAGATGAGGCACAATATAAACAACTACAATTTAAGATTGTATTTTTTTCAATTCAGCTTTAATTTTCTGTAATTACAAAAAACAACAACAAATAAATTAATGTTAAAATCAGGATTTGTTCATGTTACACAAAGTTTAAAATGTAAACGATACCGACTTTTCCTTTTTTTCCTTCTTTTTTTCCACGTTAATAAAAACTTTGTGCGGTATTTGTGTCGATTCATTTTTTCGGAGTGAACTGTAACGGGAAGTATGAAATGCCAAAATACTTCATGCAGCCAACAAAACATCTGTTTGGCTCTTTGCTTCTTCTCACAGCTCACATGCTGAAAGAATATGTAAGGCTACTCGTTTCTCGTCGTTGGACAGAGGGGGCGCGGGGGTTTAGGGGCGTCTGTGTGTGTGCGCGCGCGTGTGTGTGTGAAGGTTTACATACGTGTGTGTTTACACACAACACGCCAAGATTCCACAGCCAGATGAATCCTACGGGCACCTGCAACACTCGTCTGCGCAGGAAGTTTCATATCCTCCCCTATCACAGGACCTCTATTTCCTTTCTGGTTTTGGATGGCGTTCAAAACTCTTATAATTACTACTGTTACAAGTGAGTGGAGAGCATGTGAAAGTGGAGACCAGCTGGTATTTTCTTTTTTTCTTTTTTTTTCTCCTACTCCTCTCCACATGTCTGACACCGTGGAGCCTTCATGTTTTTCATTCACACACCCAGAGACAATGCCACCCTGCCCTCTCGGGTTTGGCGAGGGCGGCCTCATTGTCACTGCCTGGCAAACACCTTTGTCTTGTCAATTTGAGTAGGCAACTGATAAAGGCTGTTTGTCCTGACAACAACGTTAAGCAAGAAACAAGCTTAACACAACGCACACCTTTCTAATAACATCCCCAGAAGTGATGCTGGTGCCAGTGTGACAACGTTTCTGGGCAGATTTATTCGGCCGGCAATGAATCCCAACACTAACGCTCAATTTTTATCAGACTCAATATGAATATTATTTACTGCAAAACCTAGAAGAGCTTAATCTGCAGTCCTAATGAAAGACAGAGCAAAATAAAACAAAGAAAAAAAACCTCGAGACCATGAATCAACAATAAAACTGACCTCTCCTCTCACTCGTGGTGTTTTTTCTACCATTTGAGGTTTGATGGGTTTCCTGTGTACTTAACCACTCTTTATATTTCAGGTCAAGGGAGGTTTTAAAGAACGTTTTAACATAGTTTCACTCATGGGATCACTGGACAAGGAGGAAGTAATTTATAAAGAAATGTCATGCTTTTTTTCCACGGACAAATAAACATCTAGAAAAGCGGTCTCTGCTGTGTCGTGTTGTGCTCGCCGGCGAAAAAGAGCCCATTCCAACAGATTTATGAAGCCAAGTGTTTTTCATAATGACACCGTAAGGATTTACACGTTTTCTTGTCAGGAGGGCCGCAGACTGAAGGTATGGGAAGTTAACAGGGTAACCTCGCTGTCACTGCTCTTCCTTAAAAAGTGATTAAGAGACAGGGGACATGATGTTGACGTGTCTGCTAAGATGATAATTTACACTCGCTGCACAAGCAGGCATTTCACACCAATGGACACATTAATGGCGGTGCACACTTACCCTGTCACAATCAAAGAGATGTGTTTTAGAGAGTACGCAGCCATGTGTGTGCGAACGAGGAGATTGTGAAAGCAAAGGCACAGAAAGGAGGGAGGGGATCTTGCTGTGCTCGTTGTGATAAATCATTTAGTTGCACAGTATCCACTAACTTTGCCTCTGTTTGATCTTGATCGCGGTAAGATGGTGGTTTTGAAGTGAAAAACTCCAGAACTGCAGGTCAGACTCTGGCAAGGCAGGGCCACTAACCCACACAGTGAGGCAGGGTCATAATTTACACCCCGGTGGACAGCACCTAGCATCGGGGAGCCCCAAGCCTCCATCTGTACTATCTCAATCAGTGACAGATTGATGGAGTCTCTTATTCATCCACACTGAGTGGATGTCTGTGCATAGACTGCTTTACAAATTCATGGGTCTTCATCAGAGGGGCTCTGCACAGGTTCCTATGGTGAAAGTGCACTAATGCCACCACGAGTAAAGCAACAATGAAAATTTATAACTTGATTAGATTAAGAGATCTGTAACTCAGACGGTGAACAAGGCCACTGAATCTGGTCCTTGTCAATTCTTCAGATGCGTTCTCACTTTATTTGTGCTATGAACACAAATACAAAAGTGCATTTTTATCAGAAGCTTAATATTAACATTTGTGGAGCATTCTTGTAGTTTCTAGTCTCTAATAAAGTCTCTATAATATCAGAAAGACAAGACATGTGCAAACGTTTAAGAATAACTAAATAAAAATGTCGTAAAATACCTCTAAATCGTCTCTTCTCACCACATGTAAAAACATTTTATAGACTCTTCATCCACAGCAGAAGAAACAAAGCTGGGCCTTTCTTGTTAAATTTGTCCCACCGAGTGTCTGTTTTAACAAGTCATTACCACTCAACAGTGTGAAAAACCACAACAAAGAGCAGGGATACTTTCTCCTTAATTATTTATCAGTCTTTCTCCTCTCCACTTCTGGCACAAGTGGAAAATGTCAATAAATAGCTATCATCGTCCTCTTATTTATGGCTTCCGTTGTGGTAATATCAGGCTTTAAACTCTTTCTGTCTTGTAACCCAGCTGTTGGATCCTTTTAATAATAGAAATGTGGGGGTAGAGGATGGGAGGGGGTATGCTTTCTTTTCAAGGTTTTAGAGTATTTATTAAAACTACAAAGTCTCCTGAAGGTATTAAAAAACTATAAATGCCACTTTAATATGATTTGCATCCAAGCAGGAAGATATCTTGATACGATCACACAATTTCACTGTGAGTGGTTTGTGACTTGGTGAAAAGGACAAGGGGCAAACCTTGGCTGAACTATCCCTTTTGTTTTAATCAAATGCTTCCCTGTTATAGATCTGTTGAAGCACGATAATGGATCAGCATATCTCTGCTTCCGGAGTCATCTGATCTTTGCATTGCAAAGCAAAGAAAAGTCACTGCGATCAAAGTTTGATTAAAGTTTTTGAATTCTCATTAAGTTGGAAAAAGTTTCAGATGCCTTTATGTTGCAGAAAATGTGTTTAAAAATCATATTTGAGGGAAAAGGACTGCATCAGTGAACAATGTGGGCTGATTCCTTTGCAGTCAGCAGGGAGGAGAACAGGAACAGGGTGTGAGGAGAGTCCACGCCAGGGGTGCCCATAAATCAGGGCCCTTCTGC
Organism: Rhamphochromis longiceps; assembly: GCF_057381845.1. NCBI lineage: Eukaryota > Metazoa > Chordata > Actinopteri > Cichliformes > Cichlidae > Rhamphochromis > Rhamphochromis longiceps. The sequence continues at coordinate 19,538,262 of NC_140557.1, forward strand.
CCCCTATGTCCACCAAACCATCAGGGACTGGATGATCCAAATTCCTGGGGGTTAATTCACCAAGTCGCTTCCTAAATTTCCTCCTGTACACTGTTGTTTCCACTCCTTTAACTAACATTCTGCACTGAGAGGGAATGAAAAGCTTTTAGCAGGACAACACACACCATTGTCTTTACAGGGCAGCAGTAGTGTGCCCTTTGCACTTAAAACACTGAGGTATGTGTTAACGCAGAGCAATTATAAAAGCAAATGAACTTCCACCACATTATCATCAGCCTGTCCTCTGCACGAGATGCCCTTTAATCTTACAATCATAAAAACACTTATTCTGCAGCTAAAAGACTGTTTTAGTAGCGACAAAGTGCAGCAAGACACAATCAGGCTGCTCAGACTGATGATCAAACCTCTGCTACTGATACTGTGAATTTACCTAAAAGTGCAGCAACATAAGCATGAATAAAAAATAAAACTGAAAGAATGAAGATAGTCTAGACATCAAACCAAATCAAAACAACTCATATCATGCCAGTTTTTCATGTGACTCATCACTTGTGGTGGGTGAAGACTCACTTTCAAAGCCCAGAGGCTTAAAGTGACATCATCCGATTAATTAATGTTTTTTTGTTTTGTTTTTTTAAGAGACATCTATTTATTCAAGCAGGATTAAGCAGTTCACCATATATATATATATATATATATATATATATATATATATATATATATATATATATATATATATATATATATATATATATATATATATATATATATATATATATATCTTTAAAAAGAAAGAAAAGAAAAAGGAAAGAACAATAGAAAATATATTTTAAATAAATTTTAATTCTAAACTATTTCCTCACTAAATATGTTGTTCTTAGATAAAAGAAACGGAAACATTTGACCTGAGTGTGCTGCCATCACTCATGTCATTAATAGAAAAATGCTTAAAGATCAGGTAGAAACTATTTTGGTTGCGGGTTTTTTTTTTCTTTTTAGCTGATGCCTAATATGATCCTGGGCCGTAATAATAACAGTAAATCGACTCAGTGAATATGACGAGAACACATAGGAAGGAAAATAAAAATAGACTAAATAAAAACCAGTGGTTCAATACATGGTTCAAGTCTCCCAGTATCATTATTTTATACCCCTTTAAAGTATATTTTATAAATTGTTTTCCCACGCTGTAACCTGGAATGAGGTTGGCCTGTGATATTAGGGATAATGTATTCCAGATGGAATAAATATAAAAACTACATTAAAACGGCGGAAAAAATTGGCCACGTGACTCAGTGTTGTAAAAGTTTAGCATGTGGTGCACTTCTTAAAACACGGTCAAACTATGACACGCCCTTTGTTAATACGTTGTTGGCGTCTACTTAAAATCATAGCCGTTGTGCACCATGCGCACTTTTAACTACAAGCAAAACCAGGCCAATTAACCATGTTTAATTTTTTTTAAGAACAAAAAGGCTGAACTGTGTTAGGAAACCAGTTGTGTTTCAAAATGCACGAAGCGATGGGCCTATCTAGAGAACACAACAATCTAAAAATATTAATCAAACGTGTTTTATCAGCCACACGCTCGTCACCGCTTCAGTGAGTCGCGCACGGATTGTTTAAGATTTAATGATCATCTCTGAGCGCGTGCGAGCGGAAAAACAATCTAATTAAAAGTTGCAGCGCGCCAGGTTTAAAGCTCTAAAGTTCTGCTGGATCATTTTTCATCACCTCTAGTCTGCTTTCAGCCACACGCTCTGACACTGAAGCTCCAGCTGCTGACTCACAAACTCGCTTTACTTCTAAAGATTTCCAAGTTTAGGTTTAAGATCTGCGCGTACAGGCTGTGAGTCGTTACGCGTAAAATAAACTCTGCTCGGTCGGCGGCGGTTTGTGGAGAGACACAGACCTTGGTATACTTGATCTCCGGGTTGGGCACCGGTGAGGGCATCAGCTGGAGCGATGCCATGAGAGCAGCGGGGTCGCTCTTCACCTCTCCCGGGATCTCGATCTTACTGGAAGTCATCGCGGCCGTCTCTGCGCTCGTCTTGCCTGCCTGCGCCTCTCTGGGTTTTTTCAGCACAGTTCTGATTGAGATTTTGGACTCCTTCCTGGGTTTATAGCCAGGTGTCAGCAGCGGTTCATTTTCATTGGGTAAAGAAAAGGGCTGTCCTTTTGAAAAATAAATTCAAGCATTTACATAAAGCCATACGTGTTAAGGAGGAGGAACACATCCACCCCACCCACCTCACACTCCCGGTGCACTCAGTTTCCAGTGTTCTCACTCACCAACAGCTGACGCTTTTCTACACTAATTCATCCTGTTACATGTACAAATAGACCACGCTCATACTCGAGAAAGTCTGAAATGGATTGTTATGATAGTCACAAGTGTAGTATTACTCAATGGTAATAACAATTCAGCATGTAAAAGCTATGCCAAGTTTATATAGTTAATATAAATGGGCCCTTCAGGGAAACAGAGAGTTACTAAAGCGTAATAGCCAACATATTTGTTGGGTAAACCAGTCTCGCAACAGGGTCCATTAGTTTCTGGAGCTTATCGCTTGCTCCTTCGCCGCAAACGGAGTTTGCCCTGTTGTCTTGCAGTTGTAAATGTGCAAATATCGGTCTTTCTGAGCCCTTTAAGCGCCTTGCTTCGGCTCAGATTAAAAGTTAACTCTGTCTCTCGGATCCCACAGTCAACAAAACAACCCCTCATACATAAAGCACACCATAACCTCACACTTACACCGTCATTAACCTTTTCCTAAGTGACATTAAAGTGTCGCACCACCTTTCGCCTCACAGTCACCATGTAGTCCTATTTGCCTAACACAACCTCCCCACGGCCTGAGATGTCATGCAAATGCGCACTGGAGCAATTGTTCCTGCGTGCGGGGTATTGTTGGCACAGATTTGTCCTGTAGGTGATAATTCCTTCCAGCGCCTCCTTCAAAACCGGCCAATATACATCCTCCAATTAGCCGAAAGAGGCCCTATCTGGGAAAACTAAAGGATTTAAAGAAAATCCACGCGTATTAACACATCCACAACAAATAGACCGTCATACTTAAATGTGACGTCACTCACTCAGCAGTTTGTGGGTGAATGAGGTGCTTATTTACGATTATCTGCTCATTAAGTTTGGCGGAAATGTGAAGAAACGGCGTGGGGGGAGAAAGTGTATCTAGCAGGGCTTACTGAAGAGGCGTGAATTTCAGATTTCATAACGCGGGCCTCTTGACAGCACAAAGGAGTTTGAGACAGATGTAGGTCCATAATTTGCAAATCCCCGCAGGATGCTTTTTCTCCATCAGCACATCACTCTTTTTCTCACAGCATGGGCGACACTCTCCAAGTGTCTGTTTCACATCAAAGAGGACGGCTCCGAAACTGTGACATTGATTAATGGAGCCAAAACATCCCATTCTCAGCCTGTCGTCTCACCTTTTCACAGAGCGCAGTGAACGGAAGATAAGGCATACCGGGGAGACGGTGTGACAAACGTGTAGCCGCCACTTCAACACTTCAAATGTTTTCATGGAGCTCCCTCTGTTGGACGGAGAGAGCCCAGGACTCTGCAGGGTCACACACGTTTACATGAGTCTGAATAATTGGAGAGAGCGACTCGATAAGCTGAAGTGATGGGAACACGAAACGATAACAAATGGAGGCATGACCGAAAGCCCAGGATGAGTGCAAGGAGCGCAAACCCTCCTGAAGGAAGGCTGAAAGAAGGTGAGTGGGAAAGCATTTCAGAGAGAAAACAGAGGTGAGTGTCCCCCGAAATGAACCAGCATCGCTCCCAGTTGCCCCCCAAACGAATTACAGAGAGTAAATACGCGACTAATGGATGGTGGTGAAGACCTCTGAAAGTTACGAAATATTTTATTCACAAAATCAACCAAATTTTTTTATGGACTCAATTTTTTTCCCATAAGTGAGATTAAAAATGTAAAAAAACAAAAACAAAACAAGCGTAATAATACGACGCATTAAATCAAGAAACGAGGCTGAAGATAATCTGTTCAACCCTTAACCGAGGTTAACCTCTTATACTCGGTAGATTAAACATATTTTTTAATATTTTAATTTTTAAACTATTCTCAGTTTTATTTGGTTATTTGATGGCGCACACATTTGTAAATATCTTAACTCTAACTCCCCATGTGCACTAGTTCGTCTACTTTGCATAAATAATTTGATTTTATGGTTTAAACCGAGACAAAGCTGCTTGTTATTTAAAGGTTTAACATATGTTGATGTAAGGCGGCTGCTCGAGCACCAAATAGAGAAGCCTGTAATTCCTATCACGTTCTGTTAAAATACACACACATAATGTTTTTTAAATGTAACTTCAGACCCGAAAGTCTTTCAAAAAAAATAAAATAAATAAAACTAGTCTGTTTGGGCTTTTAAAAAATCCTCTAAACGCCCAATAGAAAAATCCGTTTTATAGGGTTATATTTAAATGTACTTATAAGTAAATCCCTCAGCTAGAGCTCATTAAAATAAGAGATTTTTTTAGAACTGTTGCACCTTTGAAATTGTATGGGTGTAAAGTAAAATATGTGTGCTTTTAGGTCACATTTCCCATGGAACTTAAGTATAAAATGTTATGTTATTTGAGGAGCATATTTAGCATTTTTTGCCTTTTGTATATTTCAAATTAAAACTTTAAAGTTCTCTTCACATAAGATCAGTTGCTTAGTACCGTCTATACATGCAGTAGAAATCTTTATTTAAGCTGCAAAATGCCGTAACTGGCTCAGACTCTTTGTGCCAAAATTCATAATTTGCGTCACTGAATGTGCTACAAGTGACTTATGATAATTTCTGAAAAGTGGCCCGACATGTTTTCACTGACACTGGATGTGCTGTGGTTCTAAATCTCTAAGAGGAAAGATAACTGGCCGCTGTTGTGTGTTTAATTCCGATGCTGAGCACATGGTTCAACCTATAACTTGTAAAGCAAAAGAGCGCTAACACGTGAGGGGAAATCAACTGCCCTGCGATGATCACGTAACACATACAATATTGAGCAAAAACAAGGGGAAAATATAAAGAACAAATACATTTGTACCCAGCACTGAACAAAACACACAGACCGTCAGTGCCCAAAAACGTGTGGTAGAAAGAAAGCATTGGCCTGCGTGTGCATATAGCAACAAAATGTTGCTGGGAATCTCATCATGTCGCTCCTTTTTCTAGAAATTCTTGCACTTATTGCATCCCTTTGCAGCGTAACTTGGGAATAACTGGCTTGCATGTTGCAACCATCGTCTGCACGCCCGTGCATCGTTGTGCCTGACCTCCTCTCGCCGTGGCTAAATTTGTTTTACAATCCACATTCTCGTGTGACTTACACCTGCAGGATCGACAGATTTCGGCCGTCGTGGTGACTTGCACAATAAATAACCCCAGCATATTTTGTGCTGTAAAACTAGCCCATTACAATTTAGTAACCGTTCAGGTGGTAGGCAGGTGATGTCACATTGGCTTAGCTGTGTTAAAAAATGTGCGCTGGTGCTCTTGGTGTTGTGCACAGGAAGCATTTCATTTTTTGTTTTTACAACTTCAAGTGAGATTTGAAAATTCAGTGAAAGCAGCTGAAAAAAAAAACCCTGTTGAAGTAGAAGTAGACCTCTTGTGGTCACCAAGGGAAACGGATTGAGAAAGCTTAACATCGCTGTCAGCCTGCGCGGTCCGAGCGCACCGAGTGGGAGGCGACAACCTACACCGCCAGTGTTTCACGGAGACTCCATCAGAGCTGTTAGCTGTTTGTTGTGTCACAAGGAAGACATCAAGAAGGAAGCCGCAGGGGAAAATGGAAAACGAATACAGGAGGAAGATGAAGGAGAAACTTGGCCTGAGGCGAGACATCTTTAAGGAGTTCCTGGCGGAGTTTCTGGGGATATTTTTCCTGATAGTGAGTACCTCCCTCTGCACCTGTCATCCAGCTTAAATAGACGCTTTAAAGCTGCGAGCCAGCAGCCTATGATAATAAGGTGTCAAACTGGGTCTCCAGGGACTGTAACTGCTGTCTGTCATGAGTCTATTAACAGACTATATATCTTGAAAATATCTTTGTCTTTCATGTGCTCAGCTTTGATTTGCTGCTGACAGACTGTAAAAATCACAACAAAATGTTTCTGATTTAGGGAATGTTTCTCTTCAGGCAAGCAAAGGCATCCCGCTCTACAAATTTTGAAAATTTGCAAATATGTTATTTCATCATAATTCTTATGTCACATGTGGGGGGGGGGGGGGGGGGGGGGGGGGCTGAACATGGACTTAAATTATAGCAGGAATAGGAAGTGTGTTTATTTCCCACCCTGGTGTTTTCATTCATTCAAGCGGTGGCCTGCTTTACAGTTATGTTCCTCTATCCACCTGTCCACCCCGACCTCCAAAGCCTGTGACACACCATCAACAGTTTCCTTTTTTATTTGCCTTTAAATCACCCACACCCTTTACCTAATTAAGTGGGGGACTCATTACTGTTTCCAGCTACAAATTGTACTAATTGCTGCAGATGGTGGTCAAAGGGGGCTAGTGTTAATGGTGGGTATAATTGGACCAATTAAATTAAACACAGTGAGCCTCTCTGCCTCTGCTGTTTACGTTTCTGTTCTTGTTTGTGTTCCAGCTCTTTGGATGTGGTTCGGTGGCCCAGATGGTCCTGAGCAGAGCAGGTCTCGGTGACATATTGAGCGTCCACATTGGTTTCACTCTTGGAGTCATGATGGCCGTCTATATTGCAGGGGGAGTGTCAGGTAAAAGTTCCCCTCGCGTTAATTATGTCGCCCCTTTTTTTAAACAACTAACAATTTGAATATCAGATTGTTAGCAGATGAATCGATTGTTTTGGTCACTCAAATGTTAAAAACAGCCAAAATACTGAGTTTAAAAGTAACAAAAGTAACAAAGGAAAGGACACATTCCCACAATACAGACACATAATTGTGTAATAACTATGTGTTTAGGGTCTACCTGCAGGCACATGATAAAAATGCTAGTTTCAATTTGTTGTCACATTGTTTTCCCTCACTAATTCAGTTGTTTTCTTATATAAAATACTTAACGTTACTTAATAATTCACCCTGGAAAACAAAACTAGGCTGGTAATGAAGGTCACTCTGCTCCAGATGACTTTTCTCTGTGTTTAAATGATAACACACAGGTCTTAATGTAAAGTTTATATTTTTATGATCCTTGTGACACTAAATTACTGCCATTATTTAATTATCCTCTCTAATGGGCTACATTTCTGTTTAATAGTAGTCTGAATGGTCTAAGTCTGGAAATTTTGCACCAATGGGACTTTATCGGGTGCATTCCTTGAGGATTAAGCAGACCCTGCTCGGCTTTGCCAGCAATGACAGGGATAGAAGGGGATAGTTGTTAAATGTCACGGTGCTTCTCACAGGCTGTCTGAGCCAAAGTGAGCGTCCATTAATCAGTGATTACAGTATCCAGTGTGTCAAGGGTTGCATTGTGCAGACTCCATGAGATGTATGGACATTTCATCAGTATTTGAAGGGGAAAAAGCTTCAAGGCTGAAATAAGAGATTATATAAATGCTGTGGCATCTGAAGGCTTAGTCACCGCTGAAAAGAAAAGTTTAATGTATCTGAAGTAAGGGGAAGCGGCAAGTTCAGTGGTAACATGAGCTTACCAGCACCTTTGTTTAAAAGTGAATATTTGCTGTTTCATGAGGGTTACGTGTGCAATTCTTTGCAGGCTTCAGAGTTTGTTTTTGGCTTTGGAGAAGACAGAGTTTCATAAATAAAATTTGGGTTTTTAAAAACAAAAAACAAACAAACATAGTATAATAAGTGAATTCATTTTTTAAAAATTATTATTATTTTTTAAGAATCAAAGACTGAAATATCCAATTTACGCTAAATCAAGGAAGCCAAACATACGGCCTGGGGGCCAGAATCGGCCCAGCAAAGACTCCAATCTGGCCCGAACCAAAGCAATTTATGGTTAAACAATCAAATGATTAAAAAGTACATGTTTTTTCACCATCTGCCATAAAAACTGATTTTTTGTTTGCTTGGTTTTACTTTACAGTGACTTCACAGTTACAAAAGCAAACAAAACATTGAAATTTTCAGTGAATTAAAAACTTTATATTTCATAATTACAGGACAGTCTGAGTAATGAACAACCAGAAGTTTGTCTGTAATTTCACACACTTATCACATAGTTTTACTGGTCCAATATGGCCCACTTAAGATCCCATGTATGTTGTATGTGGCCTGCGACATTAAAAGAATTTATAAATATAAATATATATATATATAAATATTAATGTCATGTAGGCTGTACTTCGTTAAAGGTCTTAGTATTTGGTTAACTACGCAAGCTCAACACCCATAATGTGGTTGAATTTTTCCTGCCTTTTCTTTACTTTTTTCCACCTATTTCCATTCCTTTTTTTTTTTTTTTTTTTTTGCTGTTAGGGATGATTGCTGTGAGCACTGAGACTCATGGTTCAGTTTTACTTGCGCGACATGATTAATAAGAATAGTTTAAAGCTTCAGAAGAGTCGCTGAAAAACTTGAGGACAGCAAGGTTAATATATGAAGAGCTTTTGCTGCATGACTGAGCCATTCAGCCCTGGGGTCCACGGCTCAGTGGGAATCTTCTGTCCAACGACATCTCTGAAGATGATCATAGGTATTGGACTAATGAGCTTTACTGGGGCATGGGTCTCTGGAGAGGAGGGGAGTCAGGTGTGGCAAGCCTGGCTTTCTAGGCTCCCCTGGCAGGGAGGCTCCATAGGAGAAGAAAACACAATTGTTTTCACTTTGTAGTCTGAGATTTTAGATGACAGTATACGGTAAGTGTGACACATCATGGTCACTCTAATGACCCGCAGCCTACGTGTGCCTTAAGCAGATTCAGGCAGATTATGTCAGATGCAATTCAGACAGGCAGGTCTGGCTGGTTGTCGTGGTCTGTGTTTGTGAACAGGATGGGGAGATTAACAATGGGCGCATGGCCGATACCCCCAGTGGTGTTACCACATCTAGGTCAAAGCCAAGAACCCAGAGTGTTAAATAAATGACCCCACACTGCCATCACAGCCCAATAACAATTGGCTGGAATGTGTTCAAACACGCCTCTTCAGGACAATGCAGAAGAAAAAGTATTGACTCTGAAGGCACACAAACCCGGTGCCCTTTGTTTGAAAGTATCCTGAAGATTGTTAGCAGAGGGTTTGATCACAAGCATGAAATGATCAGACAGGACGTCACTAAGTGTTTTAATCTACTGCACACTGGTTTCACCTCATCTGGTAAGACATAAGAGACTTTTAAATGCCTGGCCAAGTCCTCCTCTTTGGTCTCAGATGTTTGACATCTGATTTAGAGCTTAAATGGTTAGTCAATTAATTTGTCAATCAACATTTGATAATTATCGTTTAAAGGGTAACTCCGTCAATTTCACAAATCTAAGTTTGTTTGCAGGTCTAGGGGAATATTTCATGATGTGGGGGAGGGGAGAAAGGCCTGATGTAGCTTAACAAGGAAGAAGACTATGGAATAAAGAAGTTAATGACGTCTGTAGCCATGCTGGATCTTCTTTGATTATTTTTTAAAAAAACAGCCTTACAGTGAGCCTAGGTGTAATATCAGAATCAGAATCAGAATCAGAATACTTTATTGATCCCTGGGGGAAATTATTTTTTGTTACAGTGCTCCATTTTAAACCAACATTAAGACAAGACAGACAATACGCTAACTAAGAATAGTACAATATATACATATATATACATACATACATACATACATAAGTCACTTATAAATAAATATTTGGAAAAGAAACATGTGTAGTTGTAGCAGCAAACAGTGTGTTAAGTGGATGCGTTGTACAGGGAGATGGCCACAGGCAGGAATGATTTCCTGTGTCGTTCAGTGGTGCTTTTCGGTAATCTCAGTCTCTCACTGAACGAGCTCCTGTGACTGACCAACATGTCATGGAGTGGGTGGGAGGTGTTATCCAACATTGTCTTTATCTTGGACAGCATCCGCCTCTCCGACACCACCTTGAGGGAGTCCAGCTCCATCCCCACAACATTGCTGGCCTTACGGATCAGTTTATTAAGTCTGTTGGCTTAATAATATAAGAGTCTCATGCTCAATGCAAAGTATTCAGAGTGATAAACTCAGTGTTTGAGGTTATAGGGCTTTGAGAACTGTGTGGCCATCATTCATCATAGAAAACAGGTCTTAATTTTTGCCAAAGCTTTTTTGTGTCATAAAATCATTGTTGATTACTATTGTTTCTCATCTTTGACTTGTAAATGCTGCAATGCTATGTTCCTAATGCATTGTTGCATTGTTCCAGGAGCCCATGTGAACCCGGCAGTCTCTCTGGCCATGCTGATCCTGGGGAAGCTGCCTCTAAAGAAGTTCCCCATATACGTGGCAGCACAATTCCTGGGGGCTTTTGTTGGATCATGTGCCGTCTATGGATTGTATTATGGTGGGTGTAAATTTCGCCAGTACCAAAAGGCAGGATTTTTCTGAGGAAACCCGGAATAACCATCCAACAATAACAATAATCACAAACCAGATGTACATGTTAAAGAGCCGAAACAATGATGCTTCTCATTATTATAGTTGATACTGTTTTAATGCCTGAATTCTTTTTTAAATATTAGATGAGCTTCATGGCAGTAATTTTATAAACATTTCTTTTGCAGATGCTTTGATGGACTTTACCAAAGGAGAATTTATTGTTACAGGTGAAAATGCCACAGCCACCATATTTGCAAGCTATCCTTCAAAACATCTGTCTGTCCTAAACGGGCTTGGTGATCAGGTGGGCCTTTAGACCTGTCACTTATATTTTGTAATTTAGATCTTAATGACTTTTACACTCCTTTACATATTTTTGTCAGTTGATCACAGTATATTGTGGATGTAGAAGTAGAAGTGCCCTGAGTTTGGGACTACATGCATACACAAGTAAGAGCAGAAAGCAAATATATTTTCAAATCATGTGTGTTTATGAAACCTACCGTAATACATTGAGCTTTAGATATATAATTGAGGTAAAAGAGCTTGGCCAGACTTACCCTTTTAGTAAAAGCATAACATTTGATAGACCTTTACAAGCTATATAAATGGCCTGATAAGCCTAAAAAGACAAAACAAAACATGTTATTGAATCAATGTGAATTATAACCCTACAAAATATTAATTTCTTTTATATAAAATTAATAATCCAAAAAAGAAAAAATTATATATAAGACATTTTATTATAATACACCAAACCTTTTTGTCCGCAAACTCCTCCTCCATGATCAGGGATACAAAGGTACATTTCAGGCGGCTGAAGGTTCTTATCTATATCAGACATGACATCATCATCACCATCATGTTGCCAAGCAACCCCAAGCAAATTATCCAGGCCTGTAACACTGTATACAAAATTTCACAGCAGTTATGTTCATTTAGTTTAAAATTTGAATACTATCATATATCATGATGCCATCATGTTGCCTGGCAACCACCTAACAATGGCATTTATGTGATAGAGGAGAACCTCATCATTGCAGTGCGCCCAAAAAAGACATGACATGGTTAAAGATAATCTGGAGTAAAAAAAAGACCCACCAACCCTACTTATTATTTTCTAAATGAGATACAGTATGTCAGTTTGCCAACAGCACAAACACTACTGTAACATGGGTATGCAAAAGTATAATAACATTTCCAAATTAACTGACATGTTCACTGTTTTAGAGATGTTTTAACAATAAGTGTGTCATAATATGCTTATATTGTTGATAAACATGATATTAAATAAACTAACATCAAATAATCATCAAATAATATTCCTGTTATTATCTCATTATGGAATATATTTAATGTACAGTGAAGTCCTTCAAACACTGCAGCAGCTGCAGCAGCAACTATAGCAAATATGTTCAGAGTTGTGCTAACTGCCTTATTTTTTATTGTTTAAGGTAATTGCAACCGCTGCACTGGTCATATGCATCCTGGCTATCACTGACAGGAAGAATATCGGCGCTCCAAAGGGCATGGAGCCTCTGAGTATTGGCCTGATCATCGCAGGCATTGGAGTGTCCATGAGTCTGAACTGTGGCTATCCAATCAACCCGGCTCGAGACCTTGGCCCCCGTTTCTTCACAGCTTTGGCTGGATGGGGCATGGAAGTTTTCAGGTAACTTAGCTGTCTGATATTTAAACAAAAGGTGGTTGTTATCGACTGTTAAGTGCATTTTATTGAGACTTTGGGAAGAATTTCATTTATTGAGTTTCTGTTCTTATTGCACATGATGAGCAGCATTTGCACCATCTTCACTCCTGTGACAACTGAATTAATATTTCAATGAGAGCGAGGAGCAGAGGGCAATCCAATGCAGATAGATATAAAATATTCAGCGCTTTGTTACTGAAATGAAACAACTGGATGTTCCTCAGTTTTATTCCTTTTTACCTTCAGCTGGTCCTGTTTTGTGTTTTTCCACAAAAAGGTTTTAATCAGATTTGGAAGATCACAAAAAGGGTTATTTTGTCTACACATGTAGTGTGCAGTACTCAATACCTGCTGTTATTAACACTCAACCACTGCACTATGTATATTATAATATACACTTACATATTTTTTGTCTATTTTTTGCATAGTATTATTAGTGTTAGGTTATGCTGCATCTATTTATCTTATCTTATCTTATCTTATCTTATCTTATCTCATCTTATCTTATCTTATCTTACTACATTAATGGCACTTTTTGGGGTATTTTAAATCACTAGTAACAGCTGCTATAAAAGATGAAAACTAACTGTCACATGTGCATTCATGTAAGTCCATCTGTCCATCGGTATATGCAGTAGTTAAAGTGGGGTTCTTTGATTAATCTCCACTAACTTAAAAATATATTTAACACCCCTTATAAAAAACAAATACATCATTTTGACCCCGATTCCCTCATGCTATCTGTGAGCCAAAGGAAATTCTAACAAGTTGAGAAATATTATTTCAAAGTTGCTACAAAAGCGTTCAATTAATCATCGCCACGAAAACGGCTAATCGTCAAACTGTTGGCTATGCTCTGGGAAGATAGCGTCATTGGCAGGATGGAAACATTTTTGAAGCTGTGACACGATGATGTTGATTTATATGTTGATTTTGGCTTTATTGACAGATCTCTCTTCGGTTTTAAGCAAGCCAAGCTAAAGCACCGTCTAACAATCCAACACCCTAATAACCCAAGCAAATCCTCCAGTAAACCTAAAAGATCTGTATATAAAATAAAGAATGAAGAAAAATAATCAAAGAGCAAAACGTTGCAAATGTAAGGAGGTTACACATCCATTCTCTAAGTAAGTTTATGGAAAAACTGAGGAATGGAGAAAATCATACATCATCGATCTCTGTGTTTAGCACAGACAACATTTCACTTCATACTTCCCTGATTTTAAAACTAAAGTTTAGGACTGTTTGTGCCCCAGTCGCAACAAACTGGTGGATTTATCCTGAAATACCAGCAGGTGTCTCACGCAGTATTTAGGCCAACCCGTTAAGTATCCTGAACTCTCAGAGCATGACAACTTTGCTCCCACTCCCTCTTACCCATGTGAGTCAGTCCTGACTCAATGAAGACTCAGTCAGGAGCTCAGGACACGTTTCTATGTGGAAGATGATATTAAACTCAGCTGTAACTGTCAGGTGCATCCCACTGGTTTCAGGCGGGGTGTTATCAGTGCAATTAGAAAAAAAGAAAAAAGTTGTGCTTTAATACTTTCTATATGTAAATGTTCGAACAAAGAATTTTTAACAACAGTGCAATGTTCTGTAAAATTTCTCTCCTCCCTCTAAGAAGTGATTTAAAGGGTCATGAAGGTTGCACACAGAGCTCCCCGCATCTGACAGGGTACACACTCGTGACATAGAGACACAGAAAAACAACAGTGTCACGGTCCGCTGTGACGGACCGAGTGGAGAATGCGTGTAATTGACCCAGGTGCGTACACAAGTGAACAGACAGGAGTGAGCTTTAACAGAAGGCGAGCCTTTATTATGGCTGAAAACAAGGTGTGCAAATACAGCAGGGATGGCGTGGCTAAACAAAAACCTAAACTGGGAACAAACTATGGTGAGGCTATGGCTTGGAAGACAACAGACCAGGCATGGAAACACGGAGGGTGGGAACACAGACGACGCGACACAGACTGTAAGAAACACAGAGACTAAATACACATGAGGGATGATCAGGGGAAGTGGCCACACATGGGAACGCAGCTGACACACATGAACTTAACGACAGGACAGGAGGAGTGAGCTGAATACACAGACAGTGAATGCAGGCCTTCAAAGTAAAACAGGAAACATGAGACATGAACCGGGGAGACGTAGTACAGGGGGAGGTGACATAACTGACAGCATGAACTTGACAGTACAAGACACACAGACATAAACACACGAAGGGCAAGGGAGACGTAATGCAAGGGTAACATAATTACAAAAAGGACTGGACTACCTTAAAGAACCTAAGCAAACAATAAACATCAAAATAGGTTAAGCATAACACACTGGGTCACACGACCCAGGACCATGACAAACAGGCAATTTAGAGTTGACAGAAACCCTAACAGTTTAGAGAAACCTGCAGAATCCAGGTGTTGTGACATTTCTGTGAAATGTTTTGCTTCTTGGAACCAAAAATTATCTGGAAATTTGGGAAATTGAGACAGTTTTTTTGTATTTAGCACCCTTCAGACCACATAAATATGTATGTGGATTCCTAAATTAACCACTTACTAATCTTAGAAAGATCAAGAAGTACTGACCACTCCAAACCACCATCAAAATGATGCTGTGTCATCAAAGTGTACCTTTTATATTTTTCCAGTATGTTGCAAACATACGTGGGTTCAGTGTGTCTCCATGTCTCACTTTCACTTTGGACTTTGACTGGAGTGCAAACAGAACTGTCTGGCTACATGTAAATTACCTGAATGCTTTATAACAGTGAACTTTGTGTCAGCTGTCTGACCAACTATTCACAAATCGGTAATGTCTGTAGTGAAAATATTGGACAGAGACCCCAAGAAGTAGTATCACTGAACAGACTATCATTTACACCGTCTTCACTTAGACTTCTGGTCCTAACAGAGTTAGAAAACACTCCTCTGATGGCTCATCTCAGTCTCCGAGTGTTGAATCAGATTCTTATTCTTAATTTAGAAGATCTCTCCCCAGAATCTTTGTGATATTAGAAAACCACATCAGCTGTTGAACGCTGAAGTATTAGAATTTTCAGGAGCTGATCTCATCAATTGCTGGCAAATATACAGTGTTGGGCTTTTTAACTAACTCCTGTAGGATTCAAGCTTCCAGATATTCCAGGTCATGTTTAGTTTTTCCAGTTGTTGCTTCATTCTCCCTCAGGTTTCCCTTTTATGAAGACAGTATCCTCTGGGTTTCTCTGCCCAAAGCAAATTCTTTGTACCAAATCAAAACTAAAGCTTTCGTAAAAGTACCCCTCAGAACTGATGGCAGTTTTCTGAGGCATTAGGCCTATAATCTTCATTCCCATCTGATCCAGCTGGGTTTTAACTCAAAATGTTTATTTTGGGTTGGCAACATAACACAGTTTAATAGTACAGTTTGCCTGAAGACAAAGCGTTTGTGCTGTTTGTTTGTGGATTTGCCCTCAGCGTCCGATCATCATTGGCTGTGCCCTGATCCAATCTCTTTAACCCCTGGACCTGAAAGTGTCTGAGCACAAACTAAGACCCAGGTGCTCTCTGAATAATATAGGGCATATAAATGCAGACTTGGATTTTTTTTTTTCAACAAGCCTGAGAAATATAAATGTTCTGGTGTTATCTGTTACTGCACTACAGCCGTAAATATCTCATGTGTAGCAATGTTTCTATACTAATGGGTAGAAATGCACTTAAGAGGTTTGTATCACTGTGGTAAATCTGATTAAAAATGCAACAAAACAAAAGAAAAAATGGAAGTCGGGCTGAGGATTTCCTGACATTCCGTTTCTTTTCTCGCTGGGTAGAAATGCACTGAAGAGGTTCGCATCACTGTGGTAAATCTGATTAAAAATGCAACAAAAGATTAGGTCCAAAACATCTGACAATTCTTTGGGAAGGTTGAACGCCTGGAAAAATGATTTAAAGAAGGACATATCCATGGAACAATGTGCATTGGTTTGCGCAAAAGCTCATAAACAAACTATTAATTCTAGACTAAGGTTGTTGCAATACAAATGGTTAATGCGAATATATGTTACTCCGGAAAAATGAAATAAGTACAACTCTAATATTCCAGACACTTGTAATAAATGTAATGAAGATAAAGGTAACTTTTGGCATTGTATTTGGGATTGCAGGAAGATAGGCTCTTTTTGGGTTGCAGTAACACAAACTATGAAACAAATATTATCCAAAGAGGTTGTTTTGGATCCTGGCTTCCTTATTTTGGGATTGTACCCGGAAAACATGAAGTACACAAAAAGTGACAGAATGTTTATTGATATGGGTTTGTTACAAGCAAAAAGATTAATCGCACTAAAATGGAAAAGAACAAGGGAACCGAGTATCACACAGTGGATAAAACAAATGATGGTGGCTTTGCCATTGGAGCGGATAACATGTATACTGAAAAGGAAATTGGATGTTTTTGAGAAGGTGTGGAGACCATTTGTGAATTTTGTAGAAGGATTTGTATTATCTGAGGAGGACGAGGACTGAGGGCAATGACATTTGATTTGGGATAATGATAAATTTAGGCCTTTAACGGAGTGATAAATCTGATGACTTTTTTGTTTTCTTTTTGCTGTCTGAGAGGAGTGTATGTTCATGTAGTATTTAGAATGTTGGACTGTTTGTAAGTCATTAAAATGTAAAAAAAAAAAAAAAAAAGATATTGTTGGAAAAAAAATGCAACAAAAGACAACATGTAGTAAAACAAAAGAAAAAATGGAAGTCGGGCTGAGGATTTCCTGATATTCCGTTTCTTTTCTCGCTCACTATTTGCATTTGATGGTGTCAATGTGACCCACTGAGTGTCTGCCTCCCAGCCTGATCATCTTAGCCGTGGCCATAGATTAAAGTCTATAATCCGGGTGCCTCTCTCCTCAAGTCTACTTCCTGAATGTCTGCTGGACCTTGTTTACTTTCAGGCCTGCTCTTTTAATTGAAGCCCTTTCACCTATTGCTACATTAACCCACAAGACTCTAACTCCCTCTTCTAAGTAAAAGAGTCTTTGCGGGGGGGGGGCAGAGTGAAAATGAGGACACAAGCAGCTGGTCCAACAAACAGAGCTTCTTAGTCTTTATTGTAATCTGGGATAACTTGTCTCCGGTAGGAGGATACTAACATAAACAAAGAGACTAGTGAAGCAGTTCACAATATGTCTTTTAAACCTACTAATTAACCTACCTAATTAATTAATAAAATTAGAGATCATACAAAAGAAAAAAAAATAATACAACATTAATTGTGCTGCATTTGTGCCATGTTTGCAGTCTTTTATTTTTTATAGCATTTAAAACAACATCCAAGTTGCAATTTTGATTCAAAAATATAGCTAGCATATCTGCCTATCTGAGGCATTATGACTATAATCTTCATTCCCATCTGATCCATTTGGGGTTTTTTTTTTTAACTCAAAATGTTAAAACAACAACAAAAAAAACCATCTCACATGTGTCAGCATGTGTCAGTGCGAGATGGACAAACACAAGAGACTCATCAGCCAAAGGCAAGTAATAAACACCATCTATGTCTGAAATAAAGACAATCCTAGTAGCTAGTTACACCATAATTGCTTATATTAGCATAGCAGTATCATCCATGAACCCACTGTGATGTGGACAGATTAATCGGCCACAATATCACCAATAAACCTGCAAATCCTTAGATCAATAAAATGGGATAAAACATGTTACCTACTGAGCATTGAAGGTGGTGGTAGGTAGGTTTAATTATCTTAGGACGGAGACGGACTCTTCAGGTTTTAGCCACAGACTGTATGTAAAAGATGGACAGAGCTGATGAAGTCCCATTTTGAGCCATTTTGAGATGAGACAATAAGGGGTATGTCTGACTTTGAAGCCATATGCTTATTAGCTGCTGACTTGTTTTTGGCTCATTAGTTGTTAAGTTGCCAGCTAATGAATATTTCCTGGATAATCCTCCTTTCTGAAACTTAAAGTTATAAAACATTACAAAATGGACTCAATGCTTTATACAGTATAACCAGAAAATACTTCCAAAGACCATAAACTCAACAGTAAAGTATTGTGGAGCAGGGAAATTATTTTACTGCTATTGTTAAATAATCATCATTATTACCATTGCATTAATAATATAATCTGGAGTTTATATTGCATCCAGGGGTTGAACAGTGTGTGTCTTTCAGAAAGGCTAAAAGTCACAGGCTGACAGGAAACAGGCTTGCAGAGAGTTTGCAGAAGCAGGAAGTTATTTTGAGCAGCAGGCTAAGACGAGGCTTTAACAATGTAACAGATAGCTTTAAGAAGGCCTTAAGATGTTATGCATACAGTTATTATGTTGACCTTGTATTTCAGGTGCAGTTATGACTATTTTATACACAATGCATATCTGTGCTTATTAAAGAGTTGGAGCTCGGTCAATTAATTGGGGGTTGGAAGCTTTGTTCGGCGCGATGTCCGGACAATCTATTGTGCAAGTGACTTGGAGCCATAGAAGGAATTGCAATACATGCTTACAAAACACTTATATCAGGTCATTTTATATTAAGGTTTTAGTAGAAGTTCTTGGTTAAAACATTTATTTAGTAGAAGACATACATATAGTCTCAGTGAGCCTCTGGTCTGGTGAAAGGTCAGAAGTGCAACAGGTGAATTGAGAAAGAGCATGTGAGGTCGTGACACACACACATGAGTTAGATTTATTTAGAGGAGAGATTAGTCATGTCTCGGCAAGAAAGAGGAACAATTCACTTTAAGACAAGAACGGAAAGTACCAGCCATGAAAATAGAAGATGATCTTCTGGGTTAAAAGTCATTGTGGTGTTGATCTGATCTATGTATAAAATGTATCTGTGACGCATGAAGGGGCGTCAGTAAACAAGCCCTGACGGTATAAAATCTGTGTATGCTTTGAGGAAGTCGGAGATCACTTGCTGTCGGCGTACAGAGTGTTCTTCCCACACGTGTGTATTCATTAAAATCATTGTTTGACCAAGACCTTCTGGACCATGGGTGGTTTGTACTCTCCTTCCTCAATTTTGAACCTTAACAGTATTTACTGTGGTCCCAGTAGAGAGACATCTATTGGACTGTGAGTCATTCTGCAAACATAGCTTTCGCCCCCTGATGGCCATTAAAAGGAATGCAAGTTTAGGGTACTGGTTCCTGTTTTCGGACCCAGAAGCTACATCTAAGTTATCAGATAATGCTAGCTAGTTGCATTTCACAGAATGAGATATCTGCTAGTTAGGGCTAAGTAACATTAATTTGAAAAACAAAAACCACTAGAATTTAACTCAAAACTGGCACTCAGGTTTCTTGGGCAGTCTACAGGTATAATTAACAATAATGTTAGTCATATTGTTTGTCCAACACACTCTACAAACCTAGCCATGAAGTAACTCATACTCTACTGGCACCAACCTTTGAAACTCAAAGTGAAGTCAGAGTTGTAAAAAACAAAATTTTTGTATCAGGTCATAACTTTGTTTATTCCTGATGTGACGATGGCTATGTCGAGCAGTGTTTTTTAAAATCCTAACAAGACATTTCCGTCAGCTGTCTGTCTTAATGATTATCCCGTTTATTAGAGTCTAAATAAAAATATTAGAATTTCACTCTTGTTAGTGATTCCTCGGCATGAATCTAACATCAGCCTCTCTCTATATGGTAAACTTTTTACTTCATGATCCTAGTTTGTTTGTTTTTTAGGACTGCGCAATAAGCAAATTTTTATTTTTAAATCCTTAATAAGACCAGATACGTTTGGGGCTGTGTTTTTGTGACATCATAATCTCTGCATATGTCCCCTGTCTGCAGAGCTGGAGGCTGCTGGTGGTGGATTCCTGTGGTAGGGCCCATGGTGGGTGGCGCAGTGGGAGCAGGTGTTTACCTTATCTTCATTGAGCTGCACCACCCTGAACCTGAAAAACAAGAGGAGAACAATGTCCAGGACAAATATGAGATCGTAACTATGACTTAATACTAAAAAAAAACAGGTGTTAGCATGAAAACTGAAATCTATTTCTACTATAAAAAAATATCTGAGTATATTTACAGTGAATAGTTGCATGAAGCATGTACGTGAATGGAACATTTTATAGTCATTTATTTATATACACATGAATATTTTATGAAGCCTTTAAAGTCTCTCTTTTTTAAAAGTCTATACGACTTCAGGTATCAGGGTTTATCTTCCAGGGGCTCTTTTATATATCAAATTTGACTAAAATAATATATCAACTATACAAAAAATATATTCTCTTTAGTATCATAATAATAAAACCTTATATAAAGTGTTTTTTCTGCATTAATCAGTAGCTATGCAGTATTTTTAATCTCCTATTTCCTAACTGGGACATCTTCTCCTGTTAGAAATATTTGCCAAGTTTCTGAACAATATTGTTTTTTTATGTGCTTCTGTCAAACAAGTGGGCATTAAATATACAGCATGTATTTGAAAACTGCTGAAAGGTAGCAATTTATGATATGTTTAGGTAGTGGCATTAATTGGTATCGTTGAGTGTCTTCGCTCTGTGTCACACCATCCTTTGCGTGCATGTAAAAATGTACGATTGCTGCATCTTGCTGTTGTCGTTTTGTTTTTTTAACGTGTATATGTAGAAAGTCGAGCCTTAAAATGACGATACTGGTATAAGTTTATATTTTCATTTATGTATGCTCGCATAAACTTTTCTTCTCTGCAAAGAATGTAGCACATGTCACTGAATTCCTTCATGTTCTTTGTAGCGGTAGTGTCACTGTACCACAGGCAGTATGCAAACACTGACTGTAACTGTTTACATTAAAACCTTCTCGCAGCTAATGTGGGAAATGTGTAATAAAGGCTGAAAATTCCCTCCAAAGCACACAATCATTGAGCCTCTTGATTCAGATTAGTTTGTGATATTTTGAGATTATCTTATCTGCACTATTTACTCTTGATACGTATTTGTTTAAGACATGATTTGAAATGTCCAATTTTGCCCGATCTTGCAGCCTTGAAGAATCTAATTTACATCTTCATATACTCTAAAACAGGGGTGTCAAACATAAGGCCCGGGGGCCAGAATCAGCCCAGCAAGCAAAGAAAGGCGACAGGTTTCATTTTCACTACATAAGATCAACGTGGGCTGCATGTGGCCCACCATGTATAATGCGTTTGACATGCCTCATCTATATGTGAATCACTGCTTAGATGGGCTGAGCCATATGTGCAGTAAAGAAAAAAGCCAGACAAACAAACAAATAAATTAAACCAATCACATCACCTGTTTGGTCTTCATAAGGCTGTTTTTCAGCATAACATGACGTTAAACACAGCCTTGAAGATTGGATCACTCAGAATAGGCACTGCTGTCAGAAAACAGGAAGCATATAATCTCTGCTAATGCATGGATGCTGATATTGGCTGTCAGTTGAAGAAAAATAGCCGTTCTCACATAATTACTATGCTGAGTGTCATTTTACAGCAACGCAGTGGTTTAGTGATATAAAAGCACTCAAAGCACTTAAAAGTTGTTTGTTTTGTGAAACAGGAAATAATGATGACATAATCTCTGATGTTTGTCTGTGCACCATGCATGAACTGGTCCATTAAACGCTGCACTGTTAACTGTATGTATGCAACTGTTCATTAGTGAGATTATATTTCATTGTTTATTTTTCTAATACTTCTATGTTAGAGCTGTTTGAAATCACATGTACTTGTAATGTGTGACACATTTTCTTCTTTAACACGTGTCACTGTATCAATGTAGTAAACTGATAAGCAGCATTTAAAACGAATCAGTGAAGACAGGTTGTGAAGCTTAAACAGCTTCATGAAGAATGGATGCAAAGTGTTTTGCTTATCAGTGGTTTTTCCTCAGAAAGCAGCCTCTCACTACCCGAGCCTGCTGCATGCTGTGATCTAGATTAAGTGTTTATGGCAGCTTTGATTCCCCGTCAGTCTTTATGCTGTCACCATGTTTCCCTCATCTGTATGTAAATTTTTAAAGTACCATCACAAAGGCAGTCCTTGCCTGCTAAAACTGTGTGCACACACGTGAAGAAGGCATGGATGTACACAATCCTTGGCAAAGAGCAGGGTCATCAAGTTTGCTGTCTGAAAGTGTGTCAGGCGACATCATGTATTAAACAAACCTCAGCTTTAAATATAGCTGCTGTTCAGAACAGGTATAGAAAGTGTTTAATAGTAAGGTTAATATACCAAACACCTTACCTTACAATATAATATGCATTGAGGCTGCTGTTGTTCTGATTTGTGCCATATAAATAAAACTACATTTATTTATTTGCTTACTTTTCCTCAAAGCAATGAGCAAACCCAAAACTTTTTTTTTTTTTTACTAATATCGGACAGAAAGACAACAGATACAAAGACACCAAAATATAAGCCTGATACCACTGCACACACAATAATATGATTCATTGTTAATATAAAAGTACTGAATCAAGCAAATGTTAAAATTTATTTTGAAAGAGATATTACGTAGAGTTTTTAATAAAAAAGACAAACAAAATACAAATACACTTCTTTATAACGCAGAGATTATAAACAGAAATCAGAAGTGAAGACTGTGTACGCATTAAAAGGAAGAAAACAAAAACAGTAGCTTAAAACTGAAGAAAATATGATTCAGACGCTATACTATTTTGTTAATACCCAATATTACTAAATGAAAACAAATGCCTGCGGTTGTATTTTTTACCCACTCTGTGGGACGTTAAGAAAATTTTGTGTGCAGTATTGATCCACTGTGTGCCCTGGGTACACAGAGTGCTCTTCGTCAACTGTTTAAACATGGGTTTAAGCAATGCGGTAATAGTCCACATCTAATCCATGTCATGTCTTTAGCCAATAACACATAGTTCTATAAAAGCTACATAAAAAGTACATATTCTGTACCTCTACCCTGGTACCTGGAAAGGGTCTCGATTGAGGATCCAAGGTCACAGCACATCGTACCACATCCCCTGCCTATCATACCTCTGCTCTTTCACAATGTACACGATCCAGCCCCCAGCCAATCAGGATAAGAATAAATCCCCCTTATCCACGAACCATTGCTCCTGGTGTCCCCTCTCTTTCTCTTTAGAGTTCGGTAAAATAATCTGATTTCAATCCTCAGGACAGAAATGAGGCTTCCTTAAAAACAGCTCCTACATCTGCAGACAAAAGGTTCTCACCTTTAAAATCCACAGCACACGCTGAAGATTTTCTAAGCGTGGCCAAAAGGACCTACCAAGCTGACGGCATGTTTGTGGTCAAAGTCTTGTGGTGTTTGCTTTTAATCTATCACCTCAGTGAGGGAAAGAAAATCAAAGGAATCAGAGCAGGTAAGTGAAATATCATGCTTTGCCTTCGCTTCTGTGATTTATGCACAGATTGATTGATGCTATCAAAATCTTTAACAAGCACTAAATTTAACTGTAGTTCATGCTGTGAATTCATGCTGAGGAAAGTGTTTGCAATGAGACTCACACCGAAACTAGCCAATCTGTACACCGCAGAAGTATACACATAATTTCCCAAAGTATCTCTTTCTAAAGACAATCTTTAAAACAATCTTTACTGTTTATTTAGCCTCACAGTAGATAGTTATAAAGATGTGGTTCCACAGAGTAGTATTTTGCCTAAAAAGCAAAAGCTCCCCGATTTGGTCCCAGGAGGAGACACAAATGGATCACAGAGGGGGCCGACATAGAAACACAGATAAATTAGACATGTGGAGCTACCTGTCATGGCTACCCCGTGTACATCAGGAAGCAGCTGAAAGCAAATTCATGTCTTGTAAAGTGAAATTTTAACCAAGTTTCAGTCCAGCTGCTTCAGGCTGTATGTTTATTTTTACTAATTCATATGAACAATTACATTTAAAAGTTACATTAAGATTCCACAGATGAGCAACAAGTAAGCGGAGAAACACAAACAGTGTGCATGTGTGTGCGTTTCCCTTGTTCCCTTACAGTGAAGAGTCACTTCAAATCGGTATAAAGCTGTTCTGAGCTTTCACGTTTATCCTGTGATAAAACATTTTTCATGCAATCGGTCCTTTCAAGATTGCCAGTGCCCCCAGTGTCTAGGGGAAAAACAGGCCACCAAATGATTTGATGAATATAAAAATATGAATCACGTTTTTTTAACATCTATGGGAGATTTTACAAAGCTGTTAGCCTTTTCTCCACCACGTGGATATCTGGGTGAATGGCGTTCATCCAGAGAGAGACTTAAAAACTGAAACAGCTGTCAGATCTTGTTAAGTTGAACTTATTGTTTTGAACTTTTAAATACTTTTTTAAATAAAATAAAATATTTAGCATCTTAAAACCCAGCCTTTTTTCTACAAAATCTCAACTATTTGAAAGCTCGTAAAGGATGCGTTCACACCTTATTGATGATTGTCATTATTTTAAAAAGTCCTACAACGAAATCATTAAAACGTGCGCAAAAAGGAAAAGTTACTGGAGATTTTAACTCAGATCAGATTTCCTTGTATTATTGTAGGGTGTTTACCTCACAATACAAAGCTACTTGAGGTAACTGTTGTTGTGATTTGGCGCTACATAAATAAATATAAATAAATAAATAAATAAATAAATAAATAAATCATATTCCTTTAGGTTTGCCATTATTTTCTCCATCTCAGTCTTTAGTGCCGGTGTTTTTACTGGGTCTTTAAATGTGGGCTTATGACAGACTTCATGCCCCATTTAGAAATATGTTTTTTTTTAATTATGCGCTGTGATAGATACCATGACTGATTTGCAAAGTAAACACAGTTCTTGTACAAATTTCTGGGTTAGGGTTTGTTTGTGTTCTGTTACTAATGAGTCAGACTGTTTTCACTGATCGTGTCGATAAACAGTCACTGAAGAGACACACCAAAGCAAATGATGATAAATGATGGCTGGATGTTCTTTTACTTTTCTTGCTAAGACGATTTGGGCTTCACATCAGGAACCAGAACTTGTATGAAGGCAGCTGCATTGCTGGGTGTTTACAGGCGCCTTGGTTTTTGGCATTATTGGCTGTGGTTTTAAACATGTTGAGGGAGGAGGAGTTTACGTAACAAATGATAGAAGAGTCTGGCAGAGATTCATCCGATGGGACTTGTTGTGAAGTGATGTCTGTGAGCAGATGCCAGCGAGGTCTGTATGACCTGGACTCACAGCAAAGGGCTTCTGATTGGGCGTTAGTTAGTCTCCAGTCCAATGGAGCCTCAGCAGGAACTGACTGTCCTAATTTCTCCACGTTTACTCACTCAAATACTTACATTAATGCATCAAAACACACTCAGTGTTATCAAATTGACACATTTCCATTCATCATTTGTAATTATTCTGTAAGCATAACCATCGTGTTCTGTAAAGTACTCGTTTCTAACAGACAATCCATCCGTTATTTGATTTCTGAGGTGCAGTGGGGACAGAGCAGAGGGATGTCCTGAGGGAGAAAGAGCTATATGTCAGCAGTTCAGTCTTTAGGCTGTTTTTAGGAGGTGAGGACACCTGCACGCTGGACCCTCTGCAGCTGCACACTCTCACCTCCTGTGGCTTCAACAGCAGTAATCCCCTCATCATCATCACTCATGGGTGGTCGGTAAGGTCAACTCCCTTTTCTCTCTTTACGCTTCGCTGACTTAAGCCACTGGATACTAAACATGGAACTTGACTACAGGGAGGGAAACGTCTTCAAAAGGCTGAAACATGTTGAAAAAACACACCATGAGGTAGACACATGGATCTGCACTGAAATGTAATTAAATTTTGGATCGGATCATGTCAGCCACAATAGCAGTTAGTTCCCAGACCACACCCGTCACAACTCAAGATTACTAAAGTTTTGGTAGAGATTTATACGTACATTATCCATCATTCAACCTTTTTTTTGCTTATCCAGTTCAGGGTTGTTGGGGGGGGCTATCCCAGTGGTCAAAAGGCGAGAGGAGGGGCACATCTTGAATAGGTCGCCAGCCTCTTGCAGGGCTAACACAGAGAAACGTACATTAAAAAGGGGTGGGGTGCTAGTGCCATGACTCTCTTGACCCCACTGAACTTTGACTGCCCTTTTCTCTTTGGAGTATGGAACATTTTGATCTCGGTTACACAACTATAAAGCTGTCTCTATAACAGTGAAAATATTTGTCCACAAACAGACTTAAGAACACCTGCCAAAATACATAAAAACTCCTTGCTGTAATTCCCATTCACAAAACAATCTGTATCATATTTATCTGTCAGCGAGATTTCAACACCAAGCTGAAGTTGGTGAATGCTGCAGGAGAGGTGGAGGATGGCAGATAAAAGGAAGCTGTTACATTCTTGTGCACATGCAGGTCACCTATTCCTAAACTGCAAAACAGGAAGCAGGCCTTGGCTGAGGTTGAACCCTCTTAGTCGCCCTGTAGTTTGTTATGCCTCCCCGTATGAGGTAGCCTGATTTTATTTAGAGTGAAACCATATAGTATATGTTTCACAGTCATGGTATAAAAGCAAAATTTCAAGTTTGATTTTCAATTTAAAGATTTTTTTTTTTTTAGAAAATAACCTAAAATTCTGACTTATGGATGGCAAAAAATGTTTTTTCTGTGGCAGAAACAAACTTCCATAGTCTGAGAATAGGGTCCCAGATGTCAGACAGTCAGTTTGACAAAGGGAGGACAGGAGACACTGAGGATTAGCTGGAGATTAGAGACGCATGGGGAACAAGACACAGGTGAGCGTAATCAACACAGGTGGTGACAATAAAACACTGAATCATAAGTGATATAGAAATGAAAACAGAAAAGGAACAACAATCACCTTTACAGTGAAACATGAAAGATAAATACGGAACATGAATGAACTCATTCAATGGGACAACATTTTGAAGACACGGGAAAAACAAAGAAAAATTTAGCTTCAGACTAAAGGCAGCTGGAACTGGAGAAGCATAAGAGACAGTGAAGGATGACACGTGAAGACACGAGGACATGAACGAGACAGAGGGGACACAGACTGGAATACTGGTGAAGAATAACAAACAGAAGCAAAACACAAAACAGAACTCACTAATTTCACAAGAACTACAAATCACTAAAAAAGAAACTTGTGACAAGTGCTCAAAAATAAGAACCAGAATTCAAAAATACCATGAGAATTCTCCATAAAAGCCAACAAACACTAGCTCAGCAAATGAGAACCAAACAGAAACCCCAATCCCACATACTAAGAATTCAAAAAGGGAAATAAGAAAGAAAAAACCCTCCATAAACACAAAGATGATGCCAATATATGATGGGTGGGGAAAAGTGAAAAATCAACAGTTTGTAACGGTTCATGAGGAAAAATCCTTTAGTTAAGTAACAGAGTCACTGCAGTTTCTCTCATTTTTGCCGAACTGAACTATGCACAGGACTGTACTGTGGACAGCACATATTAACACTTTAAAAGTAAGAAGCTGTTTTTTTAATGCTTAGTTTTGCTGTTGTGAAGGTGGATGGCATAATGGAGAGCTGGGTGATGAGGTTAGCCACGGCTGTGAGGACAAACCTGATAGATGCAAATGTGGTGCTTACAGACTGGCTGTCGCTGGCTCAGCAGCACTATCCAATCGCAGTACAGAAAACCCGCACTGTTGGAAAAGACATAGCTCACCTACTGCAGGCACTTCAGGTGAGAATAAACTCCTCCACTGATCTTTATGATGTCAGTGGACTGAAAGGTGATACATTTTCATTCCATAATCAAACCCATACGTTTCAGCAATCATGCATGTCTTTAATCGCCTACAGGAGCACTACAAGTACCCACTTAGAAATGCTCATTTGATTGGCTACAGCCTCGGCGCTCACATCTCTGGATTTGCTGGGAGCTTTCTGACAGGTCCGGAGAAGATTGGAAGAATTACTGGTGAGATTTTTAGTCCTTTCATAGCTAAATTTAATAAATAGCAATTTATTCATTTAATATTCTAAAACCACCCAATGCTTGTGTATATCATGTGTGTTCAGGGCTCGATCCAG
The DNA here is from genome assembly GCF_057381845.1 of Rhamphochromis longiceps. Taxonomy (NCBI): domain Eukaryota; kingdom Metazoa; phylum Chordata; class Actinopteri; order Cichliformes; family Cichlidae; genus Rhamphochromis; species Rhamphochromis longiceps. Next base: position 19,566,520 of record NC_140557.1, read on the forward strand.
CCGGTCCGCTGTTTGAAGGCATGTCTCCCACGGACAGACTGTCTCCTGATGATGCTGAATTTGTGGATGCCATCCACACTTTCACCCACGAGCGTATGGGCCTCAGTGTGGGAATTAAGCAAGCTGTGGCCCATTATGACTTTTACCCGAATGGAGGAGATTTCCAACCAGGGTGTGACCTGCAAAACATTTACGAGCACATATCCCAGTACGGGATCCTCGGTAAGATAAATCTGTAACAGCACATTAAAAATTGCGACCACCAGAAATAACCATGATTGTTTTATAGTATAGTATTTCTGCAGCATGAAATAAGCAGCTCTGTGATGCCTCTTAGAGGCTGCAGTGTTTTATGGTCTGTAAGTGTGGGATAGAACAACAGAACATCCTGCTGTCTGTTTGCCGCTGAAGACTGGCAACAAGCTGCCTGGTCTGATGAGTCTCAATCTCTGCTCTGACATTCAGATATAAACAGCATGGATCGATCCTGCCTTGAATTCACGGTTCAAACTGCTGCTTTTAGTGATGTAATCATGTGGAGGATATTTTCTTGCCTCTCTTAGTACCAACTAAGGGTCAGCCTACCTGAGTATTGTCCATCCCTTTATGATCACAGTGCACCCAGCAACTGTGCGATGATATCATGTCAGCATGAACCGAATGTTTCCAGCACCTTGTTGAATCCAGCATCCAACCCTAGCCAGATGTATCTAATGAAGTGGCCACTTTAAACATTGTATTGAAACTTAAATATTACAAACATTTTTCTGAACAAACAGTCTTTTACAAATTTAGACCATATTTATCAGGAATACCAAAGCTATTATATTTGTTTATTTATTTAATGTCTGCATTGATGAGTCCACATAAAGTAGGCATTCATTCCCTGTTTGAAAAGGCATTCAAGTTTCTGGTTCCTCTGGTTTAAATCAAAGCTCCAATCAGAGCAGTATGTTCTCTGCTTAAAGGCTTTCTGGTTTCCTTCTTTGCACGCTCTATCATAACATTTTTTCTTCTTAATTGGCCTTGCCACCTCAGAACACTGGTTTAGAAGCCACGTCTAGGATGCCGATTCCTCTTCTGCTTGTTGACAGTTTCTTCTTCTGTGTTTAGGCAGATGTATTTAATTTCATGCAGTCTAACAGAAGTGGCTGTGGGATTTATGCTGCCTCTCAATCCTAAACACATCCTCACAATATGACAGCGAGAACCACATTAAAGCATCTGTCATCCTCAGGAGTTAATTAGCAACATGTGCCGTGCTTTTTCTCTGTCCATCCGTCTGAGCTGAGCTGCCTTCAGGCTACAAGCTGCTGCTCAGAGAAACGGCCTTCAGAGCAGAGCCGTGTCAGACATAATGAGTCACTTATAGGAGATGTGACAGAAGCAAGAGCTGATAGATGCCACCATTTGGCGATAATGAACTCGATCCACAAATAATGGTCAGGCTTCGTGGTTTAGCTCTTCCACAATCCGTTGAAAGTCAGATCAAAGTCGTTTTGGAGAAGCAGGTTTAAAATTTTCACCACATTTTTATTTTTCTCTTAGGCTTTGAGCAAACAGTGAAATGTGCCCATGAGCGCTCTGTCCATCTCTTCATCGACTCTCTGCTCAACAAAGACAAGCAGAGCATGGCCTACAGGTGCAGCGACAACAGCGCCTTTGACAAGGGCGTCTGTCTGGACTGCCGGAAGAATCGCTGCAACACACTCGGCTATGATATCAAGAAAGTCCGCACGGGCACCAGCAAGAGGCTCTACCTGAAAACACGGTCTCGGATGCCTTACAAACGTATGGTTTGTCATTTTGACCTAACAGCCGTGTAAAAGTCATAACTGACCAACAGGATACACTTATGTCCCATTAAAGACTTAATATATATAAATAGCTTTTGCGTGTGTTATTAAGGCAAAATAAATCAGTTTGATGACAAGATTACACAAAAATAAGGAGGCCAAATTTTATTTAAGTTAAAGCGGAGTGGCAGTAGATTTGAAAGGATTCGGTGCATCTGTCATCATGGCATAAAATCTCATCCCAAGAAGATTTCTAGTCGTTATTTGTTATTCAAGTAAACCTACGACAAGACCTAGACTTTTTACAGCTTCATTTCTTTTGAGAATGAAAAAATGAGAAATTACAAACCACTAATTTCATTTGTAATTTAGATCTTTAGTAGGAAAGGGTGGCTTTTAGATTGGTGCCATCAACTGGGCTGGAAACCACAAAGCTTTGGTGTTTTAATGGAACTTGCAGACATGAAAACATAAATATCAGATAAATATCAATATCAGAAACTTTGCACTTTGATGGCCTCATTTTCCCGGTTTTCTGCCTTGATTGAACTCCATTACAGTGGGGCAAAAAAGTATTTAGTCAGCCACCGATTGTGCAAGTTCCCCCACCTAAAATGATGACAGAGGTCAGTAATTTGCACCAGAGGTACACTTCAACTGTGAGAGACAGAATGTGAAAAAAAAAAAATCCATGAATCCACATGGTAGGATTTGTAAAGAATTTATTCGTAAATCAGGGTGGAAAATAAGTATTTGGTCAATAACAAAAATACAACTCAATACTTTGTAACATAACCTTTGTTGGCAATAACAGAGGTCAAACGTTTACTATAGGTCTTTACCAGGTTTGCACACACAGTAGCTGGTATTTTGGCCCATTCCTCCATGCAGATCTTCTCGAGAGCAGTGATGTTTTGGGGCTGTCGCCGAGCAACACGGACTTTCAACTCCCGCCACAGATTTTCTATGGGGTTGAGGTCTGGAGACTGGCTAGGCCACTCCAGGACTTTCAAATGCTTCTTACGGAGCCACTCCTTTGTTGCCCGGGCGGTGTGTTTTGGATCATTGTCATGTTGGAAGACCCAGCCTCGTTTCATCTTCAAAGTTCTCACTGATGGAAGGAGGTTTTGGCTCAAAATCTCACGATACATGGCCCCATTCATTCTGTCCTTAACACGGATCAGTCGTCCTGTCCCCTTGGCAGAAAAACAGCCCCATAGCATGATGTTTCCACCCCCATGCTTCACAGTAGGTATGGTGTTCTTGGGATGCAACTCAGTATTCTTCTTCCTCCAAACACGACGATTGAGTTTATACCAAAAAGTTCTACTTTGGTTTCATCTGACCACATGACATTCTCCCAATCCTCTGCTGTATCATCCATGTGCTCTCTGGCAAACTTCAGACGGGCCTGGACATGCACTGGCTTCAGCAGCGGAACACGTCTGGCACTGCGGGATTTGATTCCCTGCCGTTGTAGTGTGTTACTGATGGTGACCTTTGTTACTTTGGTCCCAGCTCTCTGCAGGTCATTCACCAGGTCCCCCCGTGTGGTTCTGGGATCTTTGCTCACCGTTCTCATGATCATTTTGACCCCACGGGATGAGATCTTGCGTGGAGCCCCAGATCGAGGGAGATTATCAGTGGTCTTGTATGTCTTCCATTTTCTGATGATTACTCCCACAGTTGATTTTTTTCACACCAAGCTGCTTGCCTATTGTAGATTCACTCTTCCCAGTCTGGTGCAGGTCTACAATACTTTTCCTGGTGTCCTTCGAAAGCTCTTTGGTCTTGGCCATGGCGGAGTTTGGAGTCTGACTGTTTGAGGCTGTGGACAGGTGTCTTTTATACAGATGATGAGTTCAAACAGGTGCCATTCATACAGGTAACGAGTGGGGGACAGAAAAGCTTCTTACAGAAGACGTTACAGGTCTGTGAGAGCCAGAGATTTTCCTTGTTTGAGGTGACCAAATACTTATTTTCCACCCTAATTTACGAATAAATTCTTTACAAATCCTACCATGTGGATTCATGGATTTTTTTTTCACATTCTGTCTCTCACAGTTGAAGTGTACCTCTGGTGCAAATTACTGACCTCTGTCATCATTTTAAGCGGGGGAACTTGCACAATCGGTGGCTGACTAAATACTTTTTTGCCCCACTGTAGCTCCATAAGCCTAGGATAAGCAAATTAGATTTTAGTAGTTAAAAGTGAAAGATCAGGGCCACTTTGGCCTCATAAAACATTTTTTCTTTGTCTAAATCAAAAAAATTACAGAGCAGTTTTTGCCAATTTTTCACACTATCGAATAAAAACTTACATCTAAATCTGTTTAGACAGTCCACATCCACCAGTAAATGAATCCAGTCCTCTGTTTGACTGGTAGGAATACAAAAATCAGCCATTATCTACACAAAATCTGTTCCTGTTTCAATGTTTTATTATCCTATATGTTAGACTGATAAAATGTAAAGCTAACAAGAAAAACTGAAAACTGTGTCGGGGGTTTCTCTGTAACCGTGTCCTCTTCTTCTTCTGTTTCTGGCTTCCACCCTTCAGTCTATCATTACCAGTTCAGGGTCCAGTTCATCAATCAGACGGAGAAGGTTGAGCCCTCTCTTACGATCTCCCTCACAGGAACCAAAGAAGAGAGTGGAGCTGTGGACATCACCTTGTGAGTACTGTACCAACACCAACCCCCCATCGGGTTTAAATCAGAACACATGAGCACTCTTTGACACATGCAATATGCAGCTGGGCTCTCAGCTCTACAAAGCAAGTTAAGGAGAGCAGCTGACACACATGGAAACAACTGAAGCCTTTGCATGAAAGAGAACTATAAATGGCAATGATGGGATGAATAATTTAAACAAGACAATATTCCCTGACAACTGTGTTATCCTTCATATTCTGTGTATCAAAGCGTCTCAGGCTAAACAGTGCTAGCAGAGGAAATCTCATCTGCTGTCCCGCTCTAGTCTGAGCCGCCACAACAGCCTTTTGCAGGGTGATTAACTCTCGTCTAACTTTGTCTCTCTCGATTACTGTTTTAAAAATCTCCACCAGCAATGAAAAGATTTCAGGTAACAAAACCTTCACCTTCCTGATCACCCTGGACAGAGACTTGGGGGAACTGATGTTGCTCAATATACGCTGGGAGGCATCTCCTCTGTGGGAAAATGTGTGGGACAAGGTGCAGACCATCATTCCTTGGAGAACTTGGGAAAGAAAAAGACTCCTGAATGTGGGCAAAGTCAGCGTCAAAGCGGGCGAAACACAGAGGAGGTACATGTGTTTCTTACGAGCTAGCAGCATAAAACCAAAAGTTTTTCTTGATTGCTGTAAATTTTCTTGTTTTAACCAAAGTTTCTTTAGCAGACACCAAAAAAACAGGAATTGTTCTGTCTTTAATTGTTTATCTATTACTTTGGTGTAGAATGAATGGGGGAGGTTATTATCAACAAACTGTAAAACTTATAAATATATAATTAAATCAAAACCTTTATGCCTTCCATATTTTCTAAAGAAATCCAGCAGGCCGGATTGGAGTCTTAGCTGTGCCAATTCTGCCCCCCAGCCTCATGTTTGACACCCCTAAATTAAGGGCTTAAATGATGGAGAGCACAAATAATTATACAGCTTTTCATCATCATACCGGGCTTTATTCCACACATGATTCCAACACTGCTGAAGCCTTTTCTATTTTTTTAAACTACATATTTTTAAATTGATTTTATTTACATACACACACACATATATATATATATATATATATATATATATATATATATATATATATATATATATATATATATATATATATATATATATGTGTGTGTATATGTGTATATATATGTATATGTATATATATGTGTATATATATATATATATATATATATATATGTATGTATATGTATGTATATATATATATATATATATATATATATATATATATATATATATATATATATATATATATATATATATATATATATATATGTATATATGTGTGTGTATATGTGTATATATATGTATATGTATATATATGTGTGTATATATATATATATATATATATATGTATGTATATATATATATGTATATATATGTGTGTATATATATGTATATATATGTGTGTATATATACATATATATATATATATATGTGTGTATATATATATATATATATATGTGTGTGTATATATATATATATGTGTGTGTATATATATATATATATGTGTGTGTATATATATATATATATGTGTGTGTATATATATATATATATATATATATATATATATATATATATATATATATATGTATGTATATATATATATACATATACAAATGCTTCAATGATCCAGTCCAAACCCATTTCAACAAAAGCCGTGACAAAAACTAAGAACATTAACTGAACTTTTAAAGGTGAAATGTTTTTTAGTGATTGATACTTTTCAGCTTGTTTGTTTTCTTTGTATTATTTTTTTGTTTCATGATAGATCACATATTTCCTGTAGGTTGCAGGTCTAACTGCAGACAGACATGACAGGCTAGTTTAGTCTACAGCAGCCAACAATATGTGTCAAAAAGTGGTTTAGCATTATCTTTGCTGCATGCAAAAAGCTCTTCTCTGAAAGAGACGTCTGAATGGCTCTATCTGAATATATGTGTCATTCAGCATTAATGGGGCCTTCACGGATTAGCACGTTACAGCTGTGGCTCAGGAGGAAGAGCAGGTTGTCTACTAATTGGAAGGTCAGTGGTTTTAGTCTGCGTGTCAGTGTTTCCCTGGGCAAGATGCTGAGCCCTGAGCTGCCCCTGCTGCATCTATGTGTTAGGTTAAATCACTTTAAAAGCAATTAGGCATAGAAAATGGTGATTAAGGCTTGTGGCTAGAAAGTACTTTGAGTGCTCAAATAGAGTAAGAGAGTGCAATGTAAGTACCAGTCCTTTTACTGTTGCATCTATCGGAGGACACAGTGTCCATGATTTCCAAAATATCTTCACATTCCCACTCTGTACACATTCAAATGAGCTTTGACCCAGAGAAAGCTGCTGTGTTTTGGATGGTGTTTGGGGTTTTTTCTCTTTGCATTGTAAAGTTTTAACTTGCATTGGTGGCATCACAGATGACCTCTGTTGACCCTGCAGTTTTTCGTATCACATTCAAAGCACATATATATGAGCATATATGATATTTCCAAATATAAAATAAAAATCACACTGTGATATTTAATAGAGCTGAAAATGGGATAAACAGGAAAGAAAGTCAAGTACAGTTGTCTCAAATTGTACAATAGTGCTAAGACGAGTAATATTACTGATACTGAATTATATTAATTCAGTTCAGTTTTAATGAAATAGCACCAAATTGTAACAACAGTTGGCTCAAGGTGCTTCATATTGTAAGGTAAAGATGCTACAATCGTATAAAGAACACACTTGAGACCATTACAGACTGCTGATGCCATCTAGTGGGTTGTTTCCCATACACAGACTGGTTAATCTTTACTCCTGCACTCACTCTTTCTGTTTAATCGCAGCGTGTTAACGACACCGTCTCTGTTTTCCAGGACATCTTTCTGTTCCATGACAAACGAGAGACAAATGGAAGCGTCAGAAGACATGGTGTTTGTACGCTGTAAGGAAGAGAGACCAAAAAGGCCCAGAAGAAAGGACAACTTATAGACTTGTGTGGGTCACTCGCTGAAGATCTAACTGAAGATATCAGTTGAATGGCCCTTGAAAACAACAACGAATGCGATAAAATTCTCCCTCCTTGAAGGGAAGTTGTGTACATTCAGGGAGTAACTCAGAAAACCATAATTGCTGGAAAGAAGTGCTGAATAAATATACTGTTCTTTTCTATCATGTCATTAGGTGGGTTTATTTTTCTACACATGCACAAAGGTCCATTCGTATCCAGCTACGGACTAACACATTTTTCCATGTCACAAATGTGCAGATATTTTGGTTGAATGAAAACACAACTGACAGGTTGAACTGTAAGTTAAAGCGCTAAACCCTTTAAAGCCTGAAACGGGAACTAATCTAAATTCTAACTGAAAATTGATGTTTATAAAACCCTCTATTGATGCCTATTTTGCATCTATTATTTGAATTTGTATCATAATTGCTTGAAAACAAAATCAGTCTTAAAATCTCATTAAGAGATTAAGAAAGGCAAGTAATTACCAGGTGATGACTGCAGAGGGCAGGCTGTTACAGCTGAAAACTCGAATGCAGTTGAATCTTGTTCTTCTAAATCAGGTGCGACACTTGAATCTTCTTACCAATCATCACTTTGAACCATTTGTGGGTTGAATAACATAATAACATTAAATTAAATTGTAAAATGTTTCTTTTTTAAAATATCAGAAATCCATGGCGCTACCTTTTAACACTGGACAAAGAGGGAAACAATATGGTAAATTCAACTTTATTAATGCAGTTCAAGTAATTCAAAAGAAATTATACATTTCCACCTTTGCAAATGTAGTAAAATATTCAAATTAAGCAGGATGAGAATCAGAACAAAAGAAGGGGGAAAACAAAACCACACAATTTGAAGGCACAGTATAAAAGACAACGCATTAAATCAGACAGTAGTAATGAATCTATAACATTATGGATTCTGTTTACATCGCTTACATTTCAGTGCAACATCAACAAACAAAATCCCAGAGTACTAACCCTCGACACCAAGTATCCACATCATACATATATTTTTTTTTTTAAAAAGATACGAATGTTTCAGCAAAGCGTCTCTCTCTCTCACACACAGACAAAAGCTTTTTTTTTTAAAAAGCCACAGAAAATCTCATAACCAACAAAAAGCATAACTAGTAGCACCACAAAGACAAAGAACATAAGAAAAGGGAGCAAAAGAATTGCATTTGTGCCTGTTCACAAGCTTTGCTGCAGCACACGGTTTTCCGTGTACCCTCTCAGGAGGACACGCTGGAGGCATTTCTCACTGAGAAGGTCAAATGTTAAAACTCTGTGAAGCTCTGCATAGAATCTGGTCTGTAAGACATCCTGGCACCTTGCACATAAAACAATGCTAAATTGCAGCTGCGCTCAACAGAGCTCATTTGAGGGAGCATCTCTTTTATTCTACTAAACATATGTTATGTAGTCTACAAATCATGTTTGTGTGTGTTCTGCATTTGTATCTATTTATCTGAAGAGAACCTAAAATTACACTTACTGAATACTGCTCAAGTTAAGCCAAAAAAGGTTTTTATCTGTGTGCAAAATTGGATTCTTCACGTGCTGGCTGATAAAGTGTCTACAATCAGGCAAGGCTATGCTCTAAGTTGCATCACACAGACATCGTTTCAGTCTTCAGTAACGATTGCTGACACTTGTACATCAACTTCAGTCACACTGCTCCGAGTAGGCACATATTTAATGTAATCACACAAAACCAAAGGGAGTAACAAAGGTTAACAAAATCCCCAATCAGTAGCAAAAAGAAGGACAGAACAGTAGTGGATGGCTGATGCGATGTGATTGTTCACTCTGATAAAGATCTGTTAACAGCAGCAACAAAGCAATAATACAATTAGAATCGCTAGACTTCCCAACTCCATGCACAATAGAAACAATCTCAACTGCATTAAAAAGCATTAAAAGCAAAAAAACAAAGAAAAAACAAAAAACAAACCACATATAAACCCGGACAGGTTCCTTATCTGGGTATAAAGGTCTGACTGCATTTGAGTGGTTTTACTTTGTCTTTAACAACTGCTAATGTGTGAAAAGATGGACAGATGACAAGAGTTAAAAGACACGACAGTCAAACCAGGACTTCTCTCTCCTCTAATCAGTTCTGTACACTTGTATTGTTTGGTTTAACGCATTCTGGTTTAGCTTTCACTTTTCTGAATGTAGCACAAAGTGGTTGTTTCACCGCTCAGAGTCAAAGCAACCAGTTAGGTAAAAAGAGTTATTACAGAATACAAGTGTGATACAATCAGTTTAACAAAAGCTATTTTCTCGTCATTCAATTCCACCTCAAGTATTTTGTTGTAAACACATCTGCAAACCATATCACAACTACAAATACACAAATTCAGACCACCAGATGACTGACTGGTCTTATCGAGCTCATTTATATACATTCTTCCAGTCCTGTCCTCTGCCTTGGATGGCAGCTTACGTGACCTGTAGGCCTGAGCCAGAAGAGACTCTACCCAGACATCTGTAAGCAGTCGTCTTTACACTTGTATTCTGTCATTTTATTGATCCTGAGAAGATGAATTAAAATAGTGAACGATCTCCATTCAAAGAAAAATAAATTCATGTGAAACAAAAGACAAAACGACCTCAACATTTATATATTTGCACACAGAAGGAACAGAAGTATGCCTTACAAAAAAAATATTATATGTATTGGGGGGAAAAAGTCACATTGGCAAAAGAAAAACAGGTTCTTTTCAAACACAAAGTCTCAGATCTGTTTTTGATTGGCAGCAGAAATTTGTGAAAAACTAATAAATTTGCTTTTCTCTCCTCCACAAAAAAGAAAAAAATTCAAAGGTTTAAAAAAAAGAAAAAAAAAGAAACAAGATTAAGATTAAATAACGGAGATCAGTAAATTTCTCCCCCGTTCATCCTTGGAAAAATGTATTTCCTATAAAAGCTAAGTGAACCACTGCTAGTCTTGCTCTTAGAGCAGAGATGAGTGAGTTTGTTAGACCCAAAAATACATCAGGTTTTGTCCAGTAAAAATGTTTCAGTTGCAAGTTCTCAGAATTCTGCAATAAGTGGTAAAGGTAACTCTTTGGAGTAAGGTGCTCCGATTGTAGGCACGAAGAAGAACCAAGGCAACAAGCGGACTTTTGCCTCATTGTCTCAACAGTCCCATTTGATACTGCTCTCTTTGTTGACGCTGCTGACGCTGCTGGCGCTGGCCCTGAGCTTGGCGCTGGCCCTGAGCTTGGCGCTGGCCCTGTGATGCTGGGGGCCGCCGTCTCAGAGTATTCAGGGTGTCTACAGGAAATGGACATCTCAATTAACTTAAAGAAATACAGTGAATGCTGCAAATTAATGCTACTACCATTTATATTGTTAGAAATGCCCACAGTAGAAGTGACTATTACATGATAAGGTAATCATGTTGGACTACAAAGTATTTCTTAGCACCTTGCTATTCAGCCATCTCTTCTCTTTAACCTAAATATGCATTCAGTAATCCACAGTTGTGGAAGTTTATACACATACATACACACACTTGTGCATATTTATATCCTTGTGGGGGACATCTCATTGACATAATGCTTTCCCTAGCCACTTACCCTAACCATCAAAAATGAATGCCTAACCCTGACCCTTACCCTAAACCTAACCATAACCCAATTGTAACCCTGACTCTAAAACCATATTTTGAGTCTCAAAAATGCTTTCGTGCCTTGTGGTGGTCCCCACAAGGGCTGTCGGTCCCCACAAGTATAGTAAATTCCAATTTTTGGTCCCCACAAAGATGTTAATACCCATACACACACACATATCATGAACATGAAAGTCCTGGTAATTTAGGGATTTGATTTCTCTGAACTGTTCATTTTCCAGGGTGGAATAACTGTGCATCATACATCTTTAATTATTTAAAACACAAGAATTAGATGCAAAAGTTTAAATTTGTTTGGGATTTTCTCTAATCCATACAGGGATCCATACATGGGAATATCCCTTAGCAAGTTGCACCTCAACCCGATGCTTTTGGCATAATTCTGACTGGATATGTGACCAGTCTTGGCAAAGTTTGGTTTGACTAAGGGACATTTAATTAAATGTTGTGGAGGGTGTATATTTTTGATCCTACAGACACTGAATCAATTTTGGATTTTTTCTAAACTCCTTAAAAGTCTCAAATTACCATGACATTCATGGCCATGGCCTACTAAAACATGTAAATATAAACTGAGTTACATACAGATGAACTGTTAGTATACTTGCAAAATGTATTATATGCATTATTGAAAAAAACATTTTTTTTTCTCAATGATGTATATACATTTTTTTGTTTAAAAAAATACTTTTTGTTTAAAATTATTAAATAAAAAATTAAATGGTTAAAATACAAAATGTATGAGAAAAAAAATATACATCCTCTGAGAATAAAGAGAAATCCTTACAAAGAAAAGAAACTAGCGTAAATTTTTTTCATGCTATAAGGTTTTACAACAAGAGGGAAAAACCTCTGCGGTGGATGACCTAATCAAGTTAAACTGTACTTTGCAATGGGATTCTTAAAAAAGGAAATACTTGAGATTTTAGAAGTCCGAAGATTAATTTGTCACAAATAGGCTAAAGTTAGAAGAAAAGAAAACCCTGATTTGAATGAACTAGAAGTCACGGCCCATCTGCTCATTAACATGGACATGTGCTGGAATCCTTGATGTGATGAAATTGACTAAATCTTACAAATAGAACCAGTATGGAGTTTGATATCCAAAATGAAAGTAAACAAACTTTTTTAATATCTAATTTCCCTTCTCTCCCTCACTCCAAAATTAGTTTTTCTTTAACCCACAACAGGCCACAGATTACATCACAGTTTCCTTTTTTTGCAGAGCCCTGGTTTAGATACGTACCAGATACATGCTTGCGTGGAGGAAGCTTGGGGTTGCTACTGGGTGTGTGGACACTGCAGACCTTGATGAAGCCAACCATTAGCATGATGAGAGCAACACCCATCAACAGCACTGCCCACCAGTAGGCCTGAATGACACAGAATGTAATAAAAAATATTTAAGCACAGACAAGAATCACTAAAAATATTAGCTATGTGTGTTTGTCACCATGTTGACAAATCTTTGTCACTATATACACTCCCACACTGAGACACTCACCACTATCCAGTCTGCAATACTGTTATAGAAATCAGGATTAAAGATGGCTTTCTTTAGCCTTGCAAGAGGCCCGTCTGCATCCACCAGGCGACACTTATTGAACACATCGCAGTATCCCTTGAAGTCATTGCAGGGTGAGCCAGGCTGCAGCGTCACCACTTTCCCACTGAAATACTGGGCCCATCTCTGTGACCCTGTGCTGCTGCAGGTGCTGGGATTCGCTGAGGGTAGAAAGAAAGTAAGTGACATCTGTATTACCAAGAAAATGTTTTAATCGTAAAGATGTTCTCATGACTAAAAGCAAACATTAAAACCAACAGTCACTTATGCTATACGTCAGATAATTCTAGTTTTAAATGACTATACTTAGTGTACATTTTGACATGTGAACAATCAGACACTCACTTTTCTCCTGGCAGCACACATGGCACAGGTCAGTAGCCTCATCCTTGCCATCCTCCTTAGCACAGCTACATACCTCCAGATTGTGCTTTGCACAGACAGAACCAGTGCAGGCCTATTTCAAAAAACAAAAACTTTAACTTATGATACAAACTCACAAAGCGGGAAAACAAGACACGAAGCCGATTATATGAGCATACCCCATTGATGCAAACTTGTGTATCTTTATGACAAAAGGTGAAATTCTCCTTTGGCTGTGAGGCAGGACATAGAGCAGTATTTCCACCACACCTGCCCTCATTGGCACACTCAGAATCTGGTCTGCACACCTCATTATTGGTCTTGAAAGTACATTCTCCTGTGCAACATGGGCCTTGGCTGGGACTGCGTAAAAACAATGAAAACCATGCAACCAAAAGTCAAACAAATGCTGCCCTGTTCACAGCTGTGTTCTGTGCTCACTAATACCACAATCAACAGTTCATCACAAAATCTTACCTGCAGATTTTGCCGGGTCTAAGTTTGCACTTTTCGCCATCCCCTGAATCTGCACTAAAGCAACAGTTGTCTTTACACTGGTCTTGGTAGCCACAGTCACACTGCTCTCCCTCTTCCACCAGACCATTACCACAGATAGGATGGCCAGACTCTGTACACACAGAAACAACAGACTGAAAGAGCATCTCTCTCTCTCTCTCTCTCACTCACTCACACACAGATAACAAAATCCTTTTATTTATTTGATCACATAAGAGAATTTACCAACAAAACAGCTATCTCTTTTCTTTTGTAGAACAGCGGTTATATTCCCGATGCTGCAGCTTGAGAACTTGTTATTGTTGAGCCTGTCCCCTGATGTGGCTCTGGCATACATAATGTAGTTCCCTCTCTCCTTTTGTCCTTGCTCCTTAGACTCTCCAGGGGTGCATACGCTACCAGAGTCATGCTGTGAAATAGTAGGCAAGCAAAAGAGAAACAGCAGAGCTCTGAGAAAGTTCCACAGAATAAATACAGCTCGGCAAGAGAAAGTAGGCTACTGGCAAAGGCCGGGATTTAAATAATAGTACTTACAGGTGAGCCAAAGTTGTGTCCGACCTCATGAGCGAAGGTGATGTGTGACACCTTGGGGGGGACATGTGAGCCATAGTTCTGCACTGTGATGATACCAGTGTTCAGAGACTTTGTCCTTCCATCTGAGTATTTTCTGTTCTTCTCACAAATTCCCCCGGAGCTTCCTGCGGTAAAAACAAAGGGTGCGATGCATTAACAGGTCAAACACAGCCAGGATTTGTTTGAATTTGCTTGCTAGACAAAACCTAAAAGTCCAGTTGGAGATAATGTGCATCTCAACAGTGGTTATCAACGTTCTGTTGAACCAGGCCTTCTGAGCATGTTTAGAAGCCCATCATAATTCTTAATCTGTACAAAATGACCCATATGAGTTCTGCCTACTCCAGTCAGAAACACTTTAATGATGATGATGATGATAAAACACTGCTAAATATGTAAAGAGAATAGAAAACAACATTAAAATGCAATCCTGTTGTAAATAAGACACAAAATTAATGCTGCAGAAAATAATTAAACTGGGAATTCAGTCCACAGAGCAATAAAATAAACATTTCATTTTAAGTTAATTATTTTAAAGCCAAATGCGCTCTCACTGCTGCAGTTTATTTTTAATGTGACAGCTCTGAAATTTTAAAGTGTATATATTTAAATATTACATTTCTTTATCCCATAGCCTAATAAAGGAAACGTGGAAATCACAGATCAAAGTGAAAATTATTTTACTTTTAAACAGGCATTCTTGCGTTCTGTGTTTTAGCAGCTGCAATTCCAGCAGTGTCAAAGGCGACTTAGCAGCAGATTAGAATCAAGCAAAAACAACATTTTTATATTTTCTGCATCACCAACCGAATACACACATGAATGCAACAGTCTGTGCTGCTGTTACTTTACATCTGGGCTTCATTCCTGATGTTGGTATGGTTTGACAGCTTGCACATATGAAAGGTATTCGCTCAGCAAAGAATACGAGTTAAAAAATGCTATAAATAAAACATTACGTGAAAACGTGGCAACTAAAACAGTGAATCTAACCTGCTCAAAAGCAGGTTGTGTGTTCAGCAACAGTTACCACATAACAGTGACTTAGCCACCTGTGCGGGTGACAAAACCTTACTTTTAGCTCACTAACCCATTGTACACCCCTCTGGTTCAATATGGACAACAAAATACACACATACATACAGACACACAGTAGCAGGGCATGGAGATGCTGGTAGTTTCAGCAAGCGTAACTGGCTCCACAGTTAATCGAAAAGAAGTCATGAAAATCAGTGAACCATAAACTACAGTAATTAACAGATGGAGAATGTTTTATTTGTATACCGGTTTAACCAATAAACAATAAAGTCTTATAAGGGTTGTCCAATAAATTAAGGAACTTGTTTTAAATGTTTTAAAAGGGGAGAACAATAATCTGAAACAGGATGAATCGTCTGTAAGTCTAAGACCCTGAATACATCTAAACCCCTGAAGTTTCTTTGCTTTATTTGTCTGTTAAATTATCTAAAATAAAAATTGGTTTTGGATATATTGGGTATCACGCTTAACAAGAAGCACTCTCCCAGTCGTGCTGCAATTCCCAATATCCAGAAATTCAGAGTTTAGGAGACCACTTCCAGCTACATAGAAACATGAGACCACGTCAAGCAATAACGTGTCCATTCTGTGTAAAGTGACCATGAGACTGAGTGCACATTTTACTACACATCGCACTCTTTACCTGTGCAATTGTGTAAACCCTGCACTGAAGCCACCCATGACAACTAGTCACATGAACTCACACATTAGCTGTGCTTCACCAGTGGGCCTGAAAGCCTTTTTTAGACTTCCTTTGTTCAATCAATCACCACAAAGCTCACTGCAACCAATCTATTCTCCATGTCTTTTATTCAATCAATTCTTTCAGCTTACAGTTTTGCTAATACGCCAGGATTGATCGTCTGGGTTTGTAGCGGTATACTTCATGTTGAAATGGTATCCAAGCTAATTCAAAAGGAGAGGAAAGAAGCACCAAACACAACACAAATGTGAGGGAAAAGCCAGTCTATATGAGCAATCTGTGGGAAGACCACAGCATGAAATCCAACAGGAAAGAGAGGCTGCTGGCATACTTTGCACTTCAAGGACAACAGTTTTTCTCACATACATAAATATAAAGAAATTAGAATATTTCTTAATACAAATGGCCACCTGTGCAGATTCTTGTGGTCTCAAAGCATTGCCAGAATATAAACAAACTCTGGGTCCTCTGATCACCACAGGAAAAAAAGAAATACTGGCAGTGTCCAGTGGTACCTATCAGCCTCATAGCAGATGCACCTACAGTATAAATTTCAAAATCCTATGTCCCTTCATTCCTGATTTCACAAAATTTTCTGAAAACTTGACCTCTGACCTAACAGCTGAAATCTGTGAGATTATAACTTTTCCAAGATTTTTAGTCGATGCACATATGGTATCAGTTTGAAACTCCTACATCTCTTCATTCTCAAGTTACCGCATTCACAAACTTGGGTGTCCTTGTCTCCCCGCCTGGTTGCCCGCCCGCCAAGCAGGGTGACAGCAATACCCCGTCAGCCTTTTTATGGCTGATGCGGTAGCACTATTCAAACTACTAAAACTGAGATCTGGTTTCTTGAACCAAAGTGATCTTAAAAAATAAAATGATCAGACTAATAAAAAAAATTATAATGTGTAGTATGGATAACTGGCTTGATAGCAAATATGATTATAGAAGTAATGTGAAGGTGTGTTACAAAACACCCAAACACTTTAAATGCTTCTGAGCAACGCAGGGAGTCACTACCAGAGCTCGGTGTGTGTGTCTGGTACCAACCTGAGGGAGCCCCAACCCACGCCAAGCCAAGCACGCCATCATCAAAGTCCCTGTCAGTAAAGACGTAGGCCAGGCAGTACTGATCGTGGTTCTGTTCAGAGTTGAGCTCCAAAAACTTCTCCACTCCGATGTTGGCAAAGCGAAAAGGATTGCTGGGGTCCTTTTCTTCAACTGTGGTATTGATCTGTGAGAAAGAGTTAAACAATCAAAAGGAAAAGTAGGAAAACAAAACTACCCCAATGAAGCAGATTAGTTTAGAATGATCCCGGGCAAGTAGACAGATCACTTCCACTTTTAATATCAGCAGGTTGATTTAGTTGTTATTAATAATGATAAATGAGGTCTGGTATAGATGAAAAATTCTAGCATATTAAATAATGGTAAACAAACATAATAATGTAACACTTTATGTAATTTAGGACTATAAATGGTGGCTGGCCTGAAGTTTGAGACCCTAAATGTCAAGATGAAACTCACCCTGACTCTTTTCACCATGAAGCTGATGTTACGTATGCCCTGGAAGTCCGTGCCCTGGTAAATGGTGTCAATAGCCTTTACGTGGCTGGAGATCTGCAGGGAGTGCAAGATTTTAGATTAGGAGTAACACAGGTACAACAATGAAAAAAAGCAGTGAATTATTAGGTTTAAAATAAAAAAAAATAAAAATAAAAATAAGATTACCAAATCTCTGCAGCTCCTCATCTCTGCTACAGGTTACTGGCTAAATTCCCAGCTACTAGAATAATGCCTACACCACATAAGTAGGCATTTGTTTTCAGCCTATGAATGTTAGATGCCAAGTTTGACTTTGTGGTCAGCTATGAAAAAAGCTAAAACATTAAGAATGAATGGATTAAGGATTACGAAAAAAAGGTCTCAAAGACTTTAGAGTAGGGGTGGGTTTTTATAATCGATTCATCGATTAAAATCGATTCTGGCTTGGATAACGTAAAATCGATTCATTTAAATCCTGAATCGATTTTTTTAATATAAATTTATTTTGCTTGAAATGCCAGAATCTTTGGTGACATCTCACAAAATTTCAAGAACCACCAAACAGTTAAGACAGTAAATGAGAGCAGGTACAGGGATTCTGCACATAGACTTAAACACACGGTGCGACCCGCGGATCAGAATCAGTTAGATGTCGCCTTTCTCACGGTCGGGGCTGAAAGCCGACAGCTCGCTGATCCTGATGTTTCGGCGGGTCCGCGCTTTGTGTTTACGCCCTTTTTGCGCCGATTCTAAAGCTGTTAGTTTGATCTCTCTCCAAACAATATTGACCGAACCAGCAGCAAAAGAAGATCCAAACGATTCACATAAAATCGTCATGAATTCACTCTGACTTTTACTGTTTTGCTTCCACCGCGATGCACAGCTCTCTCTCTCTCTCTCTCTCTCTCTCTCTCTCTCCCCCTCCCTCTCTCTCTCTGTACTTCAAGAACAGTTTCCCTTTCTTCATTATTCGCTTGCTTGTTACGCACAAGTCTACCGTAGTTTACAGCGCTGTCAGCCGCTGTTTTTTTCCCTTTTACATTCTTCCGAAAAGAAAACCTAATTTCTGCTGTTCAATACTGAACAAATTTAAACTTTTTAAAATTATTCAAAATGCAAAACGCTTAACCGTGTCTCTAATAAAACCGCTGTAACTTCAGAGGTAATGTTCATATGTTGATTAATGGTTTTCTTTCGTTTTTGATGTACTGCAGAATATTTTTATAAAATCCCAGGCCAGGAAAATCACCTTCATGTTTTTCTGTGTTTTATCTTCAGCTACTTTGACACAAAGGCATCTGCTGTGATGCTCACACCTTTGATAAAGTCTTGCGTGTGTCAGCTTCCTTTTTATTGATACAAAAATATGTAAATGTACTGATCTGAATTATAATATTTCTGACTGTCAAAATTTCCCAGATTTAAATCGAATCGAATCGAATTAAATCGAATCGTGGATCGAATCGATTCGGGACCTTGTGAATCGGAATTGAATCGCTTCTAGAAATCAGTGACGATACCCAGCCCTACTTTAGAGTCAGACCTGTTACAGATCGTCAACTTTTCCTTAATGTCAGGTGTGTTTCCAGAACCACTAAAAACTGCTGTAATCAAACCTATACTGAAAAAGGACAATCTTGACAAGACACAAATGAAAAACTACAGGCCGATCTCAAATCTCCCATTTTTAAGTAAGATCATTGAAAAAGCAGTTTCTCAACAGCTCAATTACTTCTTAAAACAGAATAATTGCTACGATGCCTTCCAGTCAGGTTTTAGACAGAACCACAGCACTGAAACCGCTCTGACCAAAGTCTTTAATGACATATGTCTGAACACAGACAGTGGAAAAATGTCAGTCCTAGTTTTACTGGATCTCAGTGCAGCATTTGATACAGTTGACCACAACATATTACTCAAACGACTGGAGAACTGGGCAGGTCTTTCAGGAACTGTACTAAACTGGTTCAAAACATACTTAGAAAACAGGAAATACTTTGTATCAATAGGTAACTTCACATCCGAGCAGACAAGTATCACATGTGGAGTTCCCCAAGGTTCCATCTTGGGACCCCCTCTGTTTAACATTTACATGCTCCCACTGGCACAGATTATAAAGAACAACAAAATAAACTACCACAGCTATGCAGATGACACACAAATATATATCACAATGTCACCAGGAGACCGAGGCCCTGTACAGGCTCTTGGTAAATGCATTGAGGAAATTAATGACTGGTTGTGCCACAATTTTCTCCAGCTAAACAAAAACAAAACTGAAGTAATAGTCTTTGGCGCCAAAGAAAAACGATTACAGGTCACCAGAGAACTTCAATCTATACATCTAAAAACCACAAACCAGGCGAGAAATTTGGGTGTAGTGATGGATGCAGACCTAAACTTAGAAAAACACATTAAGACAATAACAAAGTCAGCTTACTATCACCTCAAGAATATTTCAAGGATAAAAGATCTGATGTCTCAACAGGACCTGGAAAAACTAGTCCATGCATTCATTTTTAGTAGGCTTGATTACTGTAACAGCATCTTTACAGGTCTACCTAAAAAAATCAGTCAGACAACTACAGCTCATTCAGAACTCTGCTGCTCGAGTCCTCACTAAGACCAAAAAAGTGGACCACATCAGTCCAGCTCTGAGGTCTTTACACTGGCTGCCTGTCCGTCAGAGCATAGACTTTAAAGTTCTGATGCTGGTCTATAAAGCTCTGAATGGTTTAGGACCAAAATACATCAGTGACCTCCTGACCCAGTATGAACCTTCCAGATCCCTCAGGTCATCTGGATCCGGTCTTTTATCAGTTCCCAGAGTCAGAACCAGACACGGAGAAGCTGCATTCAGCTTTTATGCTCCTTATATCTGGAACAAACTCCCAGAAAGCCTCAGATCAGCTGAAACACTCACTTTATTTAAATCCAGGTTGAAGACTCACCTATTCTCAGCTGCATTTGAATAAAGCACCAAATCCACACTTTTAAGCTTAAATTTCAAAACTTACACTAACTACTGATCTTATCTATTTCTGATTTTATCTGTTTTGATTTTATATACTGTTTTGTTTGTTTGTTAAGCTTAAATTTCAAAACTTACATTAACTACTGATTTTATCTACTGTTCTGATTTTATCTGTTTTGATTTTATATACTGTTTTGTTTGTTTGTTTGTTTGTTAAGTGGGTTTAGAGCTCTGGGTAGCTCCCCAGCTGGGTCTAGACTGGGTCTAGAGAGTATTTTAAATTCAGGGAATTTAAAATAGAAAGTAGCTCGTCCACAGAAGGACTGGTAGCTCCCCTTACGATAAGGGTTCAGATCGCGCGAACAGGTGTGAAATGTGTGTGTTTAGTTAGTTTGTTTGTTTGCTTGTTTTAATCAATTTTAAATCATGCTTTTTATTTGTTTTTGTTTCTAATGTCTCTGTAAAGCACTTTGAATCACCTTGTTGTTGAATTGTGCTATACAAATAAATTTGCCTTGCCTTGCCTTGCCTTACGAACTTCTGTCCAGCTAAACTTATTAAAAGTATAAGTTACGAATTAGGAAATTAAAATCTGATGTCAGGATGTAGCAGCAGCAAGTTAGCCCAAAAATCCGACTCCACAGAAATGTTTTGATTTGGTAATCCAGCATGAAGTCACTGGGAGGCAGCAGCTAAAACAAGGGAAGGGGTGTGAGCTAATGCTAATCAGCAAATAAGCAAAACAGGCTTTTTCAAATAAAAAAAGAAAGAAAAGAAAACAAAGATTTCACATACTGCATTTCCTCATACCTGAGCAAGGACAGCCTCTTTTGAGCCGTAGCGTTTGAAGAAGAAATGGTCAGTCTGGATGTAGAGCTGACAAGTGTTTTTTTCTTTACCCGTCGCCCTCTTCTTTCTCAAAATGACAGGAGTATCTTTAGATTCCTCATCTTCCAACATTCGTGTCACATCCTGGACAGAAAACGTTACGTTATGCTTGTTATCGATAGCATAGTTCAATGGCGTTTGGGGAAATAAGCACATTTCCGGTTTTGAAAACAATCCAACATTTTTATCCCCTAAAAATTTCCCTGGGCTAAAAAGTTTATATTGCCATTTTAAGTAAGGTCAAACACTTCCACCTTGCTGTTAACTAACAGTGTAAGGTAAGGTGGAAATAAGCTCATGTAATATCACGAGTCTTGTCTGCCTGTGTTTATCTGTTCTTGTTCTCTTGTTCTTAATAACACTTACTCTGGCTGGCTCTTCTGCTGATGCCTGGTACTTCTTCATCCTCTCAAACACAGAGTGGTCTGCGCAGCCACCCTCTGAACCATACTTATGAGGGTAATCTGTCAGACAGAAGGAGAGAAACATTTTCTTGAGTGCCTTTCACCATATCCATTCAGTTATCTTCATCAGTCATTTATATCTTTATTTTAACATTCAGTACAAGAAGAGAAAGGCCCTGACTCCACTAGTTAAAAATCTGTGCAACTAGGCCTCTTTTCTCATTTATTAACAAAATCAAGGCAAAAAAAATTTGTTATGACCTGGCTCAAAAGCCACAAAATAAAGCAGAGACTGACAGAGTTTGCAGGAACATTTGGTTTCATTTTAAATTGCTTTGTAATCTGTGGGCTCTTTCACACCAATAGTTTGTTTACTCTGTTTTGAATCAGTTGATGAGTTTGTAAACTTGCCGCCTTTCCCCCTGGTTTGGTTTGTTTTCACATGGAGAAAACTTGAAGAGAACCAATTTGTGTCACTACAAGCCACCCAAACACGGGGAGAACATGCAAACTTCACAGAGAAAGGCCAAGTGGGAAGCAAACCCAGGATTGTCTTGCTGTGAGGCAACAGGCCTGACCACTGTTCCACGTACTGCCCAGGTGTTAAGCAAAACCAATAGACCACCACTGTAAGGAAATTAGGGCCTGCTCAAGTTCAATACAAAATTCAAACAAACTAATCATGTTACAGCAATGGAAAAGAAATTCTTGCATATTTACAATCACGGGCTCCACTGATCATATCTAAAAATTGAAAGTCTCTGTTTTCATATGAACAAAATACACTACGCTTCGCTAAGACTACAAGCAGATCCAGAGTTCAACACTGAGTGAAGCCTTGTGAATGTTGGATTTCAATGTTTCTGCATATTACTATTGACACCATAACAGATAATGGTGTCATAAACAATAACACTGACTTCAGAAACATGTTTCCTAAATGAAAACAGGTCCGTCGTCTCCTCTTTTAACTCACTGAAACGACCAAATACACTGTGTGTAATGTGCTTTTGAATTTTTTTCAAAGAAAGTCGTCTTTGTCCTCACAGTGAATGGTGTCTCATTCAACTGCTAATCAAAAGGCTTTTGCAGTTTGGACAGAAGTAAAAAGCTTAAGAGAAAGGCCAAATCAGAAGCAAAGGCTCCTCTGAGTCTTAAAAAAATAAATAAATAAAAAGAATCAGCCTTCTCCACCCATTTCACTGATACCTGAATAAAAAACTGTACAGAAACTTCACACAAAAAATCCCCCAGTTAGTTGTGAGCAGTTTTACTGCTGGGTACTATCCACGTACGGTTCACAGTCCTCTGAAAACCACAACATCAATGAGACAGCACAAGAGCCATCACAATTCACAGGTTATTGCCCATAAAACAACATGTGTGACCTTGAGCTTGAGCACAGTCCTGATAAAGTCTCACTGGGTGATCACTGTGTGCAGCTTTCACTAAAACATGACTGACACTGTGCAAGCAGCAGGAATTCTTGGGAAAATGAAAAATTCCTTGTAAGGTGACAAATATGACCCTCATCTAAAGCAAAGCCTTGGTGAAGATCGATTAGCTGATCACTGTTTATAAGTTTGCTTAAATTCTGTACAAATCTATAGGAAGAGCAGCAATTCCTATGAATTGTGGGCAGACAGACAAGGGCAACTGGGCAGACAGATGCCTCCTCGTGACATTAGACCTTCAAGGTTCGTAAAAATGTGACCTAATTATCTCAAAACAAGGGAGATACATTCCGACTACCTAAAAATTGTTCAGAGAAGTTTTAAAAATATGTCTGATAAATACATATTTGAGTTTTAAAAATCACGGTACACAGCCAGAAACAATATCTTGTTTTATCTTTACAACCCAGTGCAGATGTTAGCAGAGACTACATGCAGCAGAAGTGTTTTAATGAAAAACACACTTCCACACAAGTTGATGTGCTACTTCAGTCTTGATTAACAATGATGAGTAGGGAAGTAGAAAATTTAAAAGGGCAAATAAGAGTTGATTATAGTTGCAACACTAAGGGAAGAAGGATGAATTAATGAAAGCACTACATAAACAATTTCAGTTCCACTTGATGTTTCTTAGGAAATTTAAGAAGTCATAAACTCCACTGTGGAAACTGTGACAAAACCTTTTCTTTGATTACCCTCATAAAGAGTAAAGTTAGCACTTCATTAAAGTGTGGCAGTTATCCCACCGAGGGTAGTTTTCTTACATAGTTCCCAGCACTTCTCTTACCACTGAATTTCACCATTGACCACAAACTCGTGCTGAAAGCAAACATCAACTTCTTTGTCAAACTGACCTAAACTTCATGTTCAGGATGAACAATGAGGAAAGCTAGGTCTCCAGCTTTGGTCCAAAGACCACAAACAGTTTTCAGCGGGAGAAAAGTGGCACATCAGGGGAGAAGTGCAACAAGGAGCAACTTCCTCTCTTACTATGACATTCACAGAAGCTGTGAGCTTTGAATTAGAGCCCCAGGGTCACACGATAAATACTGAGCTCTACTGTAATGCCCTGGGAAACTGACTGTAAACCTAACCTTTGGTACATGCTATTGTCTGCCTGCTTATCTACCTTTGCTGTGCTAAAAATGGCAGAGATGTATCACATGTCTCAAATGCAAACCTGAGGCGGTCAGAGATTTCCAGGGAAGGCTCTTGCAATGTTTTGAGTGGTTTCTCGCTAAGGAGACGGCCCTGACGGGGATAACAGCTATTATTTTTTTGTTTTTTAAATAAGTGCACTTGCTGAACTTTTATATTGTACCATTTGTTGGTTTAATTTTTCCAATATGCATCTTCTATCTCATTAGTGACAGAATTTCATGCTCCTGCTGTTAGAACATGAATTCAACAAATCATTAGGCACAGTCTGAGACTCTAAATCCATATTTCCTAAATTTCCTTCAGCAGATTCAGATTATATACCAGTGTATGTGTTTAGACGTGTGTTTGTGTGCTAGTCTAAAGCCACCACAGGGTTCATATCAGATTCCCTGCCATGCTGCTAAATGCACCCCTGGTCAGGGAGCACTTGCATACATTTGTGCGACCAGTAGAAATGCAGAATGTCATTTAGTACACACGAAGACCGTGAGTGTAGCAGCCAACTCAACACAGAGCTTTTGGACCGGAACTTAACCTTACAGTTAGCGCACTGCATGCCTGTTCCCATATGAAAGAGCCTTCATACTAAATTTGTAAGTCTCAAGTTACTGAATTGCATTTTGACTCACGCACTGTGCACATGTTTTTTCAGCTTGGTTGAAGTCAACCTCTAAATAATTTCAGATTTGCTCATCTTCATCGAAAACACTGAGAAACTTGCAGTGTCCTGGTTCTATAGCTCTGTAGCCTGACAAAAGCAGTGAATGTAAGCCATTTACATTCTCCGATCCAGTTTTCAATAGATACCGAACACCCTGTCCATGACTCAGGATGCTGAACAATATCCTATTACTACCACTACTACTCTGTCCTTCACTCAGTTTTAAGATCATAAACTAAACTATTAAATATGACGTTCAAGTACCAATTTAGTCTCAATGTATAATAACAATGTTATTTGGACAGCATAGATATCAATCACAGCTGTACATATTCTGATCAAATGTCAATTATTTAAATGTATTATCAGCAGGCAAGACAGTCTCACATTTCAAAACAGCTGGTGTGCTACAAAAATGGGCTCATTTATGCAATTTCCCAGTTAAGATTATGGAGGAGGAAGATAAGCTTGTTACTCTTTAGAGAGCCCCCAATGGTCTAGGCCCCAAGCGTTTGTCTGGCACGCTGATTCAACAACTTCTGTTGCAACTGAATAAAAAATAAAATAAAAAAAATTCAAATTTCACTTTGTTATTTAAAAAATATAACAGAATTTTCCTTTGTGTATTTAACAATTCTTCACCAAGTTAATGACATTTGCCAGGGGTATAAAAAGAAAGCTTTTCTATAAAGAAATGTTTCAGACTTTGTAAAAAAATACCACTTGTCCAACAAGCTTCATGTATTGGTCACTATACTAAACATCAGAACACAAATGTAAATATAGTGCCTACTTACTGATGTCATCTTCGTGATAAATGACAGAGTGGAAGGGCACACTCCTGTCCTGTAGGTATCTTTCTGAAGGTTCAACATAGTATGTTCCTTGTTGGGTTTTAATGAAGCCCTCAAATCGCCCATCAACCAAAGAGCCATGTGTCAGTGTGCCCTTTTCTCCTGAAACATAAGAGGAGGAGGGTCAGCAGATGAAGACAAGTCATTTTTTTGTGTAGCCTAAAGTCGCAAGTAAATTGAAAAAAAGACTAACATGCCAAAGTGGACAAACAAACAACCACTCGAACCAAAACTGTTAAAAACAAACAAACAAACAAACAAACAAAAAACACATGAAAACCTGAAAACACAAGCGAGAAGAGGAGAGAGAGAGATGGCGATCAATATGAGGAATAAAAATGATGATGATGATAGATGAAGAAGGCTTGGCTTATATAGGTTTCTGTTTTACGGTTTTGTCTGTTGTACTGCTTCTAGAGTATGAGGTTTGCTTTTTTGTCAGGGATTTTTTCTTTGCTTGTTTTTTTTTTTCACTTTTGGATTCCGACTTTAAGTCTTTGATCGCCGTTTTTGTTTTATGGGTTTTTCATGTTATGAATTTCAGTTTTGTGATCAGTTTGATTAAAGTTTTGATTTTTATGAATGTTAGTTTTACTTCACTGCCTTTTCCTCCCTCTGACTCATTTCTGTATTAGTTTATTAGTTCCACTGTTCCCTAGTCTGACGTCTTCTTAAGCGTCACAGTTCACATCAATATTTTCTCATTTAGTCATTTCCTGTTTTGCTTTGAAATGAGGATTTTGCATCTTATTCCTTTATTTCTCCTTCTGTTCAGATCAAGATCACCTCCTCCAAAGGATCTGGCTACAGTGGGTTTTGGACTGCTCCCCAGTGCAGCTGCCATGCACAAACGAACTGCACAACAGTGCCAAAAAAAAAAAAAAAAGGTTTGATTTAAGGTAACTACAGAGCACCGGTGTGAAAACAACTTTATTCACGCTGTGCTTTTCCTGCTTTGTTACATGTGTGGATTAGTTATGCATCATGAATAACTTTAAAATGTTACTCAGTGGTTTAAAGAAGCTGACTCAGCTCAGAAAATATTCAAGGAGTATACACCTCTCCTCCCCATCTGTTTGTTTGATGCAGACCAATCACTAAAAAACAAACACCCTTGTTTTTCCTCCTGTTCATTTGAACTCTACTGGAAACAGGCAGCAGGAAGATGTCCAGGAAGGGAGGGAAATAAGAGCAGCAGGAAGAACTGGGGAAAAAAAGAAGCTAAAAATAAGTCTTGTGAGATTTGGCTTGTGATTTGTTGTTTACTCTGCACATTTAACAACGTTTCATCAATTGAGAAGTCACCCAAAAGGTAATACAAATAGGCTTTGAATTGAAAAATAACAATGCTACAAATCAGATACACTACCTTTAAAAGACACACACACACACACACACACACACACACACACACACACACACACACACACACACACACACACACACACGCGCGCGCGACTCAAGACTTACCATACAGTTCTCCACTATAAATATGTGATGTATCAATCGGGTTCTCCTCCCCTGACACCTCAATGACAAGATCTGGAGAAAACAGCTTTGAATCCCTCTTCATCCGCAAGTTAAAATGTCTGAAAAGAAGAATAGGAAACAATGTCCAATTACATTAAATGTCTAACACCACATTCAAACTTTGTACATTCCTCTGACTGTTGTCCACATTTACATGTGGACAACAGTCCTGCAGACAGACACTCATAATTCACAGTGTTGACAGTGTTTTTGTCATCCTCTTACTGAAAATTTTTAGAATAAAGGACCACAAACACTGGAAATCTACGACAGGAAGCTGAGAAAGCAGCCTTATTTACTTCACTAATGTTTACAGAGGTTCACCGTTCTAGTGTTGTTACCGAGTAGGCAGCTCAGTGAGTCAGACGAATTATGTCACAAGGAAAACCACATGAACCTTGCAAGTGCACAGACACTGTTTTATGTAACACTTTCAGTGGAAATGATGAGAATGATGTAAAAGGCAAAAAGGCAAACGTCACATGGCGCTCACATGAGGCACTTCTGAGAAGTTAGTGGTTCTAAGGCTTGAGCAGTTCAGATGCAAACTCCTTATCAGAAATCTCCTGACAAATTATAAATTCCTCCACATGACTCAGTATTAACCTTAAATGGCTCAAGACCTTTTTGGCTTTGGTGTGTTTACACAATCATCAGTAAGGCCAAAAAGCTGTTCACAGCAGGAAATCTTTAAGCTAAAGTAGGCTGTTTAACAGATTTTGAAAGTACTCCACACCTTTTTCTTTTTTTTTTTTAACTCATTTTAAATACCACAGTTGCCCTTATAGGCAGGCATGGTAATGAGATTAATCATAGTCGGGCAGGATGTGTGCATGTTCTTCAATCCCTCAGCTGCACATTAGTCTCCAAACCAAAGCTAAGATAATCTCAGGTCATAGAGGACATAATACTACTGAGAACAAAGTGTATGCTGTGAAGTTTTCTTGATGTTCCAGTATACAGGTTTGTTTCAGACTAAGGATCTTACAGTAACATTTCTACACAACAATCATGGAAACATTCATAGAGCAAAACAAAATGAAAACACAAAATGCAAATAAATGCTCTGAGCAGTACAACGTGTCAGGGAGTGTCTGGCAGAGTTAGAAAGCAAGGCATTATTCATGGCTCAGACAGTTCAGGATTTCCCTCCCCAGGATGACTTTTTGACCTGCATTCAGTTTTTCCCAGTCCAGTTTTCATTTCACACCCCTTTTTTATTACTGTTTATTTTCCATGTATTGGTTCATTGTACCAAATGATATGCTGAATGAAACAGCCTTGCTTTTGGTTAGTATTCAGTTTGGTAAAAACTTTGTTATGTCATTAGGAATGCTTTTTATAGATACAAACATGTATAATAACCTAGACGGATCAAGTAGATTTGCAGTCAAACACAAGCTGGCCTCGTCTACAGATTTTCTGCCCAAAGAGCATTTCAGCTGAAGCCAAGAGAAAGAAAAAGGATCAAATATTTGACACAGAAGAGGAGACGATGAAATAAGAGAACTGCTAAACCTGTACGACAATGGCTGCAACATGACCTGCTGTTTGAAGTCGGCAGTGTTACACAGAGATAGCAACAGATACAGTATAGTTTCCTTGGCTTATTACTCATACTGGCACTAAAACAATAAATCTGCCTTCATAAATATAATTCCGGTCACAGCCAAAGCAAATTATTCACTTAGAAATATAACCTGCACTGTCATGTATTTAGAGTTAGTCGTCAGGGATTGAGACACTGTCTGTGGTTGGGTTCAAAAAGAGAATGACTAGTTGGTAAGAAGCCTTACAAAGTCTAAAACCTAACTGCCTTCTTTGCAACATTTGCCTCCTCATCTTAGAAGTTAACACCTCTGCGACAACTTCCCCACAGCAGCCAGGTGTACCACTGAAGTCACAAACCACTGGTTATTCTGTTATAAAAAACTGTTCTACACTTAGGATGTGGCTGCTCTTGTTTCTGAAGCAGTTGAACAATACAGTTTTGGCAGTGTTTCCTGTGTATCGAGAAGCTTGGCAAAGAG
The DNA here is from genome assembly GCF_057381845.1 of Rhamphochromis longiceps. Taxonomy (NCBI): domain Eukaryota; kingdom Metazoa; phylum Chordata; class Actinopteri; order Cichliformes; family Cichlidae; genus Rhamphochromis; species Rhamphochromis longiceps. The sequence continues at coordinate 19,595,932 of NC_140557.1, forward strand.
GAATCGTGGGTTACATCTTTTGTATTGCAATAATAGCAAAAAAGGTGTATAGAAATACACTAAAAAGCATCTAAAAGGCTTTCCTATTCAGAATTTCCATCCCAAAGTTCATGAAGCAACAGACTGCAGGGGCTCAATCATGTCTGCCACAAGTCGTTGACACCCATGTGAGTCAAGGTTCAGAGCGCAGCAACTCAGTAAAGGAGCTTAGTGTGTTCAGAGAACAGAGAAGCAGGAAATCCGAAGAAAGGGGAGAAAACAAAGCAGTAAATGAAGAAGTAAGACTTGAACAGTTGGCTTGGGCTTTGCAGAACAATGCAGCTTAACTGCACCTGTATATGTGATTTAGCTATCTTAGCAGGTTTAGTGGGAAGCATGTCTCTCCTGCAATGTGTGGAAAAACAAACACATTTAGTGTGTTTCTAATCACTAAACTATAAAGTGCCCTAGACAAAAAAGAGAAAGAAAGAAGAGACCAGAAAAAATACCAACAAATCAACATGGGCCGCAAGACAAGAAGAGAGGAATCCAAGGATAAACCCAGTGGTACTCGTCTCACAGCAGCAGCTCACTGCTAAATTATTCAGACAAATCCCAATTGCTGAACATACTGAATCAAGCATCTGACAGTCATCCACTGCTTAGTAAGCAGGCCAAGCACACAGAGATGGGGTGCCCTCAAGACATTTCTACAGAGAAAATTCCAACTAAAAAGGGGGCAATACCTACTTATCACTACATAGAGCTCTATTTACAATATTAAGTCGCTTGGTTACAATGAATCATTGTAAAATCATAGTATTCCCAAATTACTTAATTGGAAGAAATCAAATCAGGTCAGAAGTTGTTAAATATCAGTGCAGAAAGTGGGAAACAAGGACAACGAGAGGAGAGTAAGAGATGAAATCAAGACATAACTGGGAAGCAGTCCTAAGAGATTCTGGTTAAAGTGGTAAAATGTGGTATGAACCTTAACTTTAACATTCATTAATGGATAAGCCGCATTGTTTGACTGCTTCAATAATAATAATAATAATAATAATAATAATGTTTTTTGTCAAATATTTTTATAATTAAGGAAAAAAAACACTTATGCGTCTTATTAATTCATTATTAAGCTATAAACTACAAAGAAATGTGAATTATATCACAATCACAAGCATTGCATTAGCACATGCTTGCTATGGCACTTCACTTTGTAAAGAAGCCCTACACAGAGACCCTGTGACTTGCCTTCTTCTGTCACCTGATCTGGCCACAAATACTCATGCGAGTGGGCATACAGAAGAACGCTTTTCTCTCGTTACAACAAACCTCTACAGTGCCAAACAGCCTGGCCTTGAGTTTTCACAGAAGGGAGAGTGTTAGCCTTAATTTGCACACACTAAATGAATTCAGTCAGGACATAAGACACAAGCTTAATGTCAAGTGGCATAGTATTATAGTCTGTGGTACAGCTACTTTTATTAATATTATTGCTCAGCTTTGAAAAACTGAAAGAAAGTGGTCAATTATTAGTTCACTTTTTGTTTTGTTTTTTTTACCACATCTCTGTAGCTCCTCATCTCTGCTACAGGTTAATTCAATTCAGTTTTATTTATATAGCACCAACTCACAACAACAGTTGCCTCCATACACTGCATATTAGAAGATAAAGACCCTACAATAATACAGAGAAAACCCCAACAATCAGATGACCCCTAGGAGCAAGCACTTGGCGACAGTGGGAAGGAAAAACTCCTTTAACAGTAAGAAACCTCAGCAGAACCAAGCTCAGGGAGTTGCAGCCATCTGCTCTAACTGATTATGGATGAGGAGAAGAAAAGAAAAGAAAAGTTCTAGTATGCAATGCGATGTGAACATCAAGCCTCAAGACCTCTTAGTTAAATCTAGATATTTCTAACTGGCATGATAACTAGCAACTGTCAGACATGTCTTGTAAATTATCTTGTACAAGTAATACCTGACACACAGTTTTAATATGTACAAAGGTTTCTACACTCCATGTGATACTGCAGAAAACTGGACACTTTATAACTAAGTGTCCACTTATTTCAAAGAAAAATCTAAGAAACTTTTTAGAACTCAAATGTAACAGGTAGGCAGCATTATCTGTGCAGTTCTTGCTCCTTAATGCTTCCATAATATAAATCATACTGATGTACAGCAGGTATACTGCAGCCGTTTTTGGAAACTGCAGTATGCTCAGAGAGTTAAAGTGGTTATCTCACCAAAACAGGCAGTAGAGCTACATGACTTTTCAAACTAAGTTTCGCTTTTGCACAATGTGCAAAATGTCTAGTCTACAAAAATGAAATAAGCCTGCAAGTGTGAGCTTCTTCATTTAAAACACTCAAATTTTACTCATATGCTTCAATATAACCTCAAACAGACAACTGTGCCATGTAAAGTAAAAAACTCAGTTCAAACTAAAAGTGGAAGCATGACAAGCCTCCTTCGCACAGTGGAATACGAACAGTGTGTCTCCTTAACTCATTCACTGCCATTGACGTCTATAGCCGTCAATTGCAGTGAATGAGTCAATGGGTTTAACGCATTCACTGCCAATGGCTGGTAGTGAATGAGTTAAATTCGGAGCCTCAGACCAATCTCAGTTCCAGGGCCATAGATAAAAAGCTGCCTCACTTTACAGTGGCAACCTATATAACAAGACAGGGAAGTAATTGAAGGAAAGCTCATACGGTTAAAGAAGTGATATCCACTTACGCAGTCAAAAATCCTGGATTTAGGATGCTGAATACAGTCGATCCCAAGCATGAACCACCCAGCCTTATGTATTTGTGGAGTAAGCAGTGGACCATTTACTGCTCCTGCTGCTGCAGATTCTAAGGCTTTTACTTACAAGTGAGCTTTTATGATTCACAAATGATGCAGATGATTGAGCAGAATCTTTCCTATAAGCTGAATTTTTTGAGAGGAGATCATATTTTCTGGCCAACCCAATAAGGCAATGCTAACAAGTTCTGCAAGATTCAGCAACAACTGGAAAAAGCGCAAAAGCTGGGTAAAAAGCCACTGGTATCAATATACCAAAAAACTGAAAGAAAGGACAAAAGAAAAAAAAAAGAATTAAAAAAAATAAATAATAATAATAATAATAATAATAAGGAATGAAACAGTATCACTGCACAAAACGTCAGTAAAAACATTAGCGAATATACTGGAATCAGAGTTTATAACCGCAACTAATTTAAATATTTTTTAAAAAGGAAAGAAGAGACAGGGGGAACACGCTTCAGCTGATTCATGAATGTTTGAGTTGCATAGTTTGCATCTTCCCTACTGGCAACATGTGTTTCAAACCCACAAACACAACAACCAGCTGATCTGCACAGACTTAGACAGAACATAAATGAGTAATCCATAACCTGTGACAATAAAACAAGATTATAAACTGTATTGTCATAATATTTTAGCAAGTACTCAGAAATAACTACACATAATAAACAGATGCTTGTTTCATGTGCCTGAAAAAAATATTGGCCAATATATTGGAATTTAAAATCACCAAATATTGGTATTGATCTTAAAAATCATTCAGGGTCTAGTTTCATAAATGTATTCACATAGACGGGGCTAGAATAAATAAACAAACCAATCAATGTTGCTCGTCTTTGGTTTTGTTGAGCATTTACACAGTTTTGTCTTACAGTGCCTCTTTATTCAGTAAATATACCTGTCTCACAAAGACATGGACTGCATGGACACATTTAAAATGATTGGATGTCATGCTAAATTAGAAATTCATTCGTGTAGATTAGGAATAATACAAGCTCCAAATTATTATCATTGTGAACATTTTGACCAAAAGAAGGGAACCTGTGGCTAACAAGGTAGACCAGATCCCTGGTTCTTCCAGTCTACTCCTGCATCCCAGATTTCAAGTTAGTATGCTTCAGAAAAAGCAAGAAAAAAAACAAGTTTTGTTTCAGTTCTTAGCAAGGCTCAGCCAGTCAGGTATCACTAGCAATACAGCATTTTGTTTAAATTTTCTTTGCACTTAAAACACATTCGTGGCTAGAGCCTGCTCACTCCTCTGTGTATGCCTTATTTAGTGAGTCGCAAATACACAACAGTGGCAGTACAGATTAAAAATAAACGGTTTCCCTATCATTTTATGTTCAGTGTCCCCATTTGGATTGCTAACAACGGGCTTTCTGGGTGGAAAATCCAAGTTGAGGGGGCATTTGTCAAAAAACATTCCAACTGGGAACTCACCATACAAGTCAAAGTGTCCTTGGGCAAGATATTGAAACCCAAGTTGCCCCAATGTATCCACTGGAGTGTGAGTATGTGAATTTTAGACAAAGCGCTTAAAAATGCAAATGTTAAAGCCCTGCGTGAATGTGTAAATGAGGCTGTCACAGAAAGTACTCTGATTAGAAAAACACTAAAGTAGTATGAGTCCGATTGCCATTTTAAAAACAAATGTTTAAATTCTTAATAACCTTTTGAAAACACACCTAAAAGTACCTTCTGCAAAATGAATTAACAGCATTGACTGCTTTAACTGCGTTTCACAAGTTCATGTGAAAATGTGTAATTCTTACACATTTTTGTTGCAGTGTTGTTCCTTTACAGGAGATGGCAAAAATTCAGCTGATACAAATCTGGGAACATTTGTGTTGTTGCCCGTTTCCAAAACAAGGGTGGCACCACTGCACTCAGATGACATGGGTTTGATGAAGGGTCATCCTTGGATAATGTATATAAATGAAAACTGAATCTCTCAGGTTAAAATGAAACATGAAAAAACCTGAGTTTGAACTTTGAGCAATGAGTCTTATCTTAAGGACTATAACTAGTATCTTAGCCAAATAATAAAGAGATATTTTCCATTGACCTTTCTACAACTCCCTCTCTCAGCTCAGCTCTGTATATACAGCCACAACCAACACAAACTGAAACCATGGTGAGCAAATTAATTTCCACAGTAATTTATTAGCTGTACATACTTAATAAGAAAACAAGCCATGTCTTATCTTGACGAAACCTGATAAATATCACCACAACACACAAAGCAGTAAGAATTTATGAAAAGGTGTTTCACATTACTAAAAAAAAAAACCAAAAAAAAAAAAAAAAAAAACCCACTGAGTAATAAAAATAAATACTTCTTGTTTGATCCTAGGGCTGGAATATAAATTACTGATCACAAGAATAATAGACTTGGACATGAACTGAGTCAGCACAGAAAGAAAGAGTGACTACATGAGGAAGGCTGTGTGTGTTTCTACTTAAACTGACCTTCCGTGTGCATGGAAGTCCAGCTGCACGGTGCTGTCTTGAGGAGAGAGCGCCCTTTTAGCTCTCTGGTGACGGCTGTGCAAGGCTTCTGTGTCATATGATAAACCCTCATAGTGGCGAATATACTTGTTCAAAGGGTTCCCAAACTGACCTGAAAGAGAGTTCAACAGCTTTTTAGTACTGGTCAACAACAGTATCAAAACGAATAGGTTTTTATATTGTTTTATTAATCAAATGATAATTAAAATTTCATTCACGTATCGCTGACATTTTTCCACTGTAGATTAGCATGTAATTCTGAGATAATTCGTTTTTATCATTTCTATCCATGATTTTCCTGACGTGCCAATCTTTCAATGGAAATGGCCTATGGAGCAATCGATCTCTACAATACTGGCTAGCTTTAGTACAAGCCCGCACTCGCTAAACATGCTTAACAGGCTTATTCAGCCAATTGCTATAACATCCCCTGAGGTAAAACCCTACCGGCATCCATACCGACCCTTTTCTTTGTTCTTTTCACAAAAACAAAGCTAGTGTTCAGTTTAAAATACAAGTGAGGAGCACATGATACGATCAGGTGACGAGGGTCTGTTTCAGTAGTACTGTATAGCATTGTGTGAGCTTGTTGCAGGCTGCTTAAATGCTAATCTACATTCAAAGGGGTGTGTGTGTGTGTGTCCATCTATCTGTCTGTCTGTCGGTGTCTGTGCAACTCTGGTGGCCTTAAAAAAAAAAATCCTCAGCTATGACTCAATTTAAGGATTTGTTAGTAAGATCAAGTTCTAATCTTTTTGTACTGTAGGATTTTCTGCACATGACTAAGAGATACCTAGACTCAAAAATGCAAAAATAGATGATGTAGATGCTCCACATTATCTGCATTTTTACATTGCACTGTTCTGTTGACAACTACATAATTTCCATGTCAGTGGGAGGCATAACTCCCCATACAGGGAGAGGCTGCTCCAGGCTAGCATGAACTTGTCTATGAATGCACTTAGAAAATATTTCAACAACCATCTTCTTTAGTCTCATTAAACAAGGAAAATAATGTTTGCAAACTACACAGACAACACAGATCAACCTTTGCAGGAGGTCTCACCAACTTCATTCGTATATTATGTATATAATGAAGTATGCAGTGTGTGTGTGTGTAAGATATCATGTCACATTTGACCTCTTTATGTACACGGTTTCAAAAAGAATGCTGACAGGTATCTCCGGATGCCTTCACGGTAGAAAAACATGTTTCTAAAACAACTCTGAGCTTGTATGATAAATCAGTCATGCTCTCCATCTAAAGACTCTGGAATGAAATCTTTTAGCTTATGTTAAGGGTTACAGAGTTAAGCCAGTTGTAAGAGCAGGTTAACATTTTATGCAGCTTTCAAATACCTGAGAAAACTATCACTAACAAAAAATGTACCATCTTACTGCAACCCACACACACACACAGGTTATTGTTGCAAAACAAATACAAGAACCACGCCAAGAGCGCAAACGTCCGCCAAGGCAGCTCACTCTCTGGGCAGTACTTACTTTTAAGGGAGTAGTTTTGTATTTTCTATATATTCATTGTGTTTTCTTTGTTTTTAATATACTTTATGTTTGTAGTGCAGTGAAAATATGGATATGGCACACTTTATTTTAATTAAGACCTTGAAGACCTTGGTGGATGTAAGCCAAATATTAAATGATTGATAGCAGTACCCCACTCCACCTCCCACAAAAGTCGATCAAAATTCACCCAAAACTTTTCAAGCTAATCGTGTTTACAGGCAGAATGACATGCAAGCAAACATTACCAAAACCTCCTGGGCAGCGATAAAAGGTGGAATTGTAAACATAAACAATATAACAAAATGTAATGTTGTTTTACTTACTAAAATCTCTATATAACTCTTGATTCCCATACACAGACATCTTACTAAGCAGGTTTTTTTCATGTTGTGTGTAAACATCACATCCTGAATGTTACAAGCCTGAAAAGAATCTAAAATGCAGGCAGCTACACAATGTTGAAAAGGTTAAAAAGACACTTCCTTCTCTCAGTGACAACAAAGAATTCAAATCAACTATATTTAATGAACTACTCTTTATTACTAAAAATGTGTTGATCAGGATGTTTCAGGAAGTTAAACCAGATCAAATAGGTTTAAACATCAAACCAGTACTATCTGAGTTAATTTGTTCCACGTCATTGCATACCTCACAACTCATACTACACACACACACACACACACACACACACACACACACACAAAATCCAAAAAAGGTAAAAAGCGAGGATTGCTCTACTCGCATGTCAACATTCCAGCCAAACTGAAATACAACATTGACTGGACTACCTAAATTGTAGCCATAAAATACACTGCATTCTTAACATAAAGTCATCACTACCATGTGAATATGCATGTATTTAATTTCTATCCAGTTTTATTTATATAGCACCAAATCAGAACAACAGTTGCCTCAAGGTGGTTAACATGTTAACGTAAAGACCCTACAATAAGAGACAAAAACCCAACAGTCAGACAATGCCCTATGAGCAAGTCCTTGGCGATGCTGGGAATGAAAAACTCATGGCTCAAAGGCTCATGGAGGGGCAGCCATCGCCCCAACTGGTTAGGGGTAAGCGGAGGAAGACAGGAAAAATGACATGATGTTGTGTATGTGATTTATAACATAATGTACACAACCTTTATGTGTATCTATAATTTATAAAATAGCATGCACAAAAATTGGAATTCAATTGAGATTTTTAATGCATTTTGATTTCCAGTGGTTGCAAAATACATTACTTTCAAAATGAAGCTCTTAGTTGCTTACATTAACATCTCTATTAATACCCTACATTAATCACATCAGTTGGTTCCTTTGGATTGCTTTCTTTTACTTTTATTCTTCTTCTGTTTTTTAAAACATTTTCCATTTTTATTGTAACAATAAAAAAATACAATAAATCATTATGTGACAATACTATCCAACACTATTAGGAACTACATAGTTCACTTCAGACTGATAGCAACAAAAAATTCATTTCAACTGCCAGTGAGTTTTACTGAAAAGGCATCATCACTACAGAGCAATCTGTTTTCACTCTCAAGTCCTGCAGGAAAGTGCAAGACAGAGAGAGAGAGATAAAAAACCTGCTGACAGGAAGCAAAGACATGGTCACAGCATGGATCAGAACTGAGCTGAGCCTCGCATTGCCATGCACGCTGGGTCCTGGCAGCCCGGCTAAGACAATATCTCAGGCACCCGACTAAAATGTCTCTCCTTAACATTTTATATCATACAGTACTGAAAAAAAATTAAGTGGGTTGGCAAAAACCTGTAGGCATCAAGTCCACAACAAAAATTCACTCTACATTACTCAAAAAATGTCTGCAGGAAGCTGTGACTGTGAGAAGGCCAAGTAACAGCAGCTGTGCGAAAGTGAAATAACCTACATTACATGAAACACAGACTTCCTCGAAAATGTCTGGGCATGTAAACAGAGTAAGATTGGTTGTTGCATGTCACGCCATCATTACTAACAAGCTATCAAATTGCAAACTCAATTGCAATGGCCCCTCTTACATCAAACATATCTTTCAGAGGTACATGTGGAATGACATAAAGCCATTTGTTTGAAGCTTTGTGGAAAAACATTTTTTAAAAAACAACTGAGCTTGTATAATAAATCAGTCATGTTGTACATCTGAAAACTCTGGAATGCAATCTTTTAGCTTATGTTAAACTGATAAAATAAATTAATTAATAAAATTTAAAAAACACAAAGCGTGAAGTTTTGATCAGGACATTTCTGGCCCCACCTTCCCGATCCCTTTCAAGAATATAAATAGTGTTTCCTCATGTTGGTGTTCACATCAGTGGACACACCGCCTACAACTGCAAAGCTCTCCAGCGAGTAGTGCGGTGCTCTGAACGGATAATTGGAGGTGAGCTTCCCTCCCTCCAAGACATCTACAGGAAGCGCTGCCTGAGGAAAGCGGGGAGGATCATCAAGGACTCCAGTCACCCCAGCCATAAACTGTTCAGACTGCTTCCATCAGGAAGGAGGTTCTGCAGCATCCGGTCCCGTACCAGCAGACTGAGAGACAGCTTTTTCCATCAGGCCATCAGACTGCTGAACACGTCATAGACACCTCAGCTTCACCACTGGAACTTCAACATTATGCACTCCACACTGTATATAAATGCCACTCGTTTTGCACATATTCAACTCTGTATATTTTATTATTATTATTAATTTATTTATTTATTTATTTTTTTTTTTTTACTATTTAATTTGTAAAAATGTGTATACACACACACACACACGTAGGAAAATATTTAGTATACACATCCAGAAATGCATACACTATTATATATTGTACATATATTTATTAGTTTCAGGTTGGCCATTCTTGTATTTTGCTCGTTTGTGTTGTTGTGTTTGCACATCTCTGTTGCTTGTGGGGCTCGCACACAAGAATTTCACTCGCATGTGCTGTGCCAGTGTGCCTGCACATGTGATGTGACAATAAAATTGATTTGATTTGATTTGATTTGAAAGCTCAAAATACATTTCTGATCAGACACAAAAAAAAAAGAAAAAGAAAAAAAAGGTAAAGTTGTGAGATGGAAGCAGGGGGGAAAAAACGTAGTCACTCGAGTCACAATTTCACTTGTGCTACTGCAAAAAACAAAACAAAAAAAAAAAAACGCCAGTACAGATGTTTTATGCAAATACGTTGATGCACTTTGTACTTAATCTTGACATGTCAAATGAAGGTTTTAAAGACATAAAGAAGATTAATGTGTAATCACAATGAAACAAATCTGAAATAAGCCAAGAAACTGAATTATTTATAATGACAGATTAAGCAATTTTTCAAACACAGCAGCAATATTTTGCCACAGGATATTAGAACTTTTTAATGAAGGTTTGACAGATGTTAAAAAGTGAAAATTGAATAATAATGTACCAGCTATCTTGCCAGATTATACAATTATATGAAAGTAGCACAGCAGCTCATTACCAACACAAGGCAGAAATCAATTTCTATTTGGTTTTCCTGTCCTGATTCTTCATGACAGCCCCCAGCTCTCAATAAATCTGTCACTGCCCTCACAGATAATAAAACTTCACAGGTGTAGTATCTGCAGTTAATCACATGCACACATTTTACACTGTGAGCTTAAGCTCGTCTGTCTTGATGTTTTGTGAAGCAGGTGGTGTAACTGTACTAAATCTGGAAATAACCCCTTAGCGATGATTTTATTTTCATTTACACACAAATTATATCTATTTTAATATCACCAGTTACACAAAATCACAGTTTTGCTCTGTTTGTCTTACAAATGTTGATGCCTAAAGTACAATTAAAGTACCAATCTGACATACTGTAGAAAATATGTTATTAAGAAGGGCCTGGACAAAGTTTTGTAAGGTGGTTAAGTTATATTAAAACTTATAATATATCGACACCCAGGTAGTTACTCATCCACGGTAAGAACGGGATATATATCATCTCTTTCGACCAAATGCTTGAGTCAGCAGTAGAAAAAAGTACCGTATTTTGCTTCAGGTGCCTTTCTGACGGATGCAACTGCTTGTCACGCAGCTTCATACCTAACCTGCTTTTCACAGACTGTCCGACAAAACGAAAGTTTTTTGTTAAACTAGTCTCAAATTATTCTAGCGACACTGAATATTCATGGTAACAAACATATTCGGCAGTAAAACTCTTGTTTATAGACGTTAACAGTGTAAAGATTTCCCACTAAGCAAGTGACTGAAAGACAAGCCCCCCCTCCTCTACTACAGGAGTACTTAACCTGTATCAGCCAAACATAATTAATTAACCAGATAACAGCTAATACAGATTGACTACACACTGTAAACAACAACAACAAAAAACACAAACAAAAAACACACACAAGTTAACCGCAGTCTCCACAACATTAGCCAGCCAGCTAGCTAGCAAGTTAAACTGTCGACAGTACAACTACACGATCCGATTAGCGCTAGCTCTACTGACGAGCTCTAAAGACTTTCTCTGTTAGTCAACGACAAACTTACCTGCAATATCGTGTAGGCAGCAAAACAGAAGAATTAGTTTGACAAATTCCATAGTGAAATGCCCTGTAGTCCCGCTTAACCAGCGAAGCTACACAGCGATACCCCTGACAGTTGCTTGTTTCGATTTCTGCCACACTTAAAGACAGAGTCGCCCTTCCTAGTTAGCTGTGACTCCCATCGCAAACACCGGCAGCTCTACCTCTCCAACAGCGCTACACACTGTCATAAACAGAGAGAGAGAGACAGACAGGCAGGCACTACTCCCTTCCGGTGTATGGGGCCAAAAGATATGGACACACCCGCTGTTCTGCGTTTCTATAGTATTGCGATCGTAGGTTGAAAGATACGTGAAAACAACTGGAAAAAAACACTACTGAGCTTTACACAACGCCACCAAAATGTGTCTGCTCCTGTGCTGAAAACACGCACTGATCTGCTGTTTACTGCTTGCACACATTATTTCCGGGTTTAAAAACTAAAGATTTAACTTTGTGATAGTGAAGTTATACATTTCCTGTTTCTCTGTCTATGTAGACTGCGCTGTAAATGCAAGGTACAGACTTCTCTGAGAGCGAGGATTCGCAACAAACCGGTCTGTAACATTAGCATAAAGAGAACTCGGGAAAGAAAGGATTAGTCATTCGTTTTTAATGATTTTTTTAAAGAATGAAGTTGAAATGTACTAATGAATCTCGAAGTACTATTTCGAGATTAAGTAGATACAAACTAAAAGAAAAAAGTTACAAAAATACAATTTGAAGAAAAAAATGAAATAATATTTTGACAGTATACATATTTATCTGTTTATTGCTTTGTGCAACCGCATGGTAACCGTGTAAAAGAGACATCTGTAAATTGCATCTGTAATTGGACCAGCAGGTAAGTATAAGGGTATATAAATTACAGAGAAACACTGGCTTTCTATACCTGTACCACCTCAGCCAGAAGGATTATTCTAGCTGCAGTGTATACAATTTATTGTACCCCGCAAAAGTCTGCAGTGTTCTTTGGGTGATGAAACCTATTTGTTACGTTCTGATTCACTAATGTTGAAATCCAGGCTCTGGGGAGGCCACTCTATGACTGACAATGTGTCTTTTCTATCCAGGTGTATTTTTATTGCATCGACAGTGTGTTTGGGGTCGTTGTCATGCTGAAAAATTAAGCCATTGCCAATAAAAATGCTTTGGTACTTTTCTGTGTTTATGATTTCATCAGTTTTGCCCAAATTCTCAACAGCAGTGGCTGAAATACAGACTCAAACCACTGCAGGCATCTCACTATTGCACCTCTCTCCTGAGCTGCTCTAATTATGACTTGAACCCAAAATGTCTCATTTGGATTCCTCACTCCATCGGGCCTGTTGCAGCTGATTTTCAGCTCAATTCTTGTGTAATCTAGCATACCTCAGCCTTTTCTCCTTGTTTCCCTTTCGTAAGAATTGCTTCTTGAAAGCCGCCCTTCCGCTGAGATAATTTCTGATGAGGCTTCAGTGAACAGCATCAGTGATCAGCTGAAGAGACAGATGTATTTCCAATGCTGAAAGGACACAAGTGTCTTGCATTAGAGAATGCTGAGGCTTGTAATACTAAAAGAGAGATTATGCATATAGCAGGATCTAAAAACAAGTGAAAACAATACACAACATTGTTTGTGGGCATGTAACAACAACAACAACAAAGAAATCAATGCAAATAAAGAATTAGAACTGAAAAAGAAAATGTGTAAATTACTGAGACAGGAGAGAGATGGACTTCCAAGTTTGTTTGTTCTTTTTGCAGACTAGAAAATTATGGGCAGCCACATCACTCAAAATGACAAAACAAGCATGCAATGTTAAGAAGTTCCCCTCTTTATATTAACCTGTAGATGACAAAAGAAATAAAATAGATCTCATTTATATAACCCCCCCCCAAATAATAATAATAATCTGACATGTACTTTGCTGTTAATGTTAACATACAATTCGCAAGGGTTATGTTTACGTATGAAAGTAAGGGGTATGTCACTTGTATTTTTAGGCAATAACATGTGGTCATTTTGTGGTCTGTCAGTCTGCAACCACAAAATCTAGGTGCTTCACATCCCAGAAGTGACTGTGACTGACATCCTGTGACTGGCCTATAAATAATTCTCAGTTTTGATGCAGACTTCAAAACAGATCAAAACAGGGATAATCTTTTGTGTGAACCTGTCAAACTTATAATAATGGCCACGTAAAACGACTTTTTTCCTTAGCTGCCCACTTCTACATTCCTTTTCATGTAGCTCCACTGTGATATTGAGAGCCAAACCTCTTATCAAATATAACACTTTATTAAGAATTTTTTGTATATTTCACTTTTGCAGCTTTTTCTGGGTTTTGTCATTATAGGACGTTACTAAATACTATCTGTGGCAGAAATTTATGCCTGTAAAATCTGTGCTGAAACCCTAAATTGCGCTTCTTGTGCTAGATTGAGTATTTTCTCCCACCCAGTGTCTATAAAACGTTACTACACGTGGGATCTATAACTGTCAGATGTGGTTTTTGTTGCACAGCCAGAGCTCTATCTCAAGAATTTCCAGTGTGGGAAAATTTAATCTACTCAAAGATTACTCCGTTTTTGTGCTTTTTAAAATTTATTTATGTATGTATGTATGTATGTATGTATGTATGTATGTATGTATGTATGTATGTATGTATGTATGTATGTATGTATTTTTATTTATCTTTTTGTATTAAAAAATAGACAAGGATTAAAAAAGTAGACACAAAAGTATACACTAAACTGTCAAACAACAAATTAATAAAACACATCCAACAAAAAGTATACTTTGTTGTGAATTTTTAAAACTCACAGACAGTGACAACCTCGCGATATCCAAAGTTGGACCTGGGAGGTCCAGCTACGCGAGATCACGCAATACAAATGCGCGTGCACTGGGACGCAAAGCGGTCACGGCTACGCCAGGCTCTTATCAATTTACGAGTACTCGTAAAAGTAACCACCTGAACATTTTAGCGCTTTGAAAGGCAGCCCGACTATTAAGTTATTCTACATGTGATTCAGCTGATGCAAATACTTTTAAATGTTTTTAATTTTTATTTATTTATTAGATAAACGCAAAGCTCTCACTTTCAGCTCGTCTGGGACGCAACGTTAGTTTCAAACTGAGAAATATTCTACATTTTATATATTTATTTATGTTTAAGTAAATGACAGATAAATGTTAAGGCGTGAAATGTAAGCTTGTCACCATAGTGGTAAAATGGTGTGTAGACACGTAGATTAAGTAACACGTCGAGTGGGTCACGCGGTTTAATGTGAGTGATAAGCTTTAGAGTTTACAGAATACGAGGTGACCCAAAACGCACCACTGGTTGTCTGCCGCCCCCCTCGTTCGGCCTGAAAGCAATTCACTCTGGTGACGTCACTCGCAGAGTTGTCATGGCGTCTTTGGGACCGAAGCTACCGCTGCAATTTAGCTAAAATCTGTCGACAACTCGTAAACCGAAATGGAGAAAAATGCAAACTTGCATCGAGACGCTGACGGGAGCTCTTTGTGTGCTACGATTGCGGGAGAAATGGGCGAAGCTGCTACTGTCGCTGGAGTGAAAGGAACAGCCGACAAATGCAAGAATAGTGAGGCTCCTCTCTGTAGTTTGGTTAACGTTAGTTATAATATCAGCACCACAACCGATGGTGCTCCCAGTAATGTCACTTCCAGTACCAGTGCCGGGAAGTCTGACGTGCAAGAAGTGGTCGAAGTCCTCCCCGAGCAGCAGCAAGAGGAGGGATACGAGAAGAAGAAGAAGAAGAACGCCGAGGCGAGCGAATTGTGGTCGGGGTCCGATCAGATCAGTAACGGGATGGGGCATGACTCTGTGGTGGCCGCAAAAGACAGCCAGGGTGGTGCCTCAAAGTTGGTAAACAACAAAACCGACGCCTCGTCCTCACCTCCCGATAAAGAGAGCGCAGATGTGCAGGCTGAGGTTTCCGCCAGCGGAGAAAGTGAGCCGACAAAACTTGCCAAACCGACTAATCTGTGTCCGGACAATGCAAACACAGAAAACGTCAAGTCGGGGCTGCCCGCTGATAACGCTTTATCAGAGGGATTGCCGAGTGGGAGTGACCCCGATCCCAGTCTCGGTGGAGAGTCTCGAAGCATAGATTCACTCGAGTCCTTCTCCAACCTCAACTCCTGCCCCAGCTCTGACCTGAACAGTGAGGGGCTGGAGGAAAGAGGACTGGCCTTGGCCCTGCAGAACGAGTACGGGGCTGATGGCACGAAGAGTTCATATGCGAAGGACAGGGCCGCCGGCCAGTCCATATACCACATTAAGTGGATCAAATGGAGGGAGGAGAATACGCCGATCATCACCCAGAACGAGAATGGCCCCTGTCCATTACTGGCCATCATGAATGTCCTTCTGCTTGCATGGAAGGTAAAGGCTTGGAAATGACTGTGGATCAATGCAAACTTGATTTTGCACTGATATAATTAGGCAGATTTCTTAATGCATCTCTGAGCTCTGGCAGGTTTCATGCCTTTATAAAGAAAAAGTGTGTATTAAGACTTAACTTAATAACACAACTGTCAGTCTCATCGCTCTGCATTATCTTTTTTTTTTTTTTTTTATTAATTTCAGCCAAGACACGTCTTTACGTGATTTCACTAGTTAAACCATCATGCCCAAACGCCTTAAGTGCTTACAGGATATATGATGTACGTATCTTTTACATATTTGTCCCGCTGTGTTGTTTTTAAAAATTACTAATGAACTATGGCTCTGCATACGTCTGTTGCAGGTTAAGATGCCACCTATGATGGAAATTATAACTGCTGAGCAACTGATGGAGTATCTCGGTAAGTCTTTGTAATCCTGACAGCACTTAGTCTCCCATGTGTGTTCAGTGACAAGTCCAAAAAGCAGCATAATCCAGTAGCAGTGTCTTGGGCTGCTCCTACAGCATCACACTAACCTGCATTTGGAGTGGCGCCCATGAGTCCATGCACTTGTAAACATAGAAGCCTGCAAAGCCACTGAGTTTCAGTGCCCTCATAAGCGTTCTTGTGTTTCATGTCCTCTCTAATGAGCAGTTACATGCAGGTCATATACAGTGTTGGGAAGGTTACTTTTAAAATGTATTCCACTACAGATTACAGAATACAGGCCCCAAAATGTATTTTGTAACGTATTCCGTTACGTTACTCAATGAGAGTATTCTGAATACTTTGGATTACTTAATATATTGTCATGTTTTTTACAACTACATGAATGTACTATTGCTGTGTGATTTATTGAGGGTTACTCGCCATACCAATACCAACTGGATGTTTAAATCTTAACATAAAATGAGTAACAGTAGGGTGGACATTAGGTAAGGCTGCGCTTTTTTGCAGCGATCTCATATAGAAAACTATTCTGAGCGTATATAAAACAGGTCAAACCGAGGTAAAGGGTCCTCTGGCTAATACGCCGGGTTTCGTGTCGGGCTCGTAGCCGAAAACTGGCTTTACTTTGTTGTGTGGGTCAACTTTGCTAGCGAGAGACAGAGAGATGCGTTGAAAGGCTGCTCCAAAGGAACTTATTGTGTCGGAGAAAAACAGGAACACAGTGTACAGTCCTACAGTCTGAGTCCTAATAGCTTACTTACAACTGGGCTTGTCAGGCACTCTTTTTGGCTGTAGTGGTTATTATTATATTTACATGCTTCCATCTCCCGTTTCTGCTCGGTGACAACTCGTACTTTTCTCCTTTTTCCTCCCTCCCTCGCTCGCACATAACGGGTATGGCAGTCTATTCTCCCTGCAGCACGGACTACACTGCCCATGAGGCTACATTCTTTAGGGCGATGCCTGTAACACTCTGCCTATTGCCTTCATATTAAATCATTTTTAAAAATATTTCTTCACGTCATTGTGCAAGTAGAGGTGACATGAGCCACAAGATTGAGACACAGGCATAAGAGCCTCTTAATGCGCGTTTTGTTTGGGTTTCCACCAGTGTGGAATTACCAAAAATAGAGAGAGCATAGCCTAACATATGAAACAGGAAAAGATCGCCGTGTAATCCATTTATTTCAACAAAGTAACTGTATTCTGAATACCACCTTTTAAACGTTAACTCTAACGGAATACAGTTACTCATATTTTGTATTTGAAATGCGTAACGGCGGTACATGTACTCCGTTACTCCCCAATACTGGTCACATATATATATATATATATATATATATATATATATATATATATATATATATATATATATATATATATATATACCACCAAGTACCTGCAGAGGGTCAGGCAAGTCCTGAGGAGTCAGCTGAATGGTAAGAACAAGATCCGGGCCATCAACACGTACGCCCTGCCCGTGATCAGGTACCCTGCTGGGGTAATAGGCTGGCCAAAGGAGGAGATAGAAGCCACTGACATAAAGACAAGAAAGCTCCTGACCATGCATGGAGGGTTTCACCCCAAGTCCAGCACCCTGAGGCTGTACGCTAAGCGGAAGGAAGGGGGCCGGGGACTGGTGAGTGTCAGCACCACAGTCCAGGATGAGACAAGGAACATCCAAGAATACATTGGGAAGATGGCCCCAACTGACCGAGTGCTCAGTGAATACCTCAGGCAGCAGAAACCCAAGAAAGAGGAGGGAGACGAGGAACCATCATGGAAGGACAGGCCCCTGCACGGTATGTACCACCGGCAGATAGAAGAGGTGGCTGATATCCAGAAATCCTACCAGTGGCTGGACAAAGCTGGACTGAAAGACAGCACAGAGGCACTAATCATGGCAGCACAAGAACAAGCTCTGAGCACAAGATCCATAGAGGCTGGGGTCTATCACACCAGGCAAGACCCCAGGTGCAGGCTGTGTAAAGATGCCCCAGAGACAATCCAGCACATAACAGCAGGGTGCAAGATGCTAGCAGGCAAGGCATACATGGAACGCCATAACCAAGTGGCCGGCATAGTGTACAGGAACATCTGTGCCGAGTATAACCTAGAAGTCCCGAGGTCAAAATGGGAGATGCCCCCAAGGGTGGTGGAGAATGACCGAGCTAAGATCCTGTGGGACTTCCAGATACAGACGGACAAAATGGTGGTGGCTAACCAACCGGACATAGTGGTGGTAGACAAACAGAAGAAGACGGCCGTAGTGATCGATGTAGCGGTTCCGAATGACAGCAATATCAGGAAGAAGGAACACGAGAAGCTGGAGAAATACCAAGGGCTCAGAGAAGAGCTCGAGAGGATGTGGAGGGTGAAGGTAACGGTGGTCCCCGTGGTAATCGGAGCACTAGGTGCGGTGACTCCCAAGCTAGGCGAGTGGCTCCAGCAGATCCCGGGAATAACATCGGAGATCTCTGTCCAGAAGAGCGCAGTCCTGGGAACAGCTAAGATACTGCGCAGGACCCTCAAGCTCCCAGGCCTCTGGTAGAGGACCCGAGCTTGAAGGATAAACCGCCCGCAGGGGCGTGCTGGGTGTTTTTTTTGTTTTATATATATATATATATATATATATATATATATATATATATATATATATATATATATATATATATATATATATATATATATATATATAGCAGCACAGGGGAATCCCCCATCAGCCAGTCTCATGCTGCTGCAGAGGAAACAGGAGCTGTGTCCTGTCATTCATAACTAAAATTAAACTTCAAATATCAAAATAAAGTGTCACATTAGCAAGGGGCTCTTCAGAGGTAGAGTCACCGATCCACACTTGTGTCACTCTCCAGTGCACAATGATCCACGTAAGGTTTTACAACAGATTTACTAGGATTACTTGTGTGTGAGACATACCTCGTCTCTGTTGATCACACTGACAGACAGTGGCAGATTTGTGCGGCCTGATCACTATGTGCATTTAAAATTGCTGTGTGCGTGTGGTACCTCGTGCTTGCACATAATTGCGGCACACACAGTCTTGCGTAGCGTTAAGGGGCTTCTGGATAGCCTCTTTGTCGTAACACGTAAACACCAAGCTCAGAAGTGATGTTTTTAAAAGGCCAATGGTTGAGTATCACAGCTCACGAGTAAGCAGCGTAGCATGCCAGAGATCCGGCAGATAGATACAGATATTAAGTGACTGTCAGGGATCAGTGAGTCAACAGGTCAGCAGTGAGGGGTTTTCCCAGTTGTGGACTTGCTGTAGTAAAAGCAGTCAGCTGGCAGGCCCCCTGCTGGAAAAAATCTTGACTTGCACTAAAGTCTTTGTCAAGGCTGTCCAGTTCAGCAAGTAAGACAGAGGTGGTTTTTAGGCTACTGTCTGATCAAACATTTTGTGAAAAGCAAGCTTGTGTTTTACAGTTGTAGAAGACGGCAGCAGGGCTATACCAAGCCCGAGTGAATGCATCCGCTTGCTTTTCCGGTTTGTTTGTGAAGCATGCATTTGGCACACGATATCATAAGTCCCAATAAAGGTTGAAGAACGTAACAAGCCTTTGCTGAGCTTTGTATTTTTATTTCATTTTACTTGAAAGCCAAGTTCAGAACTGGGCAGTTATTTCCCACAGCATACGCACAAAGAAACCACTGCGTCATTACAATTATAAAGCACTAATCACACAAAAGAAAGCTTAAGAGGCTCTTTTTATTGGATGTATTCCACTTGTTCTGTTTGAGGAAGATGCATATGAAAGCAGTTTTTATCCTAAATGTGTAGCTGTTTTCACTTAATATAGATGTTGTCGACTAGGCGTCCATGGCATTCCTCTGAGCAGTTCTCAGGGAAAATATGTGTTGACAGTGCAGCACAATACTCCTGCCAGTTCCTAATAAATTTATGATTCTTTGTGAAACATTTTTGAAAACCACTTGCTCAAGAGTTTTAAAAGTAAGGAGTAGACGGCAGTAAAGCATTCAGAGCGAGGGGAAGAATGTATTTGCCCTTTGCAATGCTGGAAATGTTCATCAGTGAGATCCTAATGAAAAACAAGACAATTAGCAACGAGCGGAAACCTTTGTCTTGAGATGTAACGGTCAGCTGTGTTTTTGGCGCATCTTGAAACTTATCTGTCTACAGCTGATGTACTGTAAAGTCTCAGTTTGTTGAGTGAAGACTTGCATGTTGGTAGTACTGATCAGGGCAAAAAAATAAATAAGTAAAAGAGGAGCCAGACATCTGCCAGGCTCTGCCCTCTGGCACAGCCTGTATTGCTATAGAGGTGAGTCAGCGGAGCTTTCAGGTGATGCCACAGATGACCGAGATTCAGCTCATCCTCCATATTTGTCACAGACCTTTTTTTGGGATACAGCCGACCAGTGCAAAATCTACCAGTGAGCACTAGAAACAGTTCACAACATCTGTTACAATCTTTACTCCATGTAATGAGTTCCAATCCAGATAGTAATTGCGTTGCTCTGGAATATGACTCGACATATCTGCCAATATCGCTCTCTCTCTCTCTCTCTCTCTCTCTCTCTCTCCAGGTGACTACATCCTGGAAACCAAACCTAAAGAGATATCAGAAGCTCAGCGGTTAAACTATGAGCAGGTAAGGCCTGACTCATACCTAAGCAGGCGTGTGTTTTTGCTTATGTGTGTGTATTAGTAAGCTGCTGACTGTTCACGGTGCTTGAGGAGGAGCGAGGGCTGTTTTGGATGAGTTGGCTCTCACTCTCTTGCTCTCTTCTCACCCTCTCTGTTGAAACGACAAATGTGCACGTTTAACACGAGCTATCTGCTCTGCTCGCTGTCTCTATTGAGATTTCTTTTTACTACAGTGACGACACTGCCGCGCTGCTGTGTCTCATGTCCTGCCAACACCCCGTGTAGCTGCTTGTTTAAACTACAACGGGTTTGCACATTTGCATTGACATAGCAGAGAAGGGCAGCGGATGTTCCATAATATGGTAATAAGGGTCGAGTTGATTGCAAACTGCATACATACGACTGCAGCCCAGCTTTTCTTTTTTCTTCCATTGCTCTGTATGTTACATAAGATGTGTCTTGCAAGGCCCAGGGAACAAAAAGGGTCAACAGTGTCAGATTATGTTGTTTCACATGGCAGTAAATGCTTAGAGACGCTTGGGTAAGTTCAGCTTTCGGCTATTACTGAGGCTGTATGTGTGTGGCTCACAGTGAGAGGCTCTTGGAGATGGAGCTGTGGTTCCCTTGCTTCCTCCCATCTCCACTGCCTGCCTCAGAGTGTGGGAGGGGCCCTGCCTCTTCTCCATTTGCGTGGCAGAGCACCAGCACATCTGTGAATGATTTCAAGCCACACTTGTCCCTCGTTCAGAAAGGGCAAAAATAATGCGCATAGGTTCTTCATAGAAGCTCTCTGGAGCGACCTTTCTAAATTTAAGTTGAGCTGAAATACAACCTCTTGAATAAATCAGCAGTGTCCTCAGCATTCAGAGTAAGGGAGTGGTCAGGGTATGCGTTGCATAGTTATTATGGTGGTCTAATCCTAGATACTGGCCCGGGAGTTGTTTTGCATGTGGGTGTCCTTGTGTCCGTTTGCCGCCTGCGTTTGCAGTTGGGCTGGTTGACACAGTTATGTGGAGACTACAGCGGCCAAGGCTTCTTGGAAGCTGGAAATTATGATTTAAAAAGGAACAAGTCTGAGATGTGTCGTGGATGAGAATCAGATGGTGCCCTCTTCTTGATATGTTGCAGAGACATATTTCCGTTGCTCATTGGATTGATGCAAAATGCAAATGAAGTTACCCCGACTTTGAAAAGGATGCTAGGAGTTCATAACCGAAGTAATTCTATTTATAAATTCCGCTTAAAAGTCATCATCTGTCGCAGGAGTGCATGCGGATTAAAATAGCAGATGCACGGCTGCTCTTTAGCTATTGTTAAATATTTACTCGGTGAAGCTGAGGAAGTGAGTGTAGTTTTGCTAGGCTTTCGTCTCAGTGGACCCAGCTGAACACTGTGATTCATCCACAATCACTGAAGGAAGCGGGCTGGGTTTAAGCATCCTCTCTTGTTCCTATTTAGTGTCATTCATAGTATCGATCATTATTCACAAGTATTTTGCGCTGAGTGAAGCAGGTACAGTCCCAGCAGCTGTAGCATGACTCTGAATTTCTATATGCCCTTAAGTGTGGATTTTTCATTAACGAAGGCAAAATATTTGTGTGTGGTATGTTTGAAATCTCTGTCGAAATAAGCCAGCATTGACTGTAGTTAATAAACTTTAGATAATAGAATAAGTTACAATTAAAAAAACAAATCATACAGCCCAGTTTATAAGGTTTATGGAGGTCCTTGTGTAGTGCAGATTACTGAAGGAGTTATAGTATGCTCTCAGTTGTGTGGGTTGTGGTATCAGAGCCTGATTTAATCCGAGTTGGCTCTATCTAATTAAAAGATGAGAAATGAATGTCTACGCAGAGTTGCCAGTTTATCAGGTTTGTTGTGTAAAAGGTAATTTGCAGGTCTTTTCAACCTTGTATTTTATAACAACTACAGTAAAAGTACCAACTGAAAAAAAAACATTTTATGTATGTGGTTATTTTGAATTGGATGCAAACAGCATGTTTCAAAAATGTCAACAGAAGGAGAACAAAAATGTAGAAAAGTTGTGTAATACTAAAAATAAACCAGGGGCCAGGTCTTAAAACTAAACTAACTCTCTGTATGTATTATTGTAGGGTCTACCTTACAATATAAAGCGCCTTGAGGCGACTGTTGTTGTGATTTGGGGCTGTATAAATAAAATTGAATTGAATTGAATCAATACGAATAGAGGCTGAGTATTTTTGCGGTAATGGTCAGTTTGGTGGTCAGAGTTTGGGTATTTAATATTTAATGAGTCTTGTACGCAGGGGACAGTTTAAAAATGAGGTTGAATGGCAGTGACCTTTAGGCCACAGGAAGGGTATCCATGAAAGAAATCCTAAAGGCTGTATCCTGTGAGCTAACAAGGAGAGTGACCCTCTGTGGATGCATCAGTGCACACAGCTTGGTTAACTCACACATTTGTGAAGGCACCATTAAAGCTAAACAAGTTTCATCCAGACTCAGTGAATCCGTGCTTGGTTTTAGTGAAAACGGTGGAAAACCACACATATTGCAATTGCACTGTTGTGCTAAGCTGGCCTCCCTGCTGTCTGGACCTGTCATCTACTAATTAGTGTCAAAGTTCTCAATGTTTGATGTGTCATCTTTATTTGTTTTGTTTATTTTTTTCCATTAAATTTCAGTAAATTCTTTCTTAAATGCGTTTGTACAATTTAGTGTAATCCATTGCGAGGGCTCCTTTGCAAAAAATGTATCTCTATGAAGCTTGATGCTTTGACACTGTCAGAAAGAAACTGATTTCTTTTAGGACCTGGTTTGCTTTTCTGCTCTATTGGGAAAAAGAAATATTCCCCCCATGATTTAGACAGATCTAGATTTGTCTTGAATCTGATGACCAAAATATTGAGTATCAAACGCTGCAGATGTGAGCCAGCACAAAAAGTGTGTCCCACTTTGTGGGACATTGCCGTCTTGTAAACTGTTAATAATTAACACCTCAAACTAATGGGTCATGACATTATGTAAGACTTCTGAGGCTGCTGGCCTCCATTCATTGACTGATGTTTTTTAGGCTCAAAGATCTATTGTGTATATGTATAAAGATTTATCTGGCGTGTAGATGTACACAGATGACTGCAGGCAGACCCATAAAATATGCATCAGCTTGCACAGACAACAAATATCTGACAGCTGTATTCACTATTCTCTGTTTGCTTCACAGTGACATAAAATGTACAGTGCATCCTCTGAATCCTCTGATTTCATAGCGCTGGACAGTAATGGACAGAAGCTTTGTGGTAATTTTTAAAACACAGCTGATTACAAAGTATAAAGTCATTAGTGCTGTTTCCCTCCAAACACACGGCATACAGTGCTCAGACTCGTCCCATACTTTTGAAATCATCTCTGGAGTTGCTGTTGTTGTTATGTTACCTACCAACAACCACATGAAAGTCACAAATCCCATCTTTCTGACAGTGTGTTTTGATCGTTACTGGTCCTGGAAAGGCTGCATAATTATAGCACTTTAAAATTGGACTTTTCATACACCCTTTATATTTCTACCAGAACCTGGTGCTCAGTTGTGTTTCTTCACAGTAACAATCAGATTTTATGTTCTTTCAAATCTAGAAATAAAGCGAGCATCTTCTTATTGTTTCTGCATGACTGGTGTCACGGTGATTTCTTGGCTTCATTATGTTGTAAAGTGGGAACGGCTACATGTGTTCTGTTCTTAATTGGAACCTTCATCTTAAGAAAATAAATCCTTTTGGGAACAAAGTCCCTCATGTGCTCAGAGAGAGAAGCAGAGAGGCCTGCCCTTAGACACCTTCGCTTAGACTGTGTAAAAAACAAACAAACTGCAAGGCCCCAGCAGAGTACCATGCTAATGTTACGCTGTGGAAGTGTAACACGGCGGGGCTAGATGAACGTGTGCGTGATGCAGTGCTAATCATCTGATCCACGAGCGCTCATCTGCTGTTGGAGCTCTCTGCCCTAAAATGAGGAGATGTGGTCCATTACACATCCCTGCTAATCCTCCCATCACTGCCGCTTATAAGCATCCTAATCCACACACTCAGATGAGCCAGCTGTGGGCTTTCCACCTCAGCTCTGTGCACCAAAGGGTCAAAGCTGGAGCAGCCCAGCGCTTATTGGACACGATCCTATTGCTAGCAGGGGGATGTCAAAACACTTCACAGAAAATACTCTGAAGCCATTGTGGGAAAAACAGGGGAAAAAAGGAAAGACATTTCTGTATTAGATGGTGGGAATTTTTCTGCCTTTTTATTGTTTGTCTATTACTTATTTAGTCTGGTGTGGTATAAATGGCTTTGCGGGGAGGTCTTTTATAGTTAAAAGTCCAAAATGTATCCCCTCCTTCACATTTTTCAAAACTATCCAGTGGGCCTGATTGGAGTCTTTACCAGGGCTGGTTCTAACCCCTGGGCTTTATGTTTGACACCGCCGGTCACCCCTGAGTCCACACAAACTGCCCTGAAAACATGAAGACATTTCGATGCTTGCATATTAGATGTAGTGTATCACAGAAATAAAGTTTTTCATTTGCATAGTGATTCAAACTAGATCATAATAGTAAGACCATATTTTATTCATAGTTTTATGGAAAATGTGTGCAAAGTCATGTCCAAAATAATAAAATTGATTTGTGTCAGACAAAACCCTTAGAAAACATTTCTATAATTCATTTGGAAGCATTTTCCCTACAGCTGCTTGGAATTACTATTATTATTAGTTTGGACAAGAGAAGTTTTTAACTGATTAAACATATGAAGGCATTTTTATAATGCAATACAGCTGAGAGAAAATAAATGGGGTTTAATTGTTTAATATTAGAATTTAAAAACTGAAAAATGCAAATAAATCTCCACTTTGTAGGCTCGTATTTATCTTTCTGGTATGTGTGACGGTGGTAATTGGTTTTTGGTTTGTGGAACTTTTTTTTTATCTTCCCATAGAACACACTATACACTCATAATAGAGTTGTCGGGCTCAGCTGCGAGGCTTATCTTGATTTCAGAGTTAAATGGCAGGAGAGGTTTAGTGCCAGCTGGGAAACATTGCTCTGAGGCTGAGTGCAGGAATTAGTCTCTCTCATTGGGTCCTCAGGTGTGTGGTGCAGTTATGTATATAGAGTATTTGCTCTAATATTCATACGGTGAAGTAAAAAGGCTGGTTTTCTAATTAAATCCTCTCTTACCGATAAAGAAAGAATGCCAGTCGGATCCACAGAAAAGGATTTTCCACTTACGCACGATGTATTTGTGTCTGCTTTAAAACCTTTTTACTCTACAGAGATAATGAAAATCCACCAGTCAAAACATGGCTAATGAGAAGTACAACCAGAGACTTTTCTATTAAAATTTTTCTTTCTAAATGTGAGAAAAAAAAATAAAGATTTGCTGATATTTGTTTGAAATATACTTAAAACATGTTTTTGTATTACTATATCAGAAAAGCCTTTTTTATGTATCTATAGCACACGGATCAGGGTCAGCCATGTGCTGTGGATCATCGTGTGTATGTGTGCTGCAATAACAAAGGAGGAAAAGAGCTAGCACACACCTAAAACATTACTGTAAAGAGGACGGGGTGTGTTTGTGTGTGTGGGAGTGTGTGAAGATTGTGGAACAGCTGATAGTTACTAAAGATGGCCTCCCAAACAACTTCACATTAGGTGGTAAAATGTGTGCGAATGCTTTGAGTTTAGAACGAGCAGCATCCCGAGGAAGTCATTATTAAAAACATGGTGTTGTTAAAGCATAACAAAAAACACAACATTTAACTATCAATATTAGGGCAGCTCATTCAGACAACTTTACACCAAGCATGGCATTTCCTTGGGTCCCCAACCGTACACCTGCTAAGTGTGAAGAAAAGAGGATGAGCAGTTGTCAACAAAAGCGGAGTACAGGCGCACACATAGAGACTAATTCCTCTATAGTGAGAGGTTTTCTTATCAGTGTAAAAGACAATGTTTTTCTCAGTACTGTTGGATTTGGCTCTAATTGAAAAATAGCAGTGGCATACAAGCTCTCAGTCAGGTTCTAATATGCAGGATGTAACTGAAACAATTTGAATCTCATGCAAAATGATGCCGTCTCATTCATACGACTGTTTGTTTGTTTGGGCTTTTTCTGCAGGGATCCTGCTCTCTGCCTGTTAGGCCTTATTTTCTTCTTATGTTGCTTATTAGGTGGTATCTGGGCTGCAGCCTCTGTGCAGTGATTGTGTAGTCACTGGGCAAGAAGAGTGTGCAGGGTTTGAATGCAGGTCTCTATGAAAACACAACAACTAGGTTACGGTTTAGCTTCAGGCCTCCCTGTTTTCTCACCTGTGAACTATGTTTTTAGGTTGTGTTTACACAAAATCCAAGACCTTCCTGTGGGTTTATGTTCAAGGAGTTGAACATAAACAGGTGTTTTGTTTCGTTTTGTTTTGTTTAAAACTTACAAAGGTTGTGCAGTCGCACTTTTTTTCAACTGAGAAATATGCCAGAATTTCCCATTTTTCTCTCAAGCAGACCTTGAAAAACTCAGCCCACTCATTACAAGAGGAACTAAATAAGAAATCTTATTTTTACAGGAATTTAAATGTTGAAAGCTTTGTCCACTGCTGCATTCACCCTTTTTTCTGTGCCTCTAAAGTATCTGCCACTGTGCACTGACTTGTGTAAAGCACTTTTAAAACATGGGTAAGCTATTAAGAATTGAAACTTGACTTTAAGAACATTTTAACAAGAATACACTGAGAAGTGGGTGAGGGAAAACTGAAGCAAAATAAAGCAAATCAACACTCTGTTTTATAATGGAAAATTAAGCGCACAGGTGAAACACAATGACATGGAACTGTATTCACAAACTTACTGCAACGGGGACCGGTCATATCTGACAAATAGGCTCAGTCATCCAGGTTTTCCAGGATTTAACTGTTATACCCAGAATGCCAGTTTGTGCTCTCTGTTTGGGGGTTAAAGGTTTGTAGTTCCATAGGTTTGATTTCCAGCTCCTCCAGTGTCCATATTAAAGATCTTCAATAAGATGCTATACAATATAAATACAGCCCATTTACCACACCACGTACAAATCAGGAGCCTCTGATTCTCTCCTGGTTCCTGTGCCCAGCCACTACTGTCGGGTACACGTCATAAAACATGATCTAATCTGAAAGATAGATGGATGTGGATTCAGTTTTTTTACTTTTTCAGGACTTTTGTTTGTTTGTATTTTTTTCGCCTCCTGGTATCACAGCTCAGTCCGTTCATAGCAGCCACAGTGGGTTTGTTTTGTCACAGTGTGATAGCGGCAGGGGGGTGGTATCATGCGAAAAAGTGACGTCAGTGCATCTTTCGGCTACAGTGAGTCATCTCCCATCATCTGGTCATAAAGACATGACACATTGAGGGAAGAAACGACATTTGAAGTTGATCTTACCAACTGCTGCAAGCAAACAAAAAGTAAAAATCTGCTTTACTTGAATTTTTGAAAGGAAAAAATAAAATATTATTATTAGCCGCTTAAAACATATACTGATGTCGTTGAGTTTAGATGAAAAGATGAACTGTGTGTAGTTTGTTACGGCGTGAAATAATCACAGGAATATTTAATTGCATGAAGTTGACTGATTGAGCAAAAAGTAAAAAGAGCAGTATATATGAAAATAACTCCGCTACAATAAAATAATGTGATCTGACAAAACTACATGAAAGCAGGTTTTTGTATTGGTGTAAGTGACAGCTAATGGTTTATTTTAAAGTTCTAGAAATTGATCCACGAGGACCCCAGCAACTGTTGTGATTACTTGCATTTTTTCTGATCAGTTCAATTTGATTTGTATAACATCTGTGTCTCACGCTGCTGCGCTGTGTCCTTTCTGTTTTCTAGAACATGAGTGATGCCATGGCAGTGTTGCATAAGCTGCAGACAGGTCTAGACGTGAATGTGAAGTTCACCGGGGTGCGAGTCTTTGAGTACACCCCAGAATGCATTGTGTTTGATCTGCTGGACATCCCTCTTTACCACGGCTGGCTGGTTGACCCCCAGGTGAGATGGATCTTATTTTGCCTTTACTGCCGTAGAAATCGGCCCGTTTTCTTTTTCTTCTTTTTTTATCTTCAACATAATATGAATACTCTCAGTTTTGTGTTTTTTTTTTTGTTTTGTTTTTTTTTCTCCACACATATACGTTGGACGTTGAATTCATTTTAGTTGTAGTCCAATTAAGTAGTCTTGTTCTAACTTATTACTGCAAATTGTAGCCTCAATTTTCAGTTCTTAGCTAACAGGAGCAGCACCTGGGTCTTCTGCTGCTGTAGCCCATCTGCTTCAAGGTTTTACATGCTGTGCATTAAACGATGCTCTTCTGCATACATTGGGTGTAATGAATGGTTAGTTGAGGTAGTTTTGCCTTCCTATCATATTGAAGACATTTTCAGCTAGAGAACTGCAGGTCCGAGGATATTTTCTCTTTTTCAGGCTTGTAAACCTCGAGATAGTTGTGTGGGAACATCTCAGTAATTTAACACTTCCTGAAATACTCACATCAGCCCATCTGCCACAACCACAGTCACTTAAATCACCTTTTATTCCCATTCTGATGCTCAGTTTGAACTTCAGCACATCCTCTTTCATGTTCACATGTCTCCATGTATTGACTTGCCCCCTTTTTTGTTTTTTAATCTGTGCTTTATTCTAACATCTCATACAGTGCAGCATCATTTTCAAGCAGTTTTACATTTCGACAGGTCATGTTTTTCTTTATTTGCATGCCACATGACTTTACATCCTCGATATGACGCTTTAAAAATTAATGTCAAAACAAGAGCATAAAAACAAATTGTTCTGATTAACCCCACAAACAGGGAGGAAATTAATAAATGATTAAACAAAAAAATGTGCCAAAAAGAATAGAAAGAGATGTGGATTGAAGCACCTTGTTGTAATTATAAGGCCATTGCAGAGTTAAAAAGCTTTATAAAACAGAGATTTTGTAGCTTCAATGACTTTTAGCTAATTTTATATGTTTGCATGCTTTTACTTCCATATGTTTTGTGGTGGTGGATTAAGCTTTAGAAACCAATTTATAATACATTCAGTGGGGGCACCTGGAGCACAAAGACTTTAGTCTTAGGGTGTTATTATTAGATTTGTGAAAAGAAAAAAAATAATGTTAAAAATGATTGGATAAAAGAAATGACAATTAAAAAGATGAACAAGAATGTTTTTCATTTGGTTTTAAACTCGTCCAATATGTGTGCCAACATTATCAGAGCACGATGTGGTTGCTTGTTCCAGCAGCGTCTCCAGTATCAGGGGCGAGTCGGAGAACAATCATTTGTTCTGCTTCAGAGGACCTGAGAGGTTGAGTTGGTTCATGGCTTAGGAGCCTGTCAGAGAGAGGAGGAGGTCTCCAACCTTTAAAAAAAATGAGCCATCCACTATAACGCATGCACCTTAACAGAAAGCTCTTTATTCTGGACATGAACAGAAATGAACAGAAACTTTTTGGGGAGCTGCTGTCATAAATTTTCTTTTGGTTTTTCTGCAGCTTTTCGTAAAACAACATCAAAGCTTGTTGAATGTTCTTTCCCACACTTTTTATCTTTGTTTACAGATGCATGATATTGTAAAGGCAGTGGGCAATTGCAGCTATAACCAGCTGGTCGAAAAGATAATATCCTGCAAACAGTCAGACAACAGTGAGCTGGCAGGAGAAGGTAAGTGCTTTCTCTACTCTCCTGATCTGCCCGACTGCTTTCTAGTCTCCCATTTCTTCTCTTTTGATCCTGTGTACTTGAAGCTGGTGAGAAAAGAGAAAAGTTGTACATTTTAGTAAAATAATAAAAAGATTTTTCTTTTTTTTTTCTTTAAAAAAACAAAAAAATGTGAAACATTTTTTTGTTGGCATTACATTAGACATGCTTCCCCAGAAAACCACAGACTGAGTTTAAACAAAAACCAGGACATACTTGTGACTACTCATCAAATGACCTATTTCCTCGGCTCACAGCGTTCCTACCAGCTGTCTGTAACTTCTCAACTAAATATTTGCTCAATCAACACTGAGCTTCCTAAGTAGTTGTCAGCTGGGCTGCTACCACATCGACACATCACCGCATTAGTCGATGTCCCGATATGGTTCATTTAATTATCTTGGACAGAGATTAAATTCTGAGAAAACTGAGTTTTGTGTAAAGTTGATTAAATCTTTAAAAGATTCATTCACAATCTAGGGTAGAGTGTTTCTCAGTGGTAGCATTCCACTGATTTTGAGTTTTGAATGCTGCTCTGTTGTACAGATGTCAAATGTGACTGTAAAGGTTGCCAGTTCGAGCAGAGAGTCAGAGTTGCTCAGAGTGAGGATAGACATTACAGCAGAATTTCCACAAAGCTTTCCAAGTAGCGACCTGTGTTCATGAATGAACTGGGATTGCTTGATTGGAGTCCAGGCGACTCATCCAAGTGGTAGCTCAATGACAAAAATAGCTTTTATGGGATCTAGCACGTAAAGCTAATCAAAACAAAGGAACTAAAATTTATAGTCACCTAAATCTGCTTTATATTCCCCAAGGAATTTAAATCAATTAAAAGTCATCAGTGTTTCTTCATTTTCTAATCTAACTTCATTTAATTTTCTGTTTTGTGTTTTTTTTCTCTTCTCTCTCATTAGGCATCGTAGCAGAGCAGTTTTTAAACAGCACAGCCACCCAGCTGACTTACCATGGACTGTGTGAGCTCACATCTACGGTACAGGAGGGAGAGCTCTGCGTCTTTTTCAGGAATAATCACTTCAGCACCATGATCAAGTACAAGGTAAAACTACCAAAAAAGTAACAGCATATTTGCTCTGACTGTGAACCTTATTGATGTAACTTGCATTTAATATATTTTCCTGATCAAGACGGCATTTGGCAACCTTCACTGGGCTTTATTTGGTTCACTCCAAGAATGAAAGGTCATCATTCCTCCATGCTGTTTCCTCTTTCATCTACAGTAAATGAAAACCTCTGCGCCATCAATGAAATAGTGAAAAACGACTATTCAGAAGAGTAATACTACGTAAGTTATCAGGTAGCCTCACTACTACCTGATAACTCTTAATGGCAAGTTTTGATACCTTAGTATATATCAATAAAGACAAGGTTTGACGATTTTTCCAAGGGTAGTTGCATAGACAGAGACCACCCTGTCGACACCCAGTCGTTCTGTTCCATAAGCAGGTCTGGAATATGACAGAAACTGCTCAGCTCAGAAAAGAGCTTCAAGAGTTACTCTTAGTATGCTTTAAAGGGGTAAAGAGTTGAGATTTATGTAAGAAGCCACTGCTACATTGCAACAGCTTAAATGGGTCAGGACGTCATGATACCATCTGTCCCTCTAGCAGCAACAAGTCTTGCAGCCCTTTAAATGTCAGTTGTTGTAGATTGTATGTGATATATGAACACAAAGTATAATCGTAAAACGATTAAAATAACGTAAAAATAATATAACGTGTTTTTTTTTTTTTTTCTTCAATCGAGGTGCAATTGGTTGCACAGAGGATGTTCACCTGGGAGAGCAGTGTCCAAATGACCTAGTGGGAGGGGCTACACAACATGCATAACAAACCTACTGAAGTGTTAATAAGTTACAGTTGAGCTCACAGAAAACAGCTCAACCACTTTCTTGTTTCTGATGAGTAGTTCTTTTGCCTTTAAGTGGCATCTGTGTAGTTAATGATATGCTTTAATATATTCATCAGTCTGAAGAAAGCTGTTTATTTATGTGTACATAACATTAGACACCACATTCACAGTGACCCTAAGAGGGTCATTGCTTACCATATATCTGCAGCAGGGAATAACCTTTCCTGTTATCCACGGAAGGGGAAGTGAGTGTCTGTTCTTTCATTTTGAATAGTACACTTGTTGCCAATATAAGCAAAGCAGTGCATGTGTGTGCCCAACAACCATCAGACAAAGCATAATAACAGCCCATGGTCTCTTGTAATCACTCCAAAGCAGACCTTTGCATGAACTTGTACACATACATGCTAAACAGCCTTATTTATCTGTGAAGACTGTATGTGTAGGGTCTAGCATGTGATTTAATCTGAACACTGGCACGTTGTTTTTATTCTTCATAAATAATTCTCCTTCAAATAATTAATATGGGGATCCGAGGAAGGGGATCAGATAAATACCGAAGCACTTTATGTCCGACATCAAAAGAGTTAATCCTGTGAAAGAGTTTATTATTATAGAACAATCAACATTTCCTCAACTTAATATTTTGTAACCAAACTCATTATAATAATAATCATAATTATAAGGAAAATAACAATAAGAGTAATAATATAACTTTGTCTGTCTACATACTCGTTCCATGATCCAAAATTCAACAACCACACTGGCACACAGGCACATCTTAGGCCTCTGAAGGTTCTTATCTAGATTACATATTATCTCTCCATGTTACCTAGCAACCACCTAGCAACAGACTAAAGTGACCCATTTTTAACTTTAACTAATGCAACTGTAAAACCTTATAAAAGAATCATATTTTAATGTTACAACAGTAACTATTAGTAACATCTAATAGCCTCAAAACGTTAAAATTATGTAATTTTTTTTTACACCATCATGTTGCCTGGCAACCACTTAACAGTGGCCTAAGGTGACATTTATATGGTAAATCAAATCAAATCACTTTTATTGTCACATCACATGTGCAGGTACATTGGTACAGCACAAGCGAGTGAAATTCTTGTGTGTGAGCTTCACAAGCAACAGAGTTGTGCAAAATACAATAACATAAACAGGCAAAATATACGAATGGCTAAATCTGAAACTAATAAATATATGTACAATATATAATAGTATATGCAAAAAAAAAAATTTCTGGATGTGTATACTAAATGTTTTTCTACGTGTGTGTGTGTGTGTGTGTGTGTGTGTGTGTGTGCGTGTGTGTGTGTGTGTGTGTGTGTGTGTGTGTGTGTGTGTGTGTGTGTGTGTGTGTGTATACACATATTTTACAAATTAAATAGAGTCAACAATAAATAAAATATATAAAAATATACAGAGTTGAGACATGTGCAAAACAGTGGCATTAGTGTACAGTGTGTAGTGCATAATGTTGAAGTTCCAGTAGTGAAGGTGAAGTGTCTATGACGTGTTCAGCAGTCTGATGGCCTGATGGCCTGTAAAAGCTGGGGTCCTGAGTAGGGATGGGTATCGTTTAGGTTTTATCCGATACCAGTGCCAAATCGATACTTTTGAAATGATGCCGGTGCACGAACCGGTGCTTAAAGAATGGAGAACACAAACTTTGTCCAAAAACCTCCTATGTTTTTATTTTTAGCAGTCTCTTTTTTTTCTGCAAAATGATAAGCACGGTCCAGCCCTACACACGGAGCGATCCGAGCTAACTCGCTAATGGAGATTTGCCACACCCGCAGTAGATGTGCTCTGTGTGAGGTCTCGCAGCAAGCTATCAAATACGGTACATTTGATAGCTTTTTAAAAAATGCTATGCGTCGCCAGGTGTTTCATCAGATTCGAGGTGTTACCTCCTTTGCACAGTATCAGCTTAAAGCACTTGTTGCAGGCTGCTGAGTTTGCATCTTTTGCTGTGAAGTACAGCCAGACTTGTGACCGCTTCGCCTTGGGCATTTTTAATCTGTAGCTCTGCTCTAAAAGAACGTACGTACCTGGGCCCGCCTACTGTACTTGGAAAGGTAAAATGATCGGCTAGAATCCAAAGTGTATGACATCTCGGGGAGAAAAAAAAAGCACCGAAATGTGCGCTGCTTTTCGGTCTGGTTACTACCGTTTATGTCAGAACCGGTGCCATAATGGCACCGGATATCGGTACCCATCCTTGTCCTGAGTCCTGTAAATCAGTTTGCCAACACCACCAACAGACCAACTAATATTGTGGCATTGGCATGTATTATTAATAATGATCATTTAAATGATGAAAATAGAAAATGGTAGACAATAATCTCTGGCTCCACAAAGCTGATAAATTCTGGAACTGAGACTGCTTACTTTGACCTTCAGCGCTATCACATTGTCCAAATCTGACAAATAACCTTTGAAAGTCCTTCACCTCCTTTGTGGTAATAACAAATACACATTGTACTAACAGCATGTTTGTATACACTGATAAGATGTGTGTAATCTGTGTGTGTTGTTTCCCAGGGCCAGCTGTACCTTCTGGTTACAGACCAAGGTTTCCTGACGGAGGAGAAGGTTGTCTGGGAAAGTCTGCACAACGTTGACGGCGACGGCAATTTCTGCGATTCGGAGTTCAGGTTGCGGCCTCCTTCTGATCCAGAGACTGTATACCGTGGCCAGCAGGATCAGATAGACCAGGTCTGAGCACTGATGCAGGCAAGACTAGCAGAACCAGTAACAATTCCCGTCCAGACCGTGATGTGTTTAAATGTGTTGTGCTTTTCACACCATCAGTGTGACACAAAGTAACGTTTTGGTTTGGTTTTTTTTTTAGCTGCTTTAAAGCATTGGCCTCAATGAAACACAACACCAGTTCCCATGAGACACAGAATTATCGAAGTGAATAGACACGGGAAATGAAGCCAAAGAAATAAACTCTGCGTCAACCCAGGCTAAAAAAAAATATAATGGAAACTTCTTAAATAATAAATGTGTTGTAGCTCCCAGTGCAAATCACATACAGGGCAGCCTGAATAGCACCGGGCAAGGCTGCATGGCACCTTGCCCCCCTCTAATGCATGCTTCACTGTGGTCCCTATCAATGCATTGTGTTTGTCTGTGATGCTCTTTTACCTGTTTCACAGCTGTCTTCTTCTCGGTGGACCAAAATAGATTGAACACAGATTTTCTGCCTCGCTCCCACACATGCACCAATGAGACATGAACAGAGGGGCTATTACTTTTTATTCTTCTTGCTTACTCAGGTCTAGCACTCTTTATCAGCAAAACTGGTTTTGTAAGAAAACTGTATTTTATGGACGACTCATGACTTCAGTTAGATGAAG
Source organism: Rhamphochromis longiceps (assembly GCF_057381845.1). Taxonomy (NCBI): domain Eukaryota; kingdom Metazoa; phylum Chordata; class Actinopteri; order Cichliformes; family Cichlidae; genus Rhamphochromis; species Rhamphochromis longiceps. Next base: position 19,631,787 of record NC_140557.1, read on the forward strand.
AAAAAAATTCACCATCTTTACAGCGACACTGTGCATAGCATAGACAAGGAAACACTTTAGATAATGCACTCTGACAAAGTAGACGACAGACACAGTTGTTTCTCCGAATAAGGAAAAACTTGAGGCTTGTGACCAACTGTTCAATAACCATAACACAGTATTTGATGGATTTAAGCGTTGCAGTGATAGATTTGCTCATAGGTGATTCTTTCTCCACCTTTATATGTGTGTTCATGTCTGTTATCAGGATTATCTGATGGCGCTGTCACTGCAGCAGGAGCAGCAAAGCCAGGACTTACAGTGGGAACAACTCCCAGAAGGCATCAGTGATCTAGAGTTGGCGAAAAAGCTTCAGGAGGAAGAGGACCGACGAGCCTCCCAGTACTACCAGGAGCAAGAGCAGGAGCAGGCGGCGGTGGCAGCAGCAGCACACGCACAGGTAGGGAGGGTGGGAGATAGGGAGATAGCAGGTAAGAAAGGAGGTAATTTTATGAACCACGGAGGGTAAAGTTTGCCTTTTGGAAACGGAAAGATGTCTGCATCAGAGAGCGGAATTACAAAGGAGGAACTGATGATGAAAAGGGGAAGGTGATAGCAAATAATCATCCTTTTTCTCCTTAATTTGTGTGAGCAGAGTATAAAATTCAGAAAGTGGACAAAAAGAAATAAAACAGAGAACAGGAGATAAAAGTAAAACTCTTCAGTTTTATTCACATCAGTTTCTTTATACAGCTTTTCTCCTTTTTTACATTTTTCTTCCGGCTGCTCCTTTTAGGGGTCGCCCAAGTGGAGCATCTCTCTCCATCACACCCTATCCCTAGCGTCCTCTTCTATCACCAACCCTCTGCATGTGCTCCTTCATTGCATCCATTTATCTTCCCTGTGCTCTTTTCTCTTGTCCTCCAGCCTGGCAGCTCCATCTTCTACATCCTTTGTCGAAAATATCCCCTATCCCTGCTCTGCACATGTCCAAACCATCTCAGCCTCGCTCGTCTTTGTCTAAAAATTCACATTTTTGTTGTTGTTATTCACGAATTTTCAATTGACTGTTTTACAAAAAAAGCAGATATAACGTTCTGGAAGGAAAGAGAGGGTAAAGTAAAATGTAAAAGTGAAATTAGCCAAATGTGGCATAATATTTGGATGTAAATGATGTGATATTTAAAATCTCCATATATCAGTATCATTTCAGAAATGTTGAAGAAGAGGTCAGAGGTCCAAAGTACATGATATACCCATCTAACATTCCCAGTGTGCCTATATGTCATTAATACAAACAATTGCAGTGAGAGATGCAGTTTTAAATAACTCTATATATCATTACTACTTTGACCATCAGATCAATCTATTCACTTTGAAGGAGAGGTCAGAGGTCAAGTGTGATATATAATAGATTGCTATATGTTGACAAGACACACACTTGTAAGAATCACAGTTTCTAAGGCTTTTTCTCAGTTTTCAACCAATCAAATTATGAAGTTGACCTTGAAAACCTTGGTGGATGTAAGCCAACTATTAATGGATTGCGACCCCCCCACCCCCGTACACCACTAAAAAGATTGATCAGGATTCATTCAAATCTTTTTAAGCTATTATGTTCATACACGCTACCAAGTACCTCCTTGGCTGAGGTAATTACTGTGAATCACTCTTGCCGTAAGTAACACTGACACACATGGCCAAAGTTTCATGAGGACACGTCTTAACGTCCTGCAGGGTGTCAGGACAATCAGATTATGATAATTTTTCCATGTTTACCACACAGCATTAAACACATTCATACTATGTGTTCAACATGAAGTCAATATGTCATAAAATGAAAATCAAACAGAATAGGTCATCTTAAATTCTAAATATGTTTTACTTTAGGGATCTGTCTGCATGGGTTAGGTGTGGATGGTGTTTGTCTTTGTGTCCTGTACCTGGTGGTAAATGCACCGTACTGTATGATTATTCTCACATCAGTGCGAATTACAGACTTGAAAGAGCTCACAGAGCGACCACGTTCAACCTGAATGCGTCATGTGTTTGCATTCTCATGATCACCTGCCTGGTAGAGTCCTGTTAAAGTTCAGGACTGCAGTGCATGTGTGAAATAGCTTTAGTTTACCTCTCAAAGTCTGTGTAATTAATTCCAGAGAGAGATTAATTTTTGGTTGATCATTTCTTGCCACAGTTTTTCAACAAATACAAACAAAGCTGTAAATTTCTACTCTTTTGCTGTCCTGTTCGGGAAGGAGGGCCAGCAGGATGCTGCCGAGGGGGCCGAGACGGACAGAGGTGGTCCAGGAGCAGGGGGAGCAGCAGCCAGCGGTGGCGTAGCAGCACCGGCTGGAGCCACACCCAGCCCGGGGAAACAGTCATCTAGTGGGGAGCGTAAAAACAAGAAAGAATCAAAAGATAAAGACAAATGTGTTATTTTGTAACATATAGCTGTCTGCGTGAGTGTGCATGTGAGTGTTTTGTGCATTTGCTTATCTGTGAGAAAGGGGACAGAGTTTTTTCTCCATGGACTGGACACACACAACGCACAGCCCCCACTTGATGGCAAACAAGGGAAGGAGACGATTGAGGAGAGATGTGACTAACAGAGGATTTGCTGTTCCCAAACCACTGGTGCCTGCTATCCTCTATCCTCAGTGGAACCTGGACATCAGAGGAAGGGGCAAAACAACAACTACTACCCCTTCTCTTTCTTAGAGTCCGCCAAACTTTGTTACAAGTTGCACACTATATTTGTGAAGGGAGGGAGGGGGGTCAAGTTTACCTGGGGATGGTGTATTTTATAGCCAACGACATAATCCGAAGAAACACAATCTCACCCTCTCACATTCTCTTCTTTTACAAAACTTAACTCACTTTGGTCATTTTTTTCAGTAGTGCAGCTTATAAGCTTTTTTGTATGCGTCAATATTTACAAAACATATATAGCCATTGATGCCAACATTCACATTTTATTTATCTGAGTAACCTGTAGCTTTGGGAGAGGTTCTATGTTTTTTTCTTTTTTGTTCCTTTTCTCGCAGTCTAAAGGGAAGTCGATGTAACGCCACTCGTGTCCCCTCTGAAACACTACATACTAAGGGTTAATTAGCTGCCAGATACTGTAGCTATGTTACAACACTCATCACAGCTTGCCCTGTTCAGATTTGCCTTACCAGAGTATGGCAGTGTTGTATTCTGCTCTGTCTGAATGTGTATGTGCAGTAAACGTGTGCTACTTTGGTATAAACGTGTCATTTACTGAGCATCACTGATGTAACAAGATTGCTTTTTTTTTTTTTTTTTTTTTTTTTTTTGTATGCTGCATCAGTTAAGCTACACATTTGGGACATTTTGTGTCTTTTTTGTTGTGATTCTGTTTCACAAAAACAAGATTTGGGACAGGAAAACTGAAGATTACGTTGGCACGTTATGTCTGAATCTGATGTTTCTGAGACGCGCCTATCTTTCGGCAGATTAGGTTTGCGTTCGATGGCACCTAGTTTAGAGTGAGCGGTAGTTTGAAAGTCTGTTCTGACAGCTTCCTGTAGAGCGTATGTGTCTGTGTGTGTGGAGACACTGTTAGAATCAGGGCTTTGAATTCAGTAATCCACATACATTTCTCTGAACAACGGAGGTCCTTTTATTAACATATAAATTGGACTCCAAATATGTGACATCAGGATATACAATATAATAGAGTCAGATTTAACAGCAGGCCGATAGTATCCTATGATATTAGCCATTTGACAGTTTGTCAATATCGGCAATCATAGTGGCCAATAAATGTAAACTAATAAAGTAAAGAAGAGATGGGAGAAACACCCTTCAGCTATTTTATGAGTGTTGATGTTGCATACTTTGTCCACCAGAGGGCACTTTGCAACTTCCTTGTTGGCAACACAAGTGTTTGGAACCCAAACGACTGCCGGCTAATCCGAGCAGAGTCGACCATAAACGAGAAAATGAAAATAAAACTAAAAAATAACAAATGTTACGGAAATCTGTTTGTTTTGTGGCTAATTTATTATAAAATCAGATTTTTAAATCAAATATCGGTATCTGTATATATCAGGCTCTACAAGATCATTTTCTGCTTTGAATTTTTCTCCCATTGTTCTCCACAGTTCTCCCTTTCCTAGCCCCTTCTTAGTCAGCTTCAGAGAAGACTAATTTTATCAGATATTTATGAACATTCAGGCCCAAAGTTCGCAGACAGAGCTGTCTTTGGAGGTTGTAGGAAATTCTGTGGTATCACCTTTAAACTTTTGTGCATTTTCACTGCGGCGCTGCGCATGCAGACACATGATGTACATATTTATCTAACCCATTCTTATAATTTAGCTAGTGGTTTGTGCCATTATTATACCATGGGACTGCCTCCTGACAAACTTTTTCTATCTACACATTCCAGTCGGATTCCTTGACTCGAGCCTTCTGCTAGAGACTGAGGGAGACAGTTGGCGTAGGAGGTCTTTGCAGCGCTTGTAAAGTGGTCTCCATTATTTTGTTGAGTGAGAAGAAAATTCTCTGTCAGGACAGCAGGCTACCTACTGTGTGGGAAACCTTTCTTACGAGCTTTGTGTGATGGCTGGAGTTTGTGCTCCCCATTTGTTTCTTTGGCCCTAGCAAGGCTATGTTTTGTATATATATACATAACTACAGTTGAATATATAACGCCTTACAGCATTTCAGCATATTTTATAGGACAAAAGGAAACAGGCGTATTACTAGAATGAGACAATCCATACATTTTTCACGTAAACGTCAGAACTTCTCTCAGGCCTTTTTTGATGGGACATATCCTCGGGTGTCTTTTCAGATGTTAATGTTTCTAATGACACGGTTCCTCGGCCTGAAGTCACTATCTCAGTCGCAACTTTTAAGCATCCGTTATATGTACACACCACACAACTATTAGGACACTTTGAAGGACTTGACACTAACACTGTTATTGACAGCTGAATTCATTCAAATAACAGTAAAAAGCAATGGACTGGCTGGTCCTGGTGAAAAATAAAGACCTCGCTGAACAGGGTTAAGGAACATTGTTACTTCTTTGCAGATTTTTTTTTCATGCACCTTAAAGTAATAAAGTAATCAAAATTTCTCTTTAAGAAGATAGAGGGGAGGCTTTCTGATTTTTTTTTTCACCCTGTCTTGGCCCATCAACAACATGCTGATTAAACATTCCAGAGGAGATTTTTTTAAAATTAAACTTTATTTTAAAGTTGGATTTGATTTTGAAGATTTTTATGTGGGTCTTTGTTTGAATACAGCGTGAAGTTACCTAAATGCCACAGATTTTTACTATTGTTTCAGATTTACTACTGTGCATCCGCTTGCTACTCTTAGTCATTATCACCTGAATTAAGTATTTTTGTTGTAATGTGTTTGGTTTCACCCTACTTCCTATGATGAATTGATCAGAAGGATATTGTGTGTTTAATGTCTCAAAGTGGTCTCTTGTATGCCTTGTAAAAGTGATGGTGGGGTAAATGCTGTAAAATTAGTATTTTGACAAGGTGATCGTTGAACATATAGTTGTTGTAATTGGTTTTGCACTGTTACATTGATATGCACTAACAGAAAAAAAAACATACCTCATTTTCTACGGAACACAAATTGTGCAAGAGTGCTATTGTTCTTTTGGGTACCTTAAAAAAAGTAAATAATGGCCAAAATAATAATTCTTAGTAGCAGTTGCTCTTAAGCCAGCTAAATAATACGAATTTGTAAAAGTATGAAAGGGCTGATTAAATGTTTTGGCTTAAAATGAAAGGATACATCTGTTACAAGGAGCCACTCTGTTTCCAGAAATGGCGGGATGTTATGCAAAATGTAAAAATAGACAAAACATACAACTTTGCAGAGAGATATGGAAGCTTGTTTCAGCCACTGAAAAAGGAGCCATTCGTAGTTCATAATAATCTCACAATGTTGACTTACTTTTTCAGAAGTTTGAGTTTGTAACCCCAAATTGAGAAAATAACTTGAAATTTTGACTTGGCTTAGCTAAAATTGTTTGGGATTTTTTCAGTGGCAGCAACAAGCTTCCATAGAGAAACCCTGTTTTGAACTTAAATAGAAAAACAGGCAACATATCAAATATTAAAACTGGCGTTTTTTTGTTTTGTTTTTTTTACTTTTTCTTACATATGCACATTTTGAATATGATGCCAGGAACACATTTCAAATAAATCTAAAGTCGCATTTTCTTTTCACAATGCCATGTTTTCCCCCTTTTTGAGAGATTTTGATTGTGTAAGCATTCAAATTTAGTAGCCAGACTCTCTAAAAGCAGAGCCATGCTGTTGTCACATCCCTTTCTTCCGTGTGAAACACGTTGGTCCAAAATCTGTAGATATTGTTCAGCATTAATGGGACCTTTGCAGATTAACAAATTGCTCGTGTTGCTCATGGGCCTCCGTATAATCACAGGTGCTGCTTTTTAAACAATCTGAACAGCCCCTGTCCTTTTTACTCTGGAGGACGTGGTGCCAGTGGTTTCCAGAAAGACCATTCAAACCCACGCACAGTTGTCTGCTTCGGCTCAGTCCACTATAAAATAGACCGTGGTGTTTATGGATCTTGCTGTACATGAGGTTTTTAACTTTGTGGATGCAGCATCACTGCTTGCAGAACTGTTTCAGACTCCACGCAGTGATTCCCACCATGATTATCCCTGTTTTTAAGGCAGTGCAGCCCCAGAGCCTAATGATCCTCACAGTCATTCAGTTCAGGTTTTTCCAGCCTTGTCATTTGTATTGAGAGATTTTGTCCAGATTCTCTGACTCTTGTATTGATGATGAAAATGATGAAATCACTAAATTCTGTGCAGTTATCAATAAGAGCATTTAGATGCCTATGTCCATTTTATTTATTTTTTCTTATTTGTTTGTTTGTTTTGGGGTTTTTTTTATTGTGTTGCTGGCTTCAAATTCAAAATGAGCATTAAAAAGTTGCTTAGTTATAACATATGGCGCTTTTGTAGTATTTATAATTAAATGTATGGTTTAAATTAATTTAAAGTCTTCTTGTGGTTTAATTTATATTTTTCACAGCATCCAGATGTTTTTGGAAATCGGGCCATAGCACCTTCAATAGAACTTGCTGCAATTTGATATATTCGTAGTTAGCGGTACATCTACACCAGACTCAAGTATACCAATACAAAGGCTGGAGTTATCAGCTCGGCGCTGATATTCAATTCCACTGGTATCCAATTCCATCAGCAAAAAAATGGTGTAGGTTAACCCCTAACTATTTTTTTTCCCATCAAATCCATCATTTCATTACACAATGTTCTCAAAGAAAGGCAACAGGTCAAAAGTACATACAAATGTGAAAATGCTTCATCAGGCTTGAGTGTTTTCATTAATGTAGCAGAGGGAAATGTTCATTGTTGTTGTGTGACAGATAGATCCAGAGTGCTGAGCAATCTAAGGGAGATCTTTTCTTTATTGCAATATCAAAACTCCCAGATTTTACCCTGTGATGCATGTACAGTGTGGGCTGAAAAATAAAGAGGAGTAAAAGTTCATCATCGATTACCCCAAGAAATTTTTTTTCCACTGTCCGGCCTGTTTTGTTTATATTTCGCATAAAAGAAGCAAACAAAAAGGAAAGCGTTTGTGAATATGGGAGGTTACTCATTTGTGTTGATTTCAATGTTCATGTATTTACATAAATGACCAAATAATGTATGTAGCCTTTCACATTACAGTCACATATTGTATATGGTGATATATATATAAATATATATATATAACAAAATGCCTTATAGACGAGGGACATTCAACCTGATTAGAAGTTACCAGGAAAATAAAAAACTAAGATAAGTTGTTGGTTTGTTGTCATTGCTTTGAAGTCTTAATGTCTTTTGAGAAAAGTGGAAGTTGCACCATTTCATAGCCTGTATGTGTGAAAACTGGAACTGTGAGTTGGATCATTCCACGTAAAATTAATCCATTCTGGAAAAAAGTTCCAACCTGACCACCTGAGAATCAGTTAATACAGTTTCGTATGTATTGAAGCCGTGCAAAACTTCACCTTCACACTATAAAAAATATTTTGTAAGATTGACTTGGTTACTTTTTTTTCCAGGTGGGAGGAACTGGTTATATCTGTTTGCCTTACATATGAACAAGATGTATGAAGCATAAAAGTCCAAGGACACTGTACCAGTTGGTTAGACACTGCAGTGGAATATACACTCACCAACCACATCATTAGGTACACCTGTTCAACTGTTTTCTTTTTGAAAACACCTAATTAGCCAATCGTATGGCAGCAACTCATTAGAATTAATCATTGAGACATGGTCAAAATGACCTGCTGCAGTTCTACACACAACCATCGAAAATGCCCTTTTGTGTCAGAGGTAAGACAAGAAAAGGCCAGACTGCTCTGAGCTGACAGGAAGGCAAAGGAAATAACCACTAATTAAAACCAAGTTGCAGAAGGGCACCTCTGAACAGATGACCCCTCAAACCTTCTATCCGGTCTTCCTTCTCTCATCCCAACCGGTCGCAGCAGATGGCCCCGCCCCTCCCTGAGCCTGCTTCTGTCAGAGGTTTCTTCCTGTTAAATGGGAGTTTTTCCTTCCCACTGTTGCCAAAGTGCTTGCTCATAGGGGGTCATATGATTGTTGGGTTTCTTCTCTGTATGTATTACTGTAGGGTCTACCTTACAATATAAAGCACCTTGAGGCAACTGTTGTTGTGAAATAAAATTGAACTGAAATTGAATAAATGACTAAACTAAGTTTAGTTTACTGAGTAAGTCTAAGGTTCTTATGAAAGTTCTCTAAAACATATTTTTGTAAGCAATATATGGATTTTAGTAAAGTGTTTTATGTGTTGCTTTATAAACCAGTCAACTCTCAAGATATCCACCACTTCATAATCACTGTTCTTAAAAAAAGTATGGGGGGGGGGGGGGAAACATTTACACACACACACAGAAACTTGTATTTCATTTTAAACTTCCAACTGGCAAAGCACGTACACGCACTAGCTGAGAGATCTTCACTCCCACCGCATCAACAGTTTCACGCTGAGGCCCACAAGCAAACTGATCCTGGCATGACCGAAGACTCAGCACAAAGACATTTGGCTTCTCACTCCCCCCACCCCCCCTCCTGGTAGTTGAATCAGCTTCAACCAGTTACAACAGATGTGTAATTTAAATTTAAATCCAACTACATGCATGGCAGTCCGAGGTGTGCAGTATTGGTCCAGCTCTGAAAGAATTACGAAGCTTAACGAGCTTTTAAACAAAATTTAAAAAAAAAAAAAAAAAAAAAAAAAAAAAAAAGCACTGAAATGACCGAACAAGACGAGACAGAGGCAAGATGTTGGTTTAGTCACAGTTGACACGAAGCTTACAGTCTACATACAGTATGATGTCCCCTTCAAAGGGCAGGTTTTACCCATCTTGTGCACTTTTTCAAATTCAAACTTTCTACACTGATACTTCCTGCTAGCATGAGAGAGTTCAATGATGGACACAGGATGTCTCTACAATACAAGTTTCACAAAAAGGGAAAAAAAAAAAAAAAAGCTGAAAAGCAAATGTTCAAATTTCACTGAAATAACAATGAGCAAACAACAACCATGTGTGCCCTTAAAAGCCTCGCTTACCTCCACTGAATGCCCTGCAGTTTGACCTGAAAGTCAAATTTGAGTTTAGACACACAGACCTGTCTGTGATTCAATTTGTGGCCTATGAGAGGTATTTAGCTACAATGCGGGCTCTTTTACAGTTTTATAATCATTTCTTTTACAAAAACAGGACATCCACAGCAAAAATGACTTTTCAAAAAAGATATTTCTTTTCGTCATCTGTGAAACTTCCAAATGAGTCAATTATCCCTTCATGTCGGGTTCTATAATACGCTAAAGACATATTACACAGGAAAATTGAGTGTGACGCTAGGCTACTGAAAATGTACAGAGAACACTCAATAAGAGAAGTCTTAACATCACTTGAAAACTTGTTACAAAGACTGTGCTGTACAATAAGGTTTCTAAATATTATTAAAACATGTGCACAGGGTTGTGTAATGGTAACAGCAAAACTGTCAGGAAAAAAACCCTACACTGGAGGTACACTTGTCTATACAAAATAAAATAGTGTCATCAACCTTTTGTGCACAAACGTGCCGCCAAAAGAAAAAAGAAAAAGAAAAAACAAAACGATATTCTAAAAATAAAGTTCAGAAAAGTCTTCAGATCTTCAGGAGCTTTCATGTTGCAGATTTGTGGCTGTGGTTAGAACTGCCGCGGCGTTCCTTTGAAGGTTTTGAATCCGCCCACAGTGCCGCCACTGGGGATGGAGTTGTTGGTGATCTGTACAATTCGGCTCATTCCAGACGAAGAGTGACTGCAGAAAGACAAAAAGGTCATGTCTGAGAAGGATGGAAGGGCGGCACGCTACTCTGCTTTCTCAACACGTCTCCATTATGCAGCATACCTGGAAGGCGGCATCATGGCGCTCCGAGAGTCCCCCATCCTGCGATTATCGGTAAAGCCTCCACCCTGGGAGCTTGAGCCACCGTGCCACTCCTTCCTCATTCCCTGCTCCCTGCCGTGACGTTCCACTACGACCTGGCGACCCGAGCTGAAAGGCTGCAGAGGCAAAGGAAATGCTGAATGTGTTTGGGTCTCTCACACAGAGGAAAGCCAACTCAAAATGTAAAGGTTTTCCATCGTACAGGAGGATCAGGGAAAGACATCACTCCTTTTTCAGAAGATAAACTCACCTGATCACTCATCACCATGGGTCTTCTTTCATCTCGATCATTAAAGCTCCTTTCACGGTTGATGGAGTGGCCTCCTCTGAGAGCAGGACCTGGACCGACACCTGGGCCATCCCTGCCCGATCGCTCTGCACGCATGCGCATAGGCCCGCTGCTCAGCCCAGCAAGAGATTTCAAAGAGAGATTAGCTTTCCAAAACCATCAAGCAACTAATAATGCTTAATCTTCAAACAGGAGTTTTCCTTTACCGCATATCTCCCTTATTGGAGTTTATCCCGCCGTCATTCTTCCATCCATGCCCTCCATCCCTCGGTGCGCGATTGTGCGACATGCCCGGCATTGCGCCTCTTGCTCCCATAGGGCGATCGTGCATGGGAGCGGGGCGTCTGTCGTCTCTGTCCCGGCGGTCGGTGTCCCGAAGTTCAGCGCGTGGAGGTGGTGGCGGCTCAGCTCTGCGGACCGTTTCAAAGTTTTTGTGGTAGCGATCAAAGCCGGAGCCTTCTCTGTGAGGAGCAGGCCGACTCTTCTTCACCTCAGGCTCGCCGTCAAACCGGTTTCGTCTTGGAACACAAAGAGGACCAAAATGTAATTCACCGAAAGTGCAATAAAAGCTTTCTTTGGAGTCCATAAATGATTCCAACGAATGGCATCAACATTGTGACTAGTAAACTAATGTAGTTTAAACGTGTACCTGTCATACGTGTTGGGTGGTTGGCTGGCGGTCTCGGGGAAGCGGCCTCTCTCTCGGGGAGTGAAGTTTGTAAAGCGGTTCTGCTGCCTGTTGTAGTTTGAGCCTTGATTCAAACGGGCGTCAGGCTGTATCTTCTTGTTGCCGTTCCAATAGGAGTCGTCTCGTCGACTGAAACATCGAATACAGACACTGAGTCACGAGTGCGGGACGCCACTTGTCACTCTGCAATATAGATAACACTAGCTACCACTATAAACACAACATTACGTCACAGACTTTACATATTATGTAAATGACACTCGATAACAGCGCTCCCTCTCCTAATGAAAACCAAAAACTCTCAGATTATGGTTGTGCTGCGCACACACAGACCCAATGATGATCTTTTCTGTACCGAAGTCAAACTGAACAAAATGTTACTTTTGAGAAAACAGAAGAAAAAGCTGTTAAGCTCTTCGTCAGCTGCTCAGTTTCCATTTTAAAATAAATGTAACTCATGGGTAATGATTATCCACACTCGTCTTCACATTAAAACAGCTGAGACAAAACTACATGTACCTAGAGCTGGGGATAGAACGATAACGATATGTATCGCGATATAACTTTTACTCGATAGAGAAATTAAGCTATCGCGATAGACCTCGCCGCTCTTGTCCTCTTAAAAAAAAAAAAAAAAAAAAAAAAAAGGTTGGCCGATCCAAATTAAGTAGCGCAGAGCCGAACCAATCACAGCCGCAGCTTCACGTCGCGTGACTTGTTACATACAGCACAAGTGCCAAGCCGCACGTGTGTTTGTTTGGGAAGCAGCCAGCGGGTAATGGAGGAAATGAGTGCGCCGACTAGAAAAATCAACCGAGCGTGACCGAAGAGAAAACAGATGATGGTTCCAATGCCGGAGAGATTGTCGAACGGAAGAGCCATAGAAGTTCCGTAGTGTGAAGGTATTTCGGCTATTTCAAGTCTGACAAAAAACAGAGTAGCGTGCACTGTAAATTGTGCCGAAAGCAAGTCTGGAAATACAATAAACTGGTGCATGCGTCACACTGTGCGCCACGTTATTGTTTCGGTGAAATGAATTTCTACAATACTGTTACTGTTAATTCTACTCTCTGCAGTGTTTAAATGCTTACATATACACACAGTTACTGTCCCTCCACACATACGACTCTGTTCTGCTTCTATGCCCCAGCTTTGTTTACTTTTTCCCACCGAGGCTTCTAGACTTCTGATTGGCCAACATTTCTGCACGGTTAGGAATCTAGCGCCACCTGCTGCTTTGGCATGTTCATAGCAGCGTTTTCCTTCATTTCTGCCTTTATGTGTGGACGGGATTATTTTTTAAAACGAAAACGGAAAATCTCCATTTTCAAAAATACCCGTGTACGTGTGGACGTAGCCTCAGTCTCTGACTGGAAGCGCTAATTCGTCATTCGGCTTTTGTCAGACTAAAGTAACTGTTAAAACTGTTTGAAAAGCTCAGCTATACAACAAGGAGAGATTGAGAATTTCCTTTTAGTTCTCAGTTTATTTGATATTGACAAAAGTTAGTCAGTTTTGTCTGTTCTTCTGTAAAACAAACTAAGATTTATTTTTAGAATTAATATTTTGTTTCTAAGTGGAATTGACAATTTAGTCTGTTTTGTTTGTTCTATTTTGAAACTTAAACGCTTTAGCGGCTGTCTTTTGTGTAGTTTGCAATATTTGCCTTTATTTATCTGAAAAAGTCTCATGTTCCTTAAGTACATCTACCCTGTTGAACTTATTATGAGAAATAAATATTTAAAAACAAGCTGCTGATTATTTCACATTTTACTTGTGAGCAACGGCACATTTAAATCTTACAAATATAGTTATTTGGCTTATATCGTGATATATATCGTTATCGCCTGAAATGAAAAAAAACATATCGTGATATGAAAAAATCTCATATCGCCCAGCTCTACATGTACCCGTGTTCCACTTCACGGCCTCTCTTCAGGTTGTTTCTCTTTTCTTGCTCAAAGCGAAGCTGCTCCTGCTGCCTCCGCAGTTCCTCGCGCTCACGAGCCATGCGCTCCGCTTCCTTCCTCCTTTCCTGAAAAAAATAAATACAAATTTAAACAATTAAAAATATGGCTGCGGTTACAACATTACGTTAGATTTGATTTAGATTTAAAGACGTGATAAAGCCGCTCCCATCTTCCTCAGCTCACTCTTGCCTCAACAGGTTAGCCCCCTCTATCCCTTAAGTGCTAATGAAAAAGAAGCTAATTATGCTGTTGCTGGGCAGTTTTTTTGTTGAAGCAGCAGCAAACTTTCTCACAGCTATTGGAGTTTCCCATGCATTTGCCACCACATCTCATCTATTACAAGCTTCATATTACCAAAATGTTGACAGCAGCTTTCGAGTGCCAGCTGCTAATATCAGTCAGTGCATGCAAGGGTTAGTAGACGGCCACATCTGTGACCACCATTTCTAGCCACGCTAAATGACAGCTATAACATAAAAAGTTAGTCTGATACACGTTTCACGCTGTACCTGCTCTATACGAATTCTCTCCCTCTCAAGCCTCTCCCTTTCCAAGCGCTCCCGTTCCAGTTTTTGCCTCTCCATCTCCAGTCTCTGGCGCTCCCGGAGAAGGTTCTCCCGCTCTTCACGCTCCCGCAACAGGCGGATACGCTCACGCTCCCGACGTTCATGTTCTGCAATTTCACGGCGCCTGAAGACAAACAAGACATCCCTCGCCTTGAAACTCAAACATACAGCAGCCTCAGCATTTTATAAATCTACCAAGTGTAATAACTTGTGTGCGTACTTGCGCAACTCCACGGCTCTGCGGACACGCTCCATACGAGCCATCCTTTCACGCATCCTCTGCTCCTTCTGCTCCTTGATTTTCTCAAAAGGTAAGATGTCCCGCTCCTCCCCCTTTTTCATAAAAGGTCGCATTTTATCTTTCATCATCTCCAGCTAGTAGGGAAACAGAAATTCAAGCTTGAAAAAAAATAAGAACTAAAGCACATTAATCACAAACAAACAAAAAGTATAGAGAGAACTTCATACCTCCTCGGGAGGAATCAAACTTCTTGGCCGTCTTTGAAAGTTCATGTTAACAAAAGGCTGAAAAAGTATCAAACAGAGCACATTTGTATTCATCTGAAGACAAATACACATTTAAAATGTGGTTACAATTAAGCAGAAATAATTCTTACTTTGTCAAAATACTTTCCCCTTCTGAAAGGTCTCATTTTGCCAAAACTAGACTCTCCCTTGTTGTGATCTACCACCATCATCTTGCTTGGGCTCTTTGCCCCTGTTAAAAAAACAAAAAGCAAATTATGACCACAAAGCAGCTACGTTACACTCTCCAAATCAGAGATGAGAAGAGGGCTAAAACCTACGGCCATGCTTTCTGTCATCCTTCTTTGCACCTTCGTGTCCTGAACCAGATGAAACGGAGCTGGATTTTCCGCTTCTGGCATCTTGCTTCTTGGATACGTCTTTGTCCTTTTCAGAGAGTTTATCAACTTTCTTGTCTTCTTTTTTGTAGGACGCCTGTGGCCTAAATGAGAAAAGGACAGAAAGTTAAATAGGCTTTCATACAATTACCATTAGCACTTTTTTCCGCTTCCTCCTGTCACTTACTTGTTAGTCGCCTTCATCCCGGTGGAATTGCGCTTTTCATTTGCCTTCTCCTCTGCTTCTTTCTTTGAGGGCTCCTTTTTGAATGGATCATTTTTGGCCTAAAGAAAAAAAACAAAAAAAACAAGATTAATAAAAAACAAAAAGAGTGATACAGGACCAACGTTTTATTCTATGAAGAAATGAGACATAATGCATTCAACCAACCCTTTCAACATATATCTGCTGTCCATGAAGCTCTGTGCAGTCCAGGTGGGAGATGCAGCGTGCCACCTCTGTGCTGGACGACATCGTCACCAAGCCGTAACATTTCGAACCAGGACTGCGAGCGTTCGTAACCACCTTGGCACTTAAAACCTGTTGGAAATTTTTGTTTTCTCTATAAAATTCCAAGAATATTTTTTATGCTCAAAATAAGTAACGACAACTAAGTAACCACACACACAAAAAAGACGTTATCTACCTTGCCATATTTGCCAAAAAGGTTTTTCAGATCAGCTGCTTTGGTGTTTGAAGAAAGGCCGCTCACCCAAATGTTACGAGACGAGCTGGCAGTGTTGTTGCCGCTCACAGCTCCTAATAAACATGTTTTCCAAACAGCAGTAGTATCAGAAAAACCAAAACACCACTGAATTTTTTTTTTCCCCTCTCTAAAAACATCCTTACCCTTTTCATCTTTTGCAGCTTTTCCATCTCTGTCTCTTGAAGAGCTAAAAAGCAAAAGGTTGAAACAACAAACAGGAAATGAATGACTGTAAATAACACCATGACGTAAGCTGACAGGCACACGGCTAGTAGAATAAAATAACTCGTGGTTCTGTTGAGGGGGAGAAAAAAAAAATCCTTTAGGCAAGACGTGGATCTGAACCAATGTCTCAAAGGCTTCATTGATTTTTCCAGTGGTGAGATGGGGTCAAGTTGTCAGCCAATTTATTCTCTGGACAAATGAAATCTTCGGAGGTTTGTTCAACTTCAGCGAATCATTTGGCCACAAAGGGGAAAAAACCGTCATCACAGAGACTAATGCTCTTTTACACTGCCTTGTGTAGAAACTGGAAAAGGCTTAAAAATTGCTGGAAAGGCCAAAGTAACAAAATAAGAGTCGTTCTCTCAGCTTGTGGGTAACTTCACATTTTAACCGACTTCAGAGAAATAAATCAATGCCGTAAATGGCAGGATTAGGTACATCAGTGAACATCTCCCTCATGGCAAAAAATTTTTTAAAAAATAAAAAAATATTTCTTGAGGCTACCCACAATGTTGCGTTCTTAGTGAGCTGGACTTGGTAGTAGTATCAAAGAACTGACATAGAAAGACAAACCTCTTTGCTTGACCTGATGCCCCAGTAGTGCAGGGGCCTTTCTTCCCAGAATCCTTCTCTTTATCACCCGTTTCAGCTTTCTTCGTGGCGTCTCGGCCGTCTTTCTTCATGGGCTCGCCACGGGATCCATCGTCCTTCTTACCATCTTTGTGGCCCTCCGACTCTTTCGCTTTCATGTCATCGTCTGGGCTCATCTCAGCAGAGGCCTCTGGCTCATCATTGCCCTTCTCTGCCTCTGGATCTGGAAGTTTCACATGTTTACCTGTTTCCAGGAGGTCGTCACCATCAACATCCAGAGTGATGGCATCTTCGTTTGGGATTGAGACGGATAGGTGATCCTCCTCGGCTTCTTTAGAGGAATTCATGGCTTCAGCATCCATCTCAGCCACTTCAGGCTCGACCTCTGGATCCTCATCCGCGTCTGGTTCAGCATCGGGATCGGCCTCGGGCTCAGCGTCCACCTCTGGCTCAGGCTCTGAATCAGCCTCAGCCGCCACAGCGTCTGTCTCGGGTTCAGCCTCAGAGTGAGCGAGGCTGTCCTCACAGGGTGGAGGCTTAGAATTTTCACGAATACCATCATCTGTATCAGTTACATCTGAGGGATTTAACAAGGATAAACATGGCAAAAACACAACTTTTAACATTTGACATGTCGCATGTTACTTGACCTATAAAGTAGAATAGAAAGCACATTTAGTGTTAATGGTCATCGAGGGCGTAGACACCACAGGAAGACACAAAACACACAATCTCCTTGGACATGTGGGAATATTTCCGTGCTTCTCATTTCTTGACACATGAAGTACTTCAGTATGAATTCAATTCCCGATACGTCCTACGACAAGTCATGGTCGCTCTTCAGAAAGTTCACATGTGGAGGAATGGCATCAGTTCATCTTTTGGGTTTTCTCCATTTAGGCAAAATACATTCCCGGTGGGTCAGTTCTTGAAAAGTCGTCTGAGTTTTAGGATATCTTCTTTATCATCCAGCATTTCTTGTATAATAAATGTCTTATCTTAGCAGGTTTTATATGGGGGGGGATGTAAAAGTTAAAAAGTTATCATCAAATCCAACCCGCTGTAACGTGTCCATTCAGTCACACCCATGCAGTTAGAAAGAGTCCATCCCTTTGTGTACGACAGTCTATCCTTGCTGAACATGTTGTGGCATCTTCACTGCACACATCATGGGTGGGCTGCAGCCACCTGGGTACAAATGTATGAGGTTTCTTGCTGTTTCTTGACAAATGGCTTCTGTACGTGTACAACATGCTCACATGAATGTCGCAGTCCTTGAGTCAACCCATGTACCGACTTCATTCGCAGAGCGTTTCACCTGCCAAGACCTAACACGAGGTGCCCATTTCCTGTGGCGAATGGAGTGAACCATTCAGATCTACCCAACACACATTTTACAGGTCCTGTCCAATCATGCTGTCAATCACAGTGACAACAAGAAAGTGCAGTGATCCTCAAATCTTACAAGCTAGTGCTGCCTCCAATTTTCATTCATTCAGTGAATATATTCAATCTTCATTTCCTTAGGCGATGTAGGGAGACGAATGCCACTAAAAACAGAAATTCACTGAAGCAAACAACTGATTTCTTTTAAATATTTTGAGCAATCCAAGAAAACCGGGTACCCAGGCATCCTGTATCCAACGATTGACATGCGATGCAAAACAACAACAAAAAAAACCTTGACTCGATCTTGAGAAATGTCTCAATTAATCATGTATTTGTTCCTCCTTTTATGTGTTGCAACCTAGATAGATGCAGTAGCTACCGGAAGCATGAAATACCACATGATATATGCATTGTACCTGGAGTTAGCTGTTGAAAAAAAGAAAAAGAGGGGGTGGGGAGGGATCCAAATGTTAGCATTGGGGATTGGTGTGCTATCATACATACCCTTTTCTGACTCATACTCTTCAGCCTCCTAGAAAACAAAAACACTCAGGTGAGTTGAGAAGGCTGTCAGTGTCAAGTACAACAACAAAAAGGGTTTGTGTCAATGTCTCAAACATCAACAGATGTGTTTATCACAGTCACCTTGGAAAAACTGTCATCTTCCACGGTGTTGTCCAAATCCGAATCCACTTTCTTTCCTAAAAGATTAAATTAAAACTCAACATGAAAACATTTAGAAAACATGAACTTGTTGAGGCCCCAGTCACACCGGTCGGTGACCATCTGGCAACCTCCAGGCATAAGTACAAATGTTAGCTGTTGAAAATGAAAAAAAGGGGCTGGGGAGGGATCCAAATGTTGTTTGAATGTGGCTACTGGCAGTCACTGTGAATTGACTGGTAAAGCCCCACTGAAGTAGGCCAAGAGGCTGGTCAGTCAATCTGCTAGAGACCAAAACAATCGCAGGGAGGTATTTGGTGCAGCACCGTCTTTGTGAA
Organism: Rhamphochromis longiceps; assembly: GCF_057381845.1. NCBI lineage: Eukaryota > Metazoa > Chordata > Actinopteri > Cichliformes > Cichlidae > Rhamphochromis > Rhamphochromis longiceps. The sequence goes on from NC_140557.1 coordinate 19,650,573, forward strand.
TGTGACTGGGTAACAGCCAGCACCCACTCAACAAATGCACTTTCCTCTGACAGAGGATGCCAGGGTCTCGCTGACCACACCTGGGGCAACCTGACTCTTATAAGAAAGAAAGATTACCTTTAGCTTTTCCGCCTTTGCGAGTTGGTGTTTCAGCTGAGAGCTGGAGCTGAATGTTTTCTGGGTCGCCACCTTCATCCTCAATAGCCTTAAAGAACAATCAAGTTAGGATTACTAATTAATCAGTATGCAAATTAAATAATTAAACAGCTCCCTGATAACGACTGTGTTTAGACTGTTCCTTCCCATTCCATGCAAGGCCACCTGGGTTGGCTGGAAAACTGTTTACTTAGCCTGGTGGGGCGAAGGACACTGTCTCAACTGAACTCTGGACACACACACACACACATACACTGATATACACACACTCATCCCCCCTCCCTTTCCAAACGCCTTCGATGCTTGTGCCCTACCGGGGGAGATGGCAGTCGACTGGACCAGCGCAGACATGCTGCAGGACCGGATGCGCTGTCTACACCGGCTTTCTCTTACCCTTTACCCGCCCCTGTTGTCGTGTGTTTCTATGGTGTATTGATAGTCATGTGCTTTTTGTGCTGAGGTGTTTTTTCTGTTATCTAACTGTTCTCCCACTAGGAGCTCAGTCTGACCTCAGTCCTCCTCTTACCTCATGTTATGTATTTTCGTTGTTTTTTTCCTATCAGCCTACCTTCTGGCATGTCTCCCCAATATGATGTTTGTGTAAAGTTGGTCAGAAGGTTCCTTTGTAAGTGCGCATGCGCCATTAGCGTGCTGCCTGCTGTAACCCTAATTTCCTTCGGGATTAATAAAGTATTCTGATTCTGATTCTGAGACCGACTTTTAAATGTGAACATCAGACAGTATTGACGTTTAGCTAAAAATCTATTAAACAGGCTCCTCCGTCTGTTTAAAGCAACCACATGTTCGACTATATTAACTAAAACAAAACAAAAACAAACAAAAAACACTTTTATCCGTACCCTGGATGTGTCAGTAGTACTCATCGTGAAAACTCAATCGAAAACAAGCAAAACCAAAAACACAGAGCAGCCACTGCGCTCTTATTTAGATCCGGACTTACAATGAGCGCATGCGTATTTTAACAATAAAATCCACGCTTCCAGCACCTGGGATCAATCACGCGCAATCTGCTGCATCTGTTTGCGCTGAGATTAAGTGGTCCTCAAATGCGGCATCGAACCAGAGAGCCCTCGTCCGTCTGATGTTTCGAGGCGAAGGGGGAATAAACAGGCCTTTTGTTTGGGCACCCCCGCTAATTTAAGGCGAGCGCTAACATTTTTACATACTTCAACACAACCTCCCTTGGCTCCTGGTCCGAGCTACAAACACGAAATATTTCCCGACAGATATCTAGCTTTAATGCCTCCAAAACTCGGTCACTCTAGCAATTAAACTACGAGTGTTGTTCGCTAGAATCAATGGGAAATCTGTGACTACACGGGCTAGCATTAGCGTTAGCATCTGTGCACCGTGCAGCCAGGCTCGGTCATCGTTTCTGCACACATCAGCTCCGTCTGACTCACCTGTCTAAGTCGCGCGACAAGAACACTCTTCACACCAAAGGTGTCCAAATTTCTTCGCTTGAGCTCAGATTTAAGATCAACAACTCTTAATTCCGATATCTTCTTGCACTCGGTTGAAATGGCACCCGACGCCATTTTACCTCAAGATTACAGAATGGTTGCGCGCGCAGACACTTTCCCCCTGCGTCTTCTTCGTTGGTTTTCAGTAGTTATTGATTAAATGCTTCACCGTCATCTATTGTTAAGGCAAATACTTAATATTTTGGATAGTGATGTGCGATACCACTGATTTCCTTTCCGATCCGATACCAAGTAAAATTCAGGGTGGTATCTGCGATACTAATCCGATACCGATACTCTGTACAAAAACTTAATGTTTCATTGCATTTCATAATACAATATATAATTTTATTATGTAATTGTAATAATAACATAACCATATTGCTTCATAATGATTAGAGGACACCAGACAACTTGTTTTTATTGCTTAATAATGCAGAATAATCATATAGAAATAAAAAAAAAAACTGAAGTTGTGCGCTATTTGAGCATGTTGCCTGCCTGCAGCACTAAAGGACTCTGCGAGAGACGTCTGTGTCCCTGTCCTCCTCTTCAGTTCGCCTCAACATAAGCTCATCATATTCTGTGATGTGATTTACTCCGAGGTGTTTGACGAGGTCAGTGGTGTTGCCACAACACCTCACTGTCTTGCCACATATATCACAAACCGCGTCTGGGCTGTTTGTGGAGGTAAAACGCGTCCACATATGACTCTGTTTGCGCTCAGCCATTGTTGTGAGTGTGCAGGCCAGGGGCTGCGACACATTTATACAGCCGTATTTCGCATATGACTATGAAAGGCGTAAGAGGAAGTAGTTCCTTCCAAATTAGACGATCCGAATGGTATAGTTTCTTTTCACTGCGTTCATTTTAATGGAAAAACTACAAATTTACCCCAGAGTACTAAAATATCGATATTATAATATGAGAATCGATTCTAGAACATAAATTGCTGGTATCGGAAGAATCGATATTTCAGTCTCGATCCGCACACCACTAATACTTGAGGGCGCATGGGAGTTTGCCCAACCAGTCTACATGTGTTTTGTGGACTTGGAGAAGGCATTTTTTTTATTTCTATATGATTATTCTGCATTATTAAGCAATAAAAACAAGTTGTCTGATGTCCTCTAATCATTATGAAGCAATATGGTTATGTTATTATTACAATTATATAATAAAATTATATATTGTATTATGAAATGCAATGAAACATTAAGTTTTTGTACAGAGTATCGGTATCGGATTAGTATCGCCGATACCACCCTGAATTTTACTTGGTATCGGATCGGAAAGGAAATCAGTGGTATCGCACATCACTATCAAGTATCCTTGAGAGGATAAAGAGCTGGTCTTTCTATACTCGGTCACTGACTCTGTCATAAGATAAGAACTTTATTTATCCCGAGGGAAAGTATTTTGTCATACACATGCTCAATGCAGCAAGAGAGACAGAGGAATAAGATATATAATATATACAATAAGAATAATAGTAGTAATATGTAGTAGGTAGGATAGTGCAAAATATATCAAATAACTCCAACGAAGTAACAATGTAAGTATATCCTGAAAAATAAATAACTTAACTATCAGTGCAGGTGACTCTAAAAAGTGACATAGTATTATGCAATTAAATAAAAGAGAGTAGCAGCATATGATGGGGAGATGAAACAAACATTCAATAAAATACTGTTGGGTGATACTGCACGGTCTGAATGGGAACAGAATAACATTGGTATTAATCCTCAGGAAAATCACCTACAGAGCGAGGAAGAGTTGTACAGTCTTATTGCCACTGGTATGAAGGATTTCCTGTGGCGGTCAGTTCTGCATTTCGGGGCGATTAGATTAGTCTTTTGCTGCATGTGCTCCAATGGTTCACCGTGGAGGCATGCGTGGGGTGGCAGGGGTTGTCCATAATACAAAGAAGCTTCTTTAGCATTCTCCTCTCAGACACCTCCTCCAGGTTCTCCAGTCTGACACCCAGGACAGAACCAGCCTTTTAAATCAGCTTGTTCAGCCTGTTGGCATCAGCTGTCTTCACCCCACTGCCCCAGCACACAGCTGCAAAGAACACAGCGCTTTCTACCACAGAGTGATAGAACATGGTCAGCATTTTCCTACCAACATTGAAGAACCTGAACCACCTCAGTAGGAAAAGCCAACTCTGCCCTTTTTTGAAGACAGCAGTTGTCGTGGTCCTGAGTCTGTGGACCCAGTGGTGGACTTTTAGGTTTTGATTATTATCTTGTGTTTTAGGTTCATTCTTGTTGGGAATTTCTTGTTCTCAGGTTTTGTTTCTGTTTTGTATTTCAAGCTCCTTTTGTTGTGTCTCTGTGCCTGCCCTGGTCCCACATCTTTGTGTTCCCTCCTTGTCGCCATGTCTTGTGTTAAGCTCATGTCTGTGCATACCTGTTGTATTTCCTGTTTTATTCTGAAGGTCTCCGTCTCATGTGAGTGTTCTAAGCTTTACGCCTGTGTCTCGTCAGCCCTGATTTCTCCCAGGTGTGTTCCCTTCCTGTCTCCCATCCTATGATTTCTCCTGTGTGTATTTAAGCCCTGTGTGTTCTCCTGCCTGTTGCTGATTTGTCTGTGATGTCTTCCCTGAGTCTCTGCCGTGGTCCTTCCTATGTTCCTTTGCATGTCACTCTGTGAGTTTTGGTTTCAATTTCATGTATTTAGGTTTTCCCAGTTTAGTTATTTCTTAGTTCCTCGCCATCTCCACCTTAAATAAACTCACTCCTCATACCAACCTCTGCCTGCACTTGGGTCCTCACTTTATCTACACACAGCCTGCCTCGCCAGCCGTGACAGCATTGGTGTTATTGCTCCAGTCCAGTTTACAGTCCATGTATTATACTCCCAGGTACTGGTAGTCCTCAACGATCTCCACATCAGCCCCTCTGATGGTGACAAGGGTAGGAGGAGGAGCATGCTTCTTGAAGTCCATGATCAGTTCCTTTGTCTTTGTGATGTTAAGCTCTAGATGGTTTAACTCATACCACTCAACAAAGCTGTCCACCACACTCCTGCACTCCTCCTGTCCATCCCTGATACAGCCCACAATGGCAGAGTCATCAGAGAATTTCTGCAGATGACATCACTAAGACTTGTACCTGAAGTCAGATGTGTAGAGGGTGAAGAGGAAGGGTGATAAGATAGTCCCCTGCGGCACCCCCGTGCTGCTCAGGATGTTATCAGAGCGGCAGCTCTTCAGCCGAACATGCTGTGGTCGACTTGTTAAATAGTCAGTGATCCAAGCTACCAGTGGGGCGTCCACCTGCATTTCCGTGAGCTTATTCCCCAGCAGTGATGGTCTGATCCTGTTAAAAGCACTAGAGAAGTCAAAGAACATGACCCTCACAGTGCTTCCAAAAATGTCCACCCCAGAATAAGCCTGGTCTAGCAGGTAGATGATGGTATCCTCCACGCCGATACGGGCTTGACAAGCAAACTGCAGGGGATCCAGCCAAGCAGACGCAGGTGTCTCAGGATGAATCTCTCTAGCATCTTCATGACATGTGAAGTCATTTTCCCTTTCCAGTTCACAATCAGTCTTACCCCAGGTCAAGAATATGTATAAGAAAATTGGCCTAATTTAATATTATTTATAAACATACCTGTCCGATGATTAATTGCATAGGTACATGGAGTCAGGACCTCAGAGCAGAAGCATACGGCATAATGTGTTGTACATTATTATATGCATTTTTCATCTATTGTATTTACAAACATCAAGGAGTCACAAACAAAGAAAGTCCACACCATGGCACATGTTTAAACAAGGAGTGTTAATTGATCAAAATTATTTATTAAACAAATAGACATGGCAATTTTTTCAGCCCCCCAAAAATACATGTTCAAAGCAACACAACGGCAGCCCAATATGAGACAGAATTGTGAACTCGACTCTGTAGAGTGGGCAATAATAATGAAGCAGTTGATTTTATTTTGTAGATTCTAGCTGCTCCTCATATGTTTGGCCACCAGATGTCACCAGAGAGGACTGTGTTGAAAAGCTTTGAGTAATGAACCGTTTTTTCAACACAAGCTTCAATGCTTCAGAAAGCTTTATCTGGCCATCACTAACAGAAAGTGAGCCTTTATTGACGGCGGAACAAAATAACCAACAGGTGGAACATGGAAAATGAGCCAAAACCTAAATTGAGAAAACAAAAAAAACCCCAAAAACATGTACCTGAAACTAGAACCACCTGGAAACGCAAGGAGACGGAGAGCAGAGATTACACATGGGATGACAAGCAGATAAAGGACAACACACCAGGTAACCGGGGCGGTGCCGGGGAGGCAAGGTGAGAACACAGCTGGTGGCGTTTGGACTGAGGACGGTCTGTTTCCCCCTTTTTAGTGACGAGAGAAGTTGGTTTTTGGAAAAGCTGAGACCGGCGCTGACCAGACTGCGGCTTGTTGCACGAAAAGAACCATAAATAAATGTGACATCTCTGAGCATAAAACAGTTCTACACCCTCCAAATACGGTCACTTCTGGTCTGACAATGTCGGGGCTTGTAATGGCCTGATGGACAGTACAGGATCTCCTCTCAGATGCAGCCAGGTGCTGGGGGTGCAGTCAAAACAGTAGTTGTGTTCTACTGGATTTAGGTCATGCGAGCGTTGGGGCCAGCCAGTGATATTATGATGATGATGATGATGATGATTATTATTCCTTCATCCTCCAGGAACTCTCTACATACTCTCACCACATGAGGCCGGGCACTAGGCTGAATCCAGGAGCCACTGCACCATCATAGTGTCTGATAATGTGATGTCATCCTGATACCTAGTCAGGGTGTACTTACCTAGCTTGTTGATGTTCCTTCACGGATATGCCTCCCTCAGACCGTCACTGACCAACCACCAAACCGGTCGTGATGAACGATGTTACAGGCAACATAGCGTTCTCCACGACTTCTCCAGTACCTTTCAGATCGGTCACATGTGCTCAGGATGAACTTGCTTTCATCTGTGAAATGAACAGAGCATCAGAAGTGGACCTGTGTAACAGGGTCATAAATCACATCTTGTTATAATTACACAAAATGTGTTCTAAACCCCCAAAACTGTTCCTTTTATACCTGACTTTTAGGACCTCCAAGCCTGTAGTTATGTTTATTATCAGTTAGAGCCCCTCCTCATTGTTCTTCTTCTTTGGTGCTACCCTATAAATACAGTGTACCCCTTTTGCCTCTCTTCTACAATTCCCCTGTGGGAGAGGTGGGTGTCATTTCTTTCCAACACTGTAAAACACACATATAATTCATATTTAGCCACCCTGATGTTTCTGATTGCAATTTTAGTTCAATTATTGTCATCATTATGCCTGTTTTTTGTTAGATGCTATAAATGTGTAGTATGTGTGTGCCATATGTGTGTTCTAGGGAACGTGAACACTAGCATGAATAGATAATTCTTGCTAGCTTGGAAGTTGTGGTGGGTTGAGCTAACCCTCTTCCCCACTGTTTGTATTTGGTCATAGGAGCTGGAGTGGGCAAGCTATTTGGAGGTCTTTCTTTCTTTTACCTTTATCGTCAGGTATGTCCGATTTCGTGTTGTTGTTTTTTTAATCTTATGTCAAATATGTTACGTGTAAATTCATACTTTATGTTTAATGTAAAAAATAAATGCCAGCCCTTTTCTACAATCCCCTGTGGGAGAGGAGCTGGAATGGGCAAGCTATTTATTTGGAGGTCTTTCTTTCTTTTACCTTTTATCGTCAGACACAACGCAGAACCACACCGGTTACACCTGCCGATACTCGTATTCTATGGTAAATGCCAATCTGACTCTACAGTGCCAGGCAGTGAGCACAGGGCCCACTAGAGGACATCGGGGCCTCCAGCAACTCTCATGAAGTCTGTTTCTGTTTGTTTGATCAGACACATTCATACCAGTGGGCCCTTCAAGTGGATTTTGTAGTTCTGGCAGCACTCATTCTCTTCCTACATTCACAAAGGAGAAGATACCGGTTCTGCTGATGTGTTAAGGACCTTCTACAGCCCTGTTCAGCTCTCCTAGAGAAACTTTCTGTCTCCTGAAATATCCTCCATGCTCTTGACACTCTGCTGGGAGACACAGCAAAGCTTCTGGCAATAGCACTTATTGCTCTGCAATACTGGAGGAGTTGGACTAACTGTACAGCCTCTGTAGGGTCTGACAGACGGATTTCCTGAAAGACCAAATTCCAGATATCGTCTGTTGCAGGCCATTATGTACAAACGTCATTCTGGCAGTATGTCAGCAGTTGTCAGCAAATCCCCTCTTGCGTCTGCTTGGAAAGCTTCTCATTTTGGCAGAGACTGCCATCAGAGTGAAAGTGTGGAATCAATGAACACTACCATTGGAAGCTGGAGCTAGAAAAGGACACTGGTTTTTCAGCAGGACTTGTAGAAACCACAGTAAGAGCACTGGACATGAATTCACGCATTGTGGATCTGTCATCAGTGCTGTGGCTTTGAAGTTGAGCAAAACTGATGGTAGAAGTTTCTTCTGAATTCTTCAATTCAGGATTCTGAGTGCAACCAATTTGAACTAGCTACCCAGAATACATTGCAGCGTAAGCCGTGGCTGCCTGTAAGTGAAATGATTAGTTTTTAAAAATACATATATAAAACCCAAACCATATAAACTGCATATAAACATATATACCATACCCACTTGTCTAGGAGGAGATTATATAATGAGGTACAGCTAAATGATTTGTAATCAGTGTATTGCATCTTTATTTACATTTGAACTGTCTGACTTTGTGAATACAGAATTGCATGCCTTCATATGTGACAAGAAAAGCAGATTATTGTCAAGAATCAGAATATGATTAAACTGTCAACCTAAATAAATATAAAGAGGTAGAATTAAATATCAAAATCCAGACAACAAACCAGTTTAAACTGGTTGTTGTTATGACTTCACTGCATGAAATCGTATTTTGCATCTGTGGGAACAAGAGCTGGCTATTTATTTACACAGAACACAACAAATAACCGCAGTACTGAGACCAGCCCTTATCCAGTCACCTAAAATTCAACTGTGGAGCTCACAGGGTCCCGATCAATTCAAGTTTGAAGCAGATCAGCTTAACGCATATCAAAAAGTGGAGGACCGAGAGACAATGACAGCAGCGACAAAACAAAAAAAACTTGACAGTTAGAGTTGATTAAAGTTGATCACATTTTATTTTTTACATTTTTAAAAAACAAACACAATTTCTAACAAAAACAAACAAACAGTTGCCTCAAGACATTTTATACTGTAGAGTAAAGAACCTACGATATAAGAAAGAAACCCCAACAATCTGATGATCCCGTATGAGCAAGCACTTTGGCAACGGTGGGCAGGAAAAACTCCCTTTTAACAGGAAAAAACCTGTGACAGAACCAGGCTCAGGAAGGGGCGGTCATCTGCCATGGCCGGTTTGCGGGTTGATGTTAAGTTTCTTCAGTATTTGAAGAAAAGCGAAACAGCCTTAAGAAAAAGTTTTTTATCCTTTTCCCTAATGAAATCCGACCTATAGGAGGCGCTGCGTTGACTGTTCCTTCTTTGCTGTCTGCACTTGTACAGCTGAATCCCTGGATTTAGAGGAAGATTCTACCAGCTGTTTTTGTTTGACACCCAGCTTCCAAGACATTTCATCTTTTGCATGCCATGCAAACCTACTAAATACAGGCTGATCCTTTTTGCGTGCAGCTGCTCTTTTCTGTCGGTTTCTCTGGATTTCAGCTGCAGTGGCACAGTTGTCAAAAGTGGAAAACAGTCTAGATCCTCCACTGCTCTGTTCTCTGTTTTTTATGATTTCACTTGAGGTAACAAAGTTTTCGTTTTCATTTTCTAGACTGAGGGGTGGGCACACTTTCATGAGATGGGATGACTCCGCGTAGCAATCTACTGCAGGGTCCTCAGGAAGATGTTTCATTGTAATAAAACGATCTCCCAGACCCTCAACAGGTGTCATTCTTTTTACAGGATCCACACATAGCATCCATTTGAACAGGCTTCTCGGATTCTTTGTTTGGCTGTGGGTGGTGTTTGGCTAAATCTCCCATGCATGTGAACTTGTCTGTGATTGATTTACTTTGTTTGATCACAGTGCTTGTAGATACTGAATACTGAACTGATGTCTTCATTACCCATGTGTGTTTCATTATCCCTTTTCTTTTCCAGAAATAGTTCTTGCTGTGCAAAAGTTTTGCGAGATCCCGAGTTTGTTTTGCGAGATCTCACAAAACTTTTGCGAGATCCCGAGTTAGTTTTGCGAGATCTCGCAAAAGTCCCTCTTAATTTTTTTTCTCCCATGTCCCCTGCGGGGCTCCGTACATTAGGCCGACTAATGTGCCGCATGTGAACAAAACTTCCAATCATTTCATATTCACACATACCGGTGGTAGCCCAATTACAGAAAAGCTGCGACAGAACCAGGAGCCCACATGTCTGCAGATTCAGTCACAGGTATACCCAACATGACCTCAGGGGCCCTGTAACCAAGGGCCTGGATTATGGCGCCACATGGAATGTTTGTAGGACTAGTGGCAAACCAAAATGAATAAGTTTAACTTTAAACGGCTGTCGAGACTGATTTACAAGCATGATGTTATCAGGTTTGATGTCCGCATACATTATACCTATGCTCTTCAGAGCGGTAAGAGCTACAAACATCTGCTTTAAAATGACCCGAATCTCATAGAGAGCGAGTGGATGGCGGTACCTGTGACTAAAAAAAAAATCAAACTAATGTCTAGCATTTCCATTGAAATAAAGGCGCACTATTTGTACTCGAAGATTTCATAGTACTTTACCTAATTGCACCGATCCTTGTCCAGAGCACTCATCTTTTTTTTTTTTTTTTTACAACCGCGGCCTCTTTCCAAGCCATCCTTTTGCATTCCCTTTTAGCAACCTTGACTGCAGGGGCGATTTTAGCCCATTTTTGGGGGTGCTTCAGCAAAATGAATCAAAGCACCCCCAAAGATTTCTTGCTGTTTTTGACAATATTTGCTGTTTGTGTGACACACTACTAAAATATAAAAAGCATACAGTACATAGGTTGAGACGTAACATTTTAACAATAACAGTATAGATACCCCCCCCCCCCTCTCAAAATGGTTTGTTCCAGCTCTCCCCTGCTCTGGCTCTAGCGCCGTTGCTGCCAGAGCGATGGTGGCTGAGACGCAGCGGAGCGGAGGTGTAAGTGCCTGGCTTAAAACAGGACATGTTAGCTGCATTTAACCCTAAGTTACTCTTTATATAGTTAGGTAGGAGTCACACCATGTTTCTTTTTGGCTGAAAAACATTACACCCAGGTAACCTGCAGTGTTGAAACCGTGTTTTCCAATGATGTTTGCTACCCTACAATCCGTACTCTGTAGTAAATTCAGCGACATTTGACCGTCCTGTTGCTCCCATTGAAATGTATACAGCCTATTTAAAATCTAAAACTTAAAATTGTCGTAGCCTACTGTTGTTACCACTGTCCTGTTTGAAATGGAATGAGAGAATCTGGTTATTTTGTCATTTGTGCCGATATTAAACCCAGGAGCCACATTCAGGTAAAAGTGTAATAACAAATGATCCGTCAATAAAGGATAATGTTGGATCAGTGTTTCAATATTTATATCTTTTATTAGATTTACATGTGGTTTGGTTATTTACCTTGTGGTGAAAACACACTGAGAGAGGACTTTTTTATTAGTGATCTTAATAATATATTTTTTTTCATATTAATGTAATTTTTCATCTAATTGAATACAATCTATTTGTGTATGATTGTCAGTCCAAAGAGGGAGAGAGGAAAGAGGGGAACGTGAAGAGAAAGTACAAGTTCAGGAAGAACCAGGTAAGGAAACAGACAGGGAATAGTGACAGGCAAAACAGAAACTGTTTAACCGCTTGAGAGAGTTGACCAGCAAAAGTGATTTGCCAACTTCAAGGTGAGGCGACATAGGTTAAAATAAAAGAAAAAAATCTGCAGAGCCATAGTAGTATTGTCAATAAAGATCTTTTCATACATTGTACCATAGGCAAAGTTGCCTCAATTTTTATAATTTTTTAATCAATATTTTGTACATTTGTGCATTCAAGGACTCTATTTTTGGAGTGTATTTTCATATATCTGTATTGTATTATAATACACATTAAAAGTTAATCTCTGTCCAAAAAATGCACTTAGTTTACTTTTTACTCACTATGAGCATCATTCATTATTCTTCATTCTTCTTCTTCTTCTTTCTTGATGAATTTAAGAATCTTATGAATTATTATGGAAAGTTTGCAGACTTGCACAGAGATGGTAAAATTATGATGACTGATAACGGAGATGAAGACAACAGATGATGAGGACAGGGAGGAACAGGGGTTTAAATACACCAAGGAGACAGTCAGAGGGAACTTGGAACAACTGGAGACATTTAGGGATGCAGGGACTGACAGAGACAGGGAAGAAGACTCATCATGATGAGTAAAGTTTATCTTGCCTGGCTGGGCAGCTCTCTGAGTGCTCAGCACCCCCAAAGCTCTGATCCTAGAATCGCCCCTGCTTGACTGCTACCGTTTCAAATGTGTCCAATTTTACGCATTGCACCACTCGCCCAAAACTTCCTCCTCCTCCGAGCCTTTTTACTATGTATTTACATGTTTTACTAATGCTAAACGTTTTAGCAATAAACGTGGTAAAAAAATAAACAAACAAAGAACAAACAAACAAACATTAAAATCCCGATACAACAGCGACATGTCCTCAGCTGCCTGTGATCTTTTTTCTTTTTAAAGTTTTACATCTGCAGGACTTGAAGTTATCTGTCACGGCTACACTGGCAGACCGTGGGAATGTGGGGAAAATAGAACCCAAAACGCAGGACTCTGTGCGATCAGTGCAGTGCATTTATTTACAGTGATGTAAATATTACACAATGAATCCCCGTGTGCGCCCGGTGTTCCCACCGTGCCGTGTCCGTGCTCTGTTTGTCCGTGCCTGCTGCCTTCTCATTTCCGTACTCCTACCGGGAAATAACAGAGGCAGCCGTTAGTACAAATAACTTCACTGTGGCAAGCTCCCACTCACAAACCGACTAGCTAGAGAACTGCAGGAAGTCTCACGCAACAATCCAGCGTCGAGGAGCTCTCAGCCACACTGCTATGTCCTTTGATGTTAAAGAGTGTCTATAAGTTCATGTTAAGCCAAAGGGTAAAACATGTTTGAAACGCTACGAGTTGTAAGATGGAACAGATTTCACAGTCGTCTGTGGCAACTAACAGTAATGTGGAGATTGGTGAGAATGCTGTCGTCCAAAGTAATACGTGTAAATACTCCCACCGCTGCTTCCTGGAGGGGTTTTGAGATTAAGGAATTGTACCACACTTGGTGTTTTCTGTAATTTAATTTGATTACTCTTAAATCTTTGTTTTACATTTGATTTGTTGATATCTAGTGTGGATGCGATTAAGCATTGTTCTTCTACTTTTAATCTTCCGTAAGTTCAATACTGTTCATGTTCAACTTAGAAAAACCATTCAACCACCATTAGATTCCTCTTCTTTTGGACACGCGTGCTTGTATTTTTTTCCCTCATTTTTAACTTTTAGGGCAGCGCGATGGTTAGCACTGTTGCTGCACAGCAAGAAGGTCCTGAGTTCAATTCCACCATCAGGCCTGTATGGAGTTCGCATGATGTTCTCCCTGTTTGCGTGGGTTCCTTCCGGGTACTCCAGCTTCCTCCCATGACTGTCTATTTGTAAAAATAGACAGCCAATGGTGAAAAGAAAGCACACTAATCAAAATATATGACATGTTAAACCAAGTACACCCCTCAATGATTTGATAACTGGTAGAAACACAATCAGCAATTTTCTTTTTGACTTCATCAGTCTCTTATATCATTGTGGAGGGATTGGGGCCCACTCTTCTTTTTGACATTTCTTCACTTTTCTGAGGTTTGCTGACACTTGTTCTTAAGGTCAGCTGTCTTAAATTTGCAGCACAGCATATCAGTCAGGTTCAGGTCTGGACTTTGATTGGTCATTGCGGCACATTGATTTTCTTTTTCTCCCATGCTGCTGTATATTTTCTGCTGTGCTTGGGATCACTGACATGTTGCATGACCTGATTTAGGCCAAGTTTTAGCTGCTGGACAGATGGCCTCACATTTGATTCTAGAAAACTCCGAAATGCAGAGCAGTTCATGTTTGAATTGATGGCTGCAGGTTGTCCAGGTCCTGTGGCTGCAAAACAAAACAAACCTTCACCCTACTGTGCTTGACAGCTGATATGAGGTGTTTCTGCTTATATGAGGTGTGTGACTTTCTCCAAATGTGGTGCCCTGTATTATGGCCATACAGCTCCACTTTGATCTCATTTGTCCAAAGGACATTGTTTCAGACGTCTCAAGGTTTGTCCAAATGCAACTTTTCAAACCTAACCCTTGCTGTCATGTCTTTTTAGAGAGAAGAAGCTTTCTCCTGGCAACACTTCCAAGCAAGCAGTCTTTTAAAAAAAAAAATTGTTCTGTTATGAACTTTAATCATAACATCCTAAAAGAGTCTGACATGTAACACTTGTTTATTTTAGCAGTTTTTCTGAGCATTGCATGGTCTGATCTTGGGGTGAGTTTACTCACAGGTCCTCTCCTGGGAAACCTCAGAGCTGTCTTTAATGTTATCCACCTGTGCATAATCGTTCTAACTGTAGAATGATGAATTTCAAATTGTTTTGAAATAGTCCTTTAACAACTGCTTCTCTACGATCTGATGAATTTTACTCCCAAGCATTGTGTTAACATAAGACACAGATCAGCAAAATGCCAAAATTTCTACTTTTATTGAGGCGCTCACACTTGCTGATGATCAGTTACACGAGTGCATTTGATTAGCAGAAACTGGCTGCTTTGTACTGTCTTAATTCCTATGAAAGCAGTGAGTATGGACTTAGTATTTTTCACACACACTGCTTCTACATGTTGGCTGAATTTTTCTTATATAAATAAAGGCACAATGTAATACGTCGTGTTTTTAAGGGAACTGAGGTTGTATTTGTCTATTTTTAGACTTGCAAAGCGGCAGATTAATTTTATTAAGTCCTGATAAAAAAAAAAATACCGTAGAATCAAAGTGACTTCATTTTCATATTACTATGTCAGGATCTAGCTTGTTCCTGTTTTTCTTTTTATTTTACATCATTGGATGCATGTGGCGATATTAGTTTAGTTTAGTTTTTGTTTTTTGTAAAAGAATAGTACTTAATATTTAAAAAAATCTCGCATCTATGCTCATAAAAAATGTATGTCTACTAGTAGACACTAGTGGGCGTGCTAGTACTTGAAATAGAGGCTCGAATAACGCTACATAATCTTAAATTAACTCCGGCAATAGGATTAAACACCTATAACTACACCGGTGTTCTACTCTTTTCTTGTTGGCAGAAAAAAACAGAAAGAGAGACTCTCCCGTCTGGGTTGTAACGACCATTTTATATTGTTGTTATTATTATTTTTTAAGGCACACTTTTCAAGAGTAAAGAACCTGTCGTAAAGTGTCGTAAAAGTAGATGGCGGGGGTTCAGCGCCCCCATGCGGCATTACGGGCAATGACTGCATTGTAGAAGCGGCCAGCCAAGAGACGACCTGCTGGGTAAACAACAGTGGATGCCTCGGAAGGCAGGAATGGGAACTTCGTCGAGGGCAAACAGTGAGATTTTTTTATCTTGTCACATAGAGAAATAACACGGAGGTCGTATTGTCTCGTCCGAGTCGTCTGGGTTTCCATTTCGAGCCAAAATGGCTGATAATAATCGAGTATTTACTGAGTGAAGTGGAGCTAGCATTAGCTTAGCTCGTAGCCATCCGGGGCCCACTGCCTTCGATTTTGCTTCTCGGCACGGCTCGGGACTGTGTTGCCAGTTTCACAATCCCGGCCGCTACAGTCCTCCGGGTCGCGATTTCTGCGTGCTAGGCCTGCCTAGTTGCAGTTCGGGTAACACGTAGAAAACTACCTGTTTTCACTACTTGTCACTATTTCCTGCAGGATTCAACCCCGCATGTTGCAAAAAGGACGGTGACACATTTTGAAAAAAGGATTTGGACACAGGTACGTGTTGTCTTTGTTGTCTTCTGTCTGGGATATTTATCAGGCAACGGCTTGCTGTCCACTCTGGTTTCTCTCGATTCGTTATCGTAATATTGGTAGCTGATATTGTGGTGCGAGTGCTTTCCTAATAAAGCGACATTATCCAGCCTCAGTCACTTCGGCACCGTTTATGGGACATACAGAGAGAGAGAGACAGACAGACAGGCAAGCAGGCAGGCAGGCAGACAGCAGCTGGGCTTATTGTAATTGTTAAGCGTTGTAGAAAGTATGCTTAGCCCCCAGCTTCAGGCTCGATACTGCCAGCCTAAATAAATCTATGTATCTGTGTTTTTGCTTGCCTAATCAGTTGTTAGTGGTCAGAAAGCACTGTGGGTATCGTTAGAGCTCAGCAGTACTGAATCAGTCGTACATCTTGAATTGGTTTGCTGTTGCCATTTCTGATTGCACCCACCCCCATGTATTTTCTAGTATAGATAGGCACCAGTTAACGTGGTAGAACTACCCCTTTTCTTCGTGATCTTATCGCCTGCATTAGAAATCAGCAGTATTATGGTGCAGCTTTGAGCCTTTGGGATTTTTTTCCCCTTCAGGGCTGTCCTCTGAGGCCCCTGAATTCATGCTTGTCATTGCGCAGCTTTTACAGTGAGATCTGAAGCACTCTCACTTATGTGTTATACATATATATATATATATATATATATACATATATATATATATATATATATATATATATAAGCATATAAGACCATTGTTGCATGTGCTTTTCACAGTTATGCTAAATACTTAAGCAAATCACTCTCTGCTCGCATAAAACCCAGCATCCCCTTTGACAGAAGTTGCATCTTCAGGTCAAGTGACAGCCAGGGTGCTGTTGTGCAATATGCTGCTAATGGACGTCACTTGTGCATTTGGCTTTTCTCTGTCTCAGGAAATGCTCTATAACCTACAGGAGTTGCACAAATGTACATACCAAAGCAGTGCAGTGCATTTTACTCAGACAGTTCCAGGAGCATGTTGAACTGTGTAGTGTTTTTTTTTTTTTTTTTTTAAATCCCTATTTTGTATCTTAAAAAGAAATGCTTATTTTTGCTATCAACTGACTTTGTGTCTGTCCTAAATGCATGCAGTGTTCTTCATGTTTGGTATTTTAGCTTTTAGCTCCATTTTTTTCTAAAAGCAGATTGAAGCAGGAAATTGAAATCCAATTCATATTGTTGTGAATTGTGTGTTCCCAGCACACAATGTGGACAGGGACTAGCAAAGCACTGATTTCATATTTTTGTGTTGTGTTACATCACTTGTACTTCCAGATGGCTGCATTGACAGAGTTGGTACAATATGTTCCCAAATTATATTCTGAAATAGTAGCATCATGAATTTGTTTTCTGATTGCATCGGGTCAACAAGTACGACCAGCTTGTTGCTACATGCATACAGTGCAGACTATTTGACTTTGGGTTTACTGATGGTACAAAGCGCCCTAAATCAGAAAAAAGTTAGCCAGAAAAATACTGATCTGCTTTTTAAGAGATGATCAAATAGTTTGTTCGTGCTTGAAAATACCTTATACAGAACTAGACTGATTGTGTTAATGCCAATATTTGGGAAGTTTAAATTTCTCTATCAATATATTTGCAACTGTTGAGGTACATATAGTGTATTATAGCTTTACTGAAAAATGAACATGATAGGATTGCCGATTAATAACCCTTCAGTACCTAACCTATTGCAAAGTCACTGCTTGGCTCCATTCTGGTGCTACTCTACTGCATTTGCTGCAGTAATCTTTGAGCCTTAGCTGTTCTGATGGAACAACTATGTGATGTTGCTATTACCCCCAAACATATTTCTCTGCATTATAATCAGTAAAACGAAAGATTCTGATGCCAAAACATGAATGCTCATAAGGTATATTAAATAAGCCAGTATCCACTTATACATGGATATATAGGTCAGGCTAGGATCCCATGTTCTACAGTATGTAAACAGAATGTTTTCTGCCCTTTTTAATAGCAATTTTAAAGCCTTTTCTATTACAGATTTCTAATGTGTACCTTTGCAGTCCATATGTTTCCAAACACAAATCCAGGATTGCCAATAATGCCAAGCTATGCAATATATTTATTATGTAATATATTGCAAGAAAGTATTCTGCTTTACATCTACTGAATTCTGGA
Source organism: Rhamphochromis longiceps (assembly GCF_057381845.1). Lineage (NCBI taxonomy): Eukaryota > Metazoa > Chordata > Actinopteri > Cichliformes > Cichlidae > Rhamphochromis > Rhamphochromis longiceps. The sequence goes on from NC_140557.1 coordinate 19,668,477, forward strand.
TTTGATTTGATATTTATGATTGAATTAAAAGCAGTTTCCAGTTTCACTGATCACTAAATGGCATCGTGATTTTCTTGACAGTTTGGAAACAGAGCCCTATCGGTTTTTATACTCCATGTTGGTGCAAAGAGCACTGTTGACTGCTGTGTGCTTTTAGAATGTACACGTGGAGTCACGGAAATTGCTTTTTTTTGTTGTATGTGCAAAAATGGTTTAAATTTCACAAATGACTGGGTTTGTCGTTGTTCTGGGAGACTTCAAAACCACTGTGAAAAAATTTCCCGCGGCACCAGAGTGAAAAAGGCTCCTTCTCTTCACAGATACACGTTGGTGCACCCAAATATAACTCATATAGTCTCAGAGTCATGAAATAAACGCGAGAATTTGTCTCCCTTTCAGATTTTTTTTTTTTTTTTTGTCATGCTTTTCTTGGTATCCACAACAATGCAAACATATCAGGGCTGTTGACTCATCATTACTTTGAGTCAGCCTATGGGTATTTATTTACTGTCTTTAATCAGCAGCTTGGGGTCATTCTGTGTTAATTTGTATGAGAAAACAAAATGACCTGTTCAGTGAATAGATTGTCTTGTATTTAGACGGTGAGGTATTGTTTTAGATGAATTACTGTTTCTTCATGTTGTTGATTGGCCAGTGAAATGTCAAAAATGTTTACCTTGAACAATTCAGTGCAGAATGAAAATAGAAGTATAATTGTCTTACAGTCTATTTAAAAAATGCTGCATTTGGTTAAGGATATTAAGAATGAAGACTTGTTCGTGCATTCATGCACTTCTCGGAGTCAGGAAGTCTAGCTCCGGCCTAGCTGTGTTCACCTGCTCTTGAGTTGGAATAAGGAAACACAGTTTAGTCCTGAAAGACGACATGATAAATCATTGCTAGGAGTGATTAAATAACTTGTTGACAGCTGTCTGCAGGTTTTATCCAGCTTATTATTAAAGTATTCAAATAAAAATATTCTCAGACTTTGTTTAGTTTTGTTTTTTAGTTTCAACATGAATGAGTGTTTACTTGAATTAAGAAATGATTATTTTTCTCCTTTTAAACACCATCAGTACAGAACAATCATCTACTATTTCTCTTTTATGCATCTTAGATTAAATGTATGTTTCTTACCTGTTTTTGCATCTAGTGTTTTTTGTTTGTCTGTTTGTTTGTTGTCGTTTTGTTTTTGTTGTAGGATAGGCTGCAGAGGCCATAACAGAGTCCATCAGTAGTTGATGCTTTTGGTTTTCCCTCTCCGTGTATTTTCTTCTGGATGTGTAAACAAACATTTACATTTACTTCAGTTTAAATGATGTCTGTAAGGCAGATTGTAGTCATGTTTGAAGAACACTGAAAAGCACATGATTGAATTGTCTTATTTAGTTAAGTTGGTCAATTGAAGCTGCCTGACTACTGAGGACTTTAAGTGTGTTTACTGTGTAACATAGACTATTAATACCTCATCCATCAGACCTACATTGAGCTGACAGTACTCATTCACATTTTGCTTATTTTATTTTCTGTTTCTTTGTTGACTGACCTGTGTTATTTAACTCTTACATTTTCCCCCTTTTCTAGGTTTGGTGACATGCAGTGGTGAGAAGCTTTGGAATTAATGCAAGTTCACTTGGTTTTTGCTCCTTGAGGTCAGACCTGCCACCATGAAGAGTGAGGTGCCGTCTGAGGCCGCCAACAGACAGGAGCATATGAAGGAGCAACTGGTGAATCCCGAACCCATGGAGGCATCCAAGAGCTTCCCTAACAACATGGAGGTGATTGGAAAAGCTGGCAGCGATTTTGAAACTCTTTGTGAGTCGAGGCATCGGCCCCTGAGAGACACAGGGACACATAGAGACTCAGAACGGAGCTTTCCCGGACGTAGAAAACGAAAAGGCCAACAGGCAGGCCCATCAGACTGCTCGCTCAAGGATGGCCACATCAGTGAGAGTTCACTGGCACCTCAGCGTCCCAGAGTAGAACTTTTACAGCAACCCAGCGAGGATGAGCATAATCACGAGTCCTCTTTTAGTGACTGTGCTTCGTCCCCTTCATCCAGCCTGCGATTCGGGGACTCAGACACTCTTAGCTCGGAGGACGAGGGGGAAGCAGGAGCAACAGGAGGCCAACATAAGGCCCCTGCCCTGACAGGAGGCGGAGCCACTGGAGTCGGCTTGCGCCCTGCTATGGGCCGAACTCGGGGCAGCCGCACTCATAACTGGGTGCGGTCTGATGCTGAGCCCGTGCTGCTGAAGCGGGCGTGCCTGAGCAGCCGGCGGCCTCTACATAGGAAACGCTTTGTGAAAACGGCTCCTGGAGGAGGTCAGCGGACTCAGAAGCAAAAGGAGAGACTACTACAACAGAGAAAGAATCGTGAAATGTTTGCACGCAAGAAGTATGCTCTACACCACAGCACCAGTAGTTCCAGTGAGGAGCTCAGCGGCGACTTGTCCTCTGAATCTTCTACTGAAGCAGAGGATGAGATGTATGTAGATGTCAGCAGCACTAGCAGCCAGACCAACAGTGCTGCTGTGGCCTCAGGTAATCACTAACCCTTACTTTGTTATACATTTATCTCTGTGTTACATTACTTTGTAGGATTAGTTTTTAGTGCTTAATGAATTGACAAGTAAGGGAATAATTTATTTTCTCAGTAACCAGTCTGTAAAAGAAAGATTAGATTGTTTGAACATGACATGGGGTAAGATGGGTTTTATATGTACCAGCAGGCAAAATTATACACCACAGCCTGGGCATTTATTTTTCCATTATGTAATGGGTTGTTTTCAGCTCTTCGAAGAAAAAATCACCACACTTGTAACATTATGATGGAAATTATTTCTCCTAAACATCACGGTCACCATGATCTCTAATGCTGCACAACCATCCAGCATGAATTAACATATTTTAATTGAAGTACGTTGATGCAATGTTAAATTAACATGCACTGAAAAGCGGAACAGAAAAAACAGAAATGGCTCGTGAGGTCAACATGTGTCGTACAGCTTTCACTGACTGCTTTTATTCACAATAAAGGTTGTTAGTGTGGTAGATTAAAAACAAAAAAATATATATATATATCCAAATTACTGTAATATTCATACAGTAATGTGCAAAAGTATTGAGTCACTCCTTATTTGTTTATATTTTTCTTCCAAAGAGCCAGGATTCAATCAGTAATTATCCAGACTTTTAAACGGTCTCTTTGGACATTAACTGCTATTTTTTTTAATTCCCTTTCAATCAGGTCCTTGTACTTGATCATTTTCAGAGGAATACTTTCCTTTTTAGTCAAGAGATGGACGAGCACTGTCCACAAATAACAGACATCTTAGCAAAGGACCAATTTAAAATTGCATTTTTAGCAGCAGCCGGTCACAAAAGCAGATGATTTAGTTCCATTTGTTTAATCGAATCTATGACAAAAACCTAAAAATAACAGTCTGGTAGGCATAAACATAAGTTTTTTGGCCAACAAGGTGATTGACAGAGAGTTATTAGCCAAAAACGTAGCTACAATGGTGTGCAGAGTGTCGTTAAAAATTGGAGGAAACTAGGCAAAAGAAGAACTGACAGGCTTAAAATACTATCAAAGGAAGACGGAGAGTATCTGAAAGTCATGTCTCTAATAGGAAAGCATCTGATTGACAACAATTTAAATTTTCACCATGACAACGATCCTAAACACACTGCCAATTCAATAAAAGCATATTACATATAGTGGAGCAATATGAGTCATTATCAAAGCACTGTGGGATCATCTTGATAGAGAACAGAACAAAAAATTTGAATGTCTTTCGAGAAGCCTAGAGAACTATTCCTTAATACTACTTAACAAAATTACAAGAAAACCTGGCTAACACAGTTCAGACTGTGTTTAAAAATGAAGGAGGTTGTACCAAACATTGACTTTCAAGATGTTAGAACTGTATAGTTCACCTATTACACCAATTGCACCAATTTCCCTTTTCCTGAGAAGACTGACTCAAGAGTAGCAGAGTACGGAATTTTTATAGACTTCCTGTTCCCTCACAGCACAATCAGGATCTAATTCTCTGGTGTAGAAGTTTAATGATGAAAAGTATCTCATTTGTTTCTGTAGTTGGAGCCGCTAGCTCTTTAGGTGTGCTGTTACAATTTTGGACTCCAGGTTTGGTTGGGTAGGGTCTCCTACTCCATAATTACTGCGGAATCACAGATGAACAATAGCATCGCTATTAGGGCGGGGTGACGTAGAAGTTTTAAGGTGCAACCATTAGAGCAGTCCTACCCATATATCGCACAGTGTGAAAAGAATCTCAGTAGTGCACAGGTGAGAGAAACACACATTTCCAGGATGAAGAGATTTTTGTATGTTTAATACAATTAATTAATCATAACTAACATAAATGGACAGATATCAGCTGAACAGCTAAAATGCTTTTGTGATGTTTTGGCTTTTTTTCCCTAACAGTTTAACCTTCGACCTATAGACCTGTGTCTGCTCTTTAATGTAACATTTGCACACTGTGTTTTTCACCAATTTAAACACTCGGGGTGAGAAAAAAAAAAGGTTATGGCGACAAGACAGATGACTGTCTATCAAAATGCAGTCAGATTAGATCAGATTACGGTGTAATTTAAACATTAAATCATAAGTCATAAAGATCCTCTTTACTTTCATTTAATAATAATGATGGGTCAGTGTAGCTGTTATACACACACATTTACATGTTCAGAAGCATGCATGTGTCCGAACACATCTATCTTGCAAGGTTACATGCAGTGATTGACATGAAGCCATAGCGAGGTAGATTCAGTTGTGAATATTATAATAATTATACCACTGAAATAATACAACAGTGTGTACTGCAATCTGAAAGCACAAATGGGAAAACCAGAGTGAAACTAACCACAGAGGTTCAAGTAGAAGCTACTGAAGTGCTGAGCTCCAAACACAGAACTACTTTACCGAGACCTTGCAGTAACGTCCAGCACAGTGTCAGGACACAGCCAAAGCCAGATTTATGGTCCCATATTTTCGTCCATTTTTGTAGCCTAGGTTTGGTGACATGCAGTGGTGAGCCAAAGTTGAGAAAGTCCTTAGTTGTTTTTAACACTATGTTTCACTGTATTACAAAGAACTTCTTTAAATAGTTTGACTTCTTTCAGGCTAAGCTGAAAACTAAACAAGAGTAGTCAGCATTCCAGATAATTTTTAAACTGCCCCCAGCGGGCAGTAGACCACCATAACGTATAGATGTGGGTCTGAAAAGCTCTGTGTACACCTATACATGACCCGCACAGTACCATGAGGGTCCTTAAGAGAAAGAGGCCTTCATCTGGCCTCCTATAAAGACGGACCACAGCTGCTTGGCTAGCCCCTGCTGTGAGCCTGTTGGAAAATCATGGCTTGGCACAGCATGGCTAAATGAGACTAACATGAGCAAAATGAAAACCCTATTAATTTCTGTTTTCTGAAGCTGGATCAGAGTCTACAGGTTTTCCTTTTACAGAAGGAGATTTTATTCTGGCTTACTAGCATGTCCCGTTAATATGAAAGGAAACTAAAAAAATTAAATGAACTTTATTATAGTTTTTGACTTGCATTACAGCATTTCATAAATGTGATGAATGTTGAAACATACATTAGAATTTGATGGCTGAATAATCAGAGCCCTACCTCAGAGAAATGCCAACTGCTGCCCTCTGTACCTGTTCAGGTTTATGAAGCCACTAAATTCAAACTATAACTTTGTGATTTGTTTCTCAGTGACTGTAAGAATGAAATCCTTTGAAAAGCTCCACCTCCGCCTTCGTTCATTGTTTCTTTCATGTAGCTGTTTAGCCCGAGCGATATTTCTGCTGCTGTGGCCCTAAGGGAGAATGGAAAGTTAGTTGTTGTGCCTTTGTGGTGGGAGACAGGTGGGAGAAAACTCAAACACTGTAGAGCAGCAGCCTTTGCATAGAAACAGTGAGTCTCTGAGGAAAAACAAGGCATTTGTTTACAGCAGGGAAAAGCAAGGAGGCAAGTGATGAAACCTTTCTTGTCCAGGGTTTGACGTAGGTGTGTGATGTAGAGAGGAAAGAGTTAAATCATACACGATGTATTAAAATGGGAAAACAATATCACAGCCAAATTTAATTTCAATTCAGTTTCAATGCAGTTTACACCTTAATTGAATTTCTTTAACAAAATCAAATAAAAATTCTGGTAAATTACTGGTTTAAACACAGATCAGACTCTTGGCCAAACTAAATTGCCTCAAGCATATTATGTGTCCTTACAGTGTTGTGTTTTTTTTTAAAAGGTATAGTAATACGAGGTGTTGTTTATCTTATTAAACATTGCACATATTGGCTACAGTTCCCAACCAACTTGTTGTTTTTGTGACTACATAAAGGCTTCACCTGAGTGCCAGGCAGCTAGACTTGCAGAAGGTGCTAAGCAGCAGTTCTCATGAGAGAGTAGGAATAGAAATCACACTGGGGAATTAGACTTCAGTAACATGGCAAGTCACTTGGTGATATGCACAAAGACACGGTTTAACTAAGCAAACAAAGTGCACAAATATACTCTAGCACTAAGTAAATTAAGCAAGCATTAATTTAAGTTATTTTAAAATCTCTTAACCAGCTTCCACAAGCTCTGTTCTACAAATCTTTCTGAATTTCATTCCTTAGAGATCATAAGGTGTTACAGTTTAAATGTGCTATACGCTGTAAGCCTGCCTTGGTATTTATGTGGAAGGCCAACCATGTCGGAGAGAACTTGTAAGTTTGACTGAAACACCCAATGCATGAGTCAGCAACTGAGATATTGTGATAATAATTAGAAACAGGCATGGGACTGTAAGCAGAAATAATCATGTCTCTGACTTATACTGTGTATTGTCGTCATCATTAGTGGAGACAAATTTATAGTTTCAAGTCTGGAGCTAACCCTAAAATAAATTCATGTTTGGGGACACTGCTGTCATTACCCTACCATGGCACCGGCACTGCCTCCATTTGCAGTGCTGAGAGGAATGATGCAGTTCTCTCCAATTAGTTTGCCATGACTAACCTGTTTGAGCAGTGCCTATGATGCACTGGGCTCCTTGAGTATAATGTGGGTGGCATTAATACATGCACCCACACAGGACCCCTTGAGTGTTATTAATTGACCACATACATTAGATATAAATCGTAAAATTAAATAAATACACATTTGTGGGTTTGCATAATGCTTATTGTATTTTTTAAAATGGATTACTTTACAAATAATGTAATAATATCTTCTGGTTTCCTTCTTTTGATGTGTCAGTGCAACCATTAACGCTTTGCAGACGCACCTTAGTGTTAAGGTCCCATGGTGTTAAGTGCAAGTAGAGATAGAGTGGGATCTGTTGCATTGATTACATTTCTCTTGTGCCCAGAGCTGCCCAGAGCTGCTGAACTGAGCAATTTCAGCACAAAGGTTTATTGGTTGGGTTATTTGTATGCTTTAAGCTAGTTATTTATATTTAACTTGATTCTGGTAAGCAGAAAACTGAGATTAATAAAAATTCGGACTATGACATGTTTATGCTGTTTGTTTTATTGTAGTTAGATGATATTTGCATTTATCAGATAGTATCTGGTCAGTTTATTAGAACTGGGGGGGAAATTGATACAATGGTATTGTCATATGGTGGTATTGTATCAATGCAGGGACACATGATATCTATATTTTCTTAAATACATTAAATTACTCTGGGGATACTATGAAAAAGAGGGCTCATCTCGTACATCCTGGGATAACATTAGGTGAGCAAACATACATTTTATTGACTCAACTGAAAAAACATCCAACATTGGACACACTTTGCTGTGAACTAGGAGTCAGCTTCATCAAGCTAGCTAAGGGCTCAGTCACATGAGTAAAAGTAGGACAGCAACATCCTTGCATCTACAAGAAAATCTGCCTGGTGATTGCATTGAATCTTTTAACGTTCTGTGACCGATTGCAGCTTTTGATGTCTAAATGGTTGCACAGAGCTTGAGCGTGTTGATCGCAAGGTACAGATTGCATGATAGGAGGCAACCTTTCTGCAAGCAGTTGAACTCTGACCTGGACTGACTGCAATCATCATCAGAGAAAGTTGAAGGCTTGCACATAACTGTGATCTAATAATCAATATGTTAAAAATGTAAATAATAATGCATCATGAGTGAAATATTGTGATAATATTGTATTGTAGGGAGTCTGGAGTACTACACTAACTTTTGGTAATGGATTTATTCAGGTGCTCTGGACGAGGATGTCGTGGTGATTGAGGCGTCTCCAGCTCCCGCTCCTGCTGTCCCTGCAAGTGAGGAGATCAATGTGACCTCAACGGACAGTGAGGTAGAGATCGTCACAGTTGGAGATGGGTTCAGGTAGGCACCCCAGCTTTTTGAGTAATTAGTGAGAGTAAAATAAGATCTGAAATTAATTTGACCCTGATTCTATTTTGAATTCTTAAGGGTTTTAGGTGGATGCAGACTAAGCGTCTGAACTGTTAGTACAGTTTGCTTTTTTATCAGCAAACAAAAACTCAAGCCCAGTATTGTGAAAGTTGGGTTAGGACTTTTCTTAACTTGCAAAAATAGACTTTTACGCATGTGCTGTTAATGCTGTTTTTGTATACCAGTGCTATGCATTACGCTTTCACAACAATGCAAAGTGTCCACTTGGGTCAGTGTGGCAGATTAATGCGAGACTTTCTGCAGATACTAAAGTTTCTGGCAAAGCTACATCCTTAGCGTACCTTTTAGCAGACTAGGTAATAACTCCTCAACTTTGACACGAGCTATTGACATGACTACCTATGGGAGTGAATGATTCTGTTGATTGACATATGAGGGAATGGTAAATGCATTAGATGGGAGGCACCAATGCTAAGAGACTGGTTGGCAACTATCTGGCAATCCACAGGTTGCTGGAAAAAAATATGCATACCATGTGAATGCCTGCTGGTTAGTGGCAGATGCTAAAGCTTCATTCATGCAGTCCTAGAGATCTGCCAGTGACGCCCAGTAACCACTGGTCACCAGAGAAAATTGTTTCTTCTGTGACAATTGGCAAGAAGTCACTAGTGAAAACTGAAACTAGAAACTGATCACAAAGAGGTACACAGTGCTGCACTGAAAACCACCTTACTGTTGCTTTGGTCATTAGCAGGTTGCTGCACTCGACTGTAGTTTGCATGGAAGAAACAATCTTGTCTACAAACACCTGCAAACCCCTTCCAAGTGTTCGTGAAACTATGAGAAGTGCAACACAAACTGAAAAGAGACCATTTGTAGAAACTGCGCATTTTGAAACATGTTGTTTGTCACAATATGGTAAATCTTTTTTTTTTCTATTTTGCTTTGCATTTTTATCCAGTTTTAGCTCAGTGGGTCAATTTTAACTCATCAAGAGAAGAGCATCTTCCATTCAAACTAAGGGTGACCATTGCAGTCTGCTATTAACCAAATAAGATCTTTGGTGCAGTAGGGTCCTCTTTGCAACTGTTTTCACATAGTGACAGCCGGCAACTCACTTGCCATCCAGTTAGGAAATGCACATTTTTCTCTAGCATCTGGGGTGGGGTTACCAGGAGGGTAACAACTTATCTAGTTCTGTGTGATGTAGCCTAACCACTGTGAAATCTTTACCAGACATCAGCTGCAGAGCAAAGGGGAATTGCTTTGTATCAGGACATGGCTTTCCTCTTAAATTTACTGGAATAGCTAAGACACTGTTAGCTCCAGCTTCAGCACTTTGCTCGCTTAGACCTTTTATTTTAAGGGTTGATCTGTGATAATGTGCAGTAAGGATAGTTTAAAATGCCTTATAAGACTTAAACCAAGCGCTAGACAGCTGGTTTTGTTAGTGTGGGTGTAGCCATTTTGACAGAACTAGAAAAAGGAGTAAGTGCAGGTTGGTCATTGCTTGCTTAAAGAGAAGTTGTAGGATGGGGGTGTGTAGTGCTTTAGTTGATTTGTTTTGCTCATGGATTCCATAGCTCTGCTTACATTGAACAGAGAAACCAGTCCTAGTAGAGCTGCATGCCTACATGTTTATAGCTGTAAACCCACATCACCCTGAAGCCACCTACGCTGTGCCTCTGCCATTTAAATCTTTCTAGATATGTCAAGCACAATGTGAGGTCAACCAGATGCGTGACTAACGGTTTATAGTTAAATATAGTTAACTTGTTACACCACGAATGATTTAAGTGGCAGGGACAAAAAAAAGTCACTTTGACATGCCGCTTTTTTATATGCTACTAAAATTGTAAAACTATATATAACCAATGTGAATAATGATCCCATATCACAGAATAATTCTAAAATTCATGTTTCATGTATACATGTATACATGTATACATCAGAATGTATTCCAGACTTGTTTTTTTAACATCACTAGAGGTTTATTATGTAAGCTTAAAACTACCATGGAGTAGATGTAGTGCTATATTGTGGCAAAGAATAACAACAATAACTAGCTGCTTCCACACTGAGTCCCTTATCCCGAGGATGGAGTCCAACTTTACCAACCTCTGGTGCGTACGGAGAAAGTTGTAGTCCTAGTTTTGCTCTGCAGCCTCTTGGGCTCAGCATTGCAGCACATGAACCAGTTCTGTACCTTTTTGTTGTTGTTTAGAGTGGTTCTCCACAGCAGAACGACGGCATGCACAAGGCTGGTTGGACTGTGCACAACTGCGTAATAGACTTTCTGGAGAGACAGCTAAATGATATCAAGGACCGCCACAGCAGTGCCAGCTAACAGAATTACTCACTAATAAAGAAACTGCTAAAATGACATGCAGAATATACTTATCCTACTTTTGATATACCTGGGCATCTCACACAAGTAAAGTCCGTATTTAGGGAAACACTGTATACATTGCATAGCCTGATTGGTATCATGGCTGCCATATCACTGTATATAATGCTCAAGTCTTTTTGATATGGATGCTAGTTAGAGACAGACATTTGAGAGCAGTGTGTTTAGAGAAGTTGTATTCCACTACACCCACCTCCATTTTCCTCACCCAATGAATCTTTTCTCTCTCTTCTCATATAACTTCTTGTCTCCTCATGCAGGCGATTATGCAGCTCAGTTCACAAACCTCTCCCTCTGTGTTAACCTCCATCTGTCTCCTTTGGCTTTCTGTCTTTAACCATATTTTTCCTGTTCCTACCTTTCACATTAGTCTATCAGTAATATATGAAAAATAGTTCCTGGAAGTGAGTATACCCAGCCTGCAATGTCATGGCCTGTCTGCCTGTTTTCCTCACTTTCAAAGATGTCCTGTCTCATTAGAGAATGTAGAGATGAGCTCTGCTGTAAGGGGGATGGGCAGCAGCAGAGCAGAAGGGTGGAGAATCAAAGGCCAAGAGAATGAGCAGTGAAATCTTTGTTCACACTGCCAGTGGTCTAATTTATATGTTCACATGCAGTTTATATTAGTACAGGCACGATATTCAGAAGTATGAAAACCCACATACATATTGTATCGTGACTTTTTCTTGGTATTTTGGGTGATTGGCTGCTTCTGATGTGATTTATTTAATTGTGTGTGATGCATTTGCATGAAAACAACTTCTGTAGGCAGAAGAGTGGGTTTCCTAAGTCTCACTACACATAGATATACTTTTTATTCTGAAAACGGAGAGAAACAGTCTTAGAGCAGCCAAAACCAGTCAAAAAGACTGGAATGCAGTGTAAAAGCTGAAGATAACATAATAAATAGCCTGATAAGTAAAACCATACAGGGTTGGACAGCCTCTCTTCACTCCCAGCTTGTGCAAAATGTGGCACTCCAAATTCAGGTTTAAACCAACAGCAGCACTTTTGACATAAGTGGGGAAAAAACGCTAAAAAAATTAAGTAAAGTGTTTCCATTTTTAACCCACTGCCTCTCAGATTGGTCATTTGACTTGCTGTCAGTGTTCTCATCATGAATTTGAACGGCTGGCAGTTATTTATTCGTTCATGCAGTTGACTCGCCTGTAAAGCCGTGCGTCAGGAGAAAATTCCAGTGTTTTAGCAGTGCACTGTGGGCTGCGTTTGGCAGCTGGTTCACCCAGAGCACAGTGAGTTACAATAAACAAGGATTATGTAGCTGACATGGATCAATTTAAAAAAAAAAAAAAAAAAGCCCTTGATGAGTCCCTGCCCTGATTCTGCTAATCAGCTCAGTATATGCATATTAGGGCAGTGAATATCACGAGACTCTCTGTGAGCGTTATGTGCGTGCTACATTTTTCTGCAGGATTCCTGAAAGTTTTCTACTCTGTGTTTAGAGTTGGAAGGCCTAAATTATGAATACACAGCCAATACTGCTGTCAGGGCAAAGCTTAATGCCTCACATTGTTTATTCTCTCTTACACAGTGCTGTTGGCCTTTTATGATCCCCTCCCAACCTTTAAACTCCCAACCTCCCAGCCTTAGCTGCCCATAGCATCAGTCCCAGCAGTTTACATTGCCGCAGTGCACAGAACCTCAGCTCCCTGGGGTTTGTGTCTCTCAACACTTTGGTTTGGCACAGCCTCGACATTGCCAAGCCACCCATTCCCACGGTGTTCATATTTACAATGTACTGTTTTGCTCTTTGCTGCCACACTCAAGGGGTCATAGTGGTAAACAGATATTTACAAAATAATCCCAGGGCTGCTTAATTAGGAGCCCATCCCTAGTGGCAAGCCCTGCTCCTTGGGATCAACCCTGAGCTGAGGATGCTGGCCAATTAGACCCCAGTACAACCACCATGTACACCCCTCCCCTCACCCCCACTCCCACTCCCTCCACCCACAGATGCCACCCTCACTGCTGTGTGTTCAGTGGTGAGGAACAAGTGTTTGTTAGCAATGTGTGAAGTATGAAGTTTAATAAGCTTCCTCCTCTATTGTTGCATTGTGCAGAGGAAGCTGATTTGGACGAGGACAGTATGAGCTAGTGGGAATCCCCCTCAGCACAAAGCGTTTGCTCTGTTACATTTAAGCAATGAAATCAAAGCCATCTCTTAATTAGTTTGTTTCTTAGTTAGCCAGTTCAAAACGTTACATATTCATCTTTAAAGTATTAAAGTAAAACATGCAGGCACTAAAAGTGAAATGAGGAATAATAATGCTTTTTATTTACTAGTTAACTTTATACAGTGCAGTAAACACTTTTGCTTTTTAAATAACATTAGTTTTCATCAGTAACACTTCCATAGGTTTAAGGTATTTGGTAGTTTGGTTATTTCACCAGCTTTCAGGGCTTACCATGAGTGTTCATTGGACTCAAGTCTGTCTTAATATTTCTTCCGGTGATCCCAGAGTGGTAAATCCTATTATTATTTTTAAAATACAAAACAAAACCTCATTCGTGACAATGACTTAACAAGGTAAAAGGAAAAAAAGATTGCAGTATTTGCTCACTTCTTTCTTTGGTGTGAGTAAGTCCATTCTTCCTATTCTACTCAGTTGTTCTAGTTTCTATTTGGTTTTGTAATCTGCTCGGACAAGATCAGGGAAATACCCTTAGAAGTCACAAGTACGTCATTTGGCTAAAACAAAGAGAAAGATTTTGGGACGTTTACAGCAAAGGCCTCCAATTCATGTGATCTCTCTCTGTTTTCTCTGTGTTAAAAGGAAAACATGAGAAATAATTTAATTTCCCCAAAAGTTAGAAAATTAGTGTGTTCCAGTAGCCAAAACATACCAGATTAAAAAAGCTTCTAGGGTTAAAACTGATGTTCAAAATGGGACTCGGTTAAAACGAAAATGCAAAAAATGAAGAGCTGAATACCATAAAATCTAAATATGAGGATGCAGGTCTTTGCATTGTGTTCTGCATACATCCTGAGCTCAAACAGATGTTGTACAAAGTGTTCCGCAGTATGTCCAGGGTGACCATTATTCATTGCCACAGCGATTTGGATTAACTCTGCATGAGCCAATAGCAGATTCCAGTCAGTGTTTATTCAAACTGGATTCAAACAGCAATGACGAATTCCCTTGGCAACTAATATGGATGCATTCCAACAGTTAGCAGTTCAATATTCAGGCTGCAGAAAAGTTCCTTCATAGTAACGTGATGAGATTGCGCCACTTTTTCAGGAGGATACTCTGCATACAAAAGACTTCACACACTGATTTCTGGACTCTGCCTGTGTAAGCTTTTGGTTATCACCATGCTTTATTTGGAGCCAGACTTGAACACATTAAGACTTAAGAGAGTGAGGTGCTAAGTTACGAGCTAATCATAGCTAGTATTGTTAGCAAGCTGTGTGCATAAACTCTGTGTTGGTATCACACAGACACATTTACCTGCTAGTTAGTGCCTGGTAAGCAGATTAAGGAAATACCAGATTTAACCAAAAACAGAGCCACTGACTCATTAAGATGGTTCTAACTCACTGTAAGCCATGCTATGTGTCAAATAATTCCATTTAAAAAATGCTTTTTCATAAAGTCACCAACACCACAAATGTGGCCCAGAGGTTCAGTTCAGTGATTTGAATTGGCCAGAGTGAAACATAGTAGACAACAAGTGGCCTCACCCCTAGATGCCATTTGCCACAAATTTTTGTACCAGACTGTAAACAAGTTTATTTAATGGCTGAAGCTCAGCGTTTTAACATGTGAGTCTCTGAGGATTGACTCATTTGTGAAGCCAGGCAGAAGTCAAGTTTTTGCCCCCAGTTTGCTCCTTAAAATGGGTTAAAAAAAGGAAAAGGGTCAATCTAACAATGACTTAATCAGTAACATATTGATGTCTGATGTATATGTATCAATCAGTAAGAATCTCTGAGCTGGTCACATCAGGGTTACTGAGACTGTGCTGTTGCTTCCTTCCCTCTGCTGCTCTGTATTCCTGTTTTTAATCTCTCATTTAGCCACAGTGAAATTCCCTAGCTGCAGAGCTCCATGGCATCAAGCTTTACGGCACTCCCATTTAGTCTCTTGACTCTTGTCCCTTGAGGTCATGCCCTCCTCCCTCTGATCACCTAGATTTACAGTGCTGTGGAGGGAAATGTGGTTACTCCCTGGCCTCTCACTTGAGTCTCAGAGGCCATGGGGTAGAGCGACCGGAGCCTTGGAGAGAGAAAATTAAAAGAAAGATAAGAAAATGGGCTAAAGGTGGGGCAAGAGCAGCACAGCGTTTGACTTAATTCGAGGAAAACGAAAGGTGGTTGGAGACGATGGGAATATTTAGATGCAAGGCTGATTGCAGAACAAGTCTGCAGATTCTAAAAGTCAATTTTTTGTATTGTTTTTGTTTTTTGGGTTTTTTTTATTTAGTGACTAATTTACTAAGTAAATTATTAAAGTTTCAAACAAAACAATTAGTGCAGAACAAAAAAAGAATGCAAAACTACACAACCTAATGGATGATGTTAAATATTTTACAAAGACAGGAGACTAGTTTGTCAAGTGTGGCTTATCTTAGCAGCACCAGCTGTAATTCTTTCTCTGCAGGTCCACACACGTGTGCAGACTGTGGTTCTGTGTTGCTCTGGTGGTGATATGCCACTTTACGCCACCACAGGCTGCAGATCAAAGTATAACAGAACTGCGCTGGTTGCAGGGCTTGTCATCTGTTTTACTTTCCAGCATGCTCATTTACAGCTTACTGCCACAGAGTCATAGGGGCTGTTGCTAACTAGTGGTGGATGGTTGCTTAGCAGTTAAAAGGCATTGACCATTATTTATATTAGCAGAGTACTAACATTTAAACGTATCACTGACTAGTCACACACATCCCTAGCCTACCATGCACTGTTTTAGATGCTGCAGCAAAACAAGCCATTACACAAAGTCCTTCTGTCAGATCTGCTCACTTTTACTTCCTCATCCACTTTTGCAGCAGCAGCATCTGCTGGCCTGGAAATGAACTGGTCTGGCTCTTGTAAAGCAAATGCTTCAGTGAGCTGTGAGAATAGTCCCGGTGGTCCTGAACTCCAGCATGTTGTAACAGTCTCTTTTTCTTTCTCCCCTTTTTTCAATGTGTCTATTTTCTGCAGGTCACGCTCAGTGGGGGGTCTTGGCCGAATGTGGGGTAATAGTTGCTCCCAGAATCGCCTCCAGGAGCCACGTGGACGTCACAGGCTCTCCACTGTTATCCAACCGCTGCGGCAGAATGCTGGGGAGGTGGTGGACCTCACGGTTGATGAAGATGGTAACACAGAACTCGTTTCAACAAAGCCTGGTTAAAAGATTACTAAGCGATGTTTTAACTTGGGTCTTACTGACTCAGCTAATGTACTTTTCATGCAAGCTGTGCGAGAGTTGTAGTAACTTATTTGTCACAGTCTACAACTGTGAAAGATAAAACTAAGACTAAAATATATACAAGGAAAAAACATTTAAAATTAAACTTAAAAAATACTCAAAAATACTGGATTTAATTGTCAAGTTGTTACAGAACTTTAATTTAAGCCACATGCACATCTCTGGAGTGTTTTAAATTTAGATATGAGATGTAAAGTAAGCAGACAAAGATCTAATGTTGAGTGGAACCAAAAGCGATATTTTACCAAAAAACGTACAATTAGTAACAGAATTGGCTAATTATTTATTAAATTGACTTAAATTTTAGTGTCATTCTAGTTCATACTCAGCTTTGTATGGTTCTGTGACAACATTAACCTAAACCAGTAAGGTTGCATTTCTTTTCAGTGTATTCGTATCTCGCACTTTATTTTCTGTTACATTGCTTTGTATTGGTATTTGTCTCTTAGCCTGGATGTCATTCTCTGTATCAGCCTGCGCCTGTGATGGGTAGCAAAATGGTGCCTCACGCAGTATTAGAGCATTTGCATTTCTTAGGAGAAAGAGGGGAAATTAATTTGTGAATATGAAAAGCAGATGGTATTTACACACTGGAATGCTAATAAGGTCTGCTCTTCTACTTGGCTGCTAAGCCTCTGCAGACACTATGGTATGGCAGACATTACCAGTGTGCACAAATACCACAGTGTCTCCTCCACACATAATCGTGCTTGGGAATCGATAAGAAATAAGCGATTCCGATTCCATAATCGATATCAGTTATTGATTCGATTCCTTATCGATTCTCATCAAGTTCTCTCTGGCTCTGCTTTGAGAGTGGCCAAGATTTCTAAGCAGCATATCAAAGACATTGCATTCCTAGAAATTAATAGCGTGCTGTGTGGTCAAATGTTGCACGCTGGAGGTGTTTCCCCTCTTTGTTGTGATCATTATTGGGCTCATTACTCAAAAAAGTAATTATTACCTATTACACAGAACACTTGTCTTAAACGTAATGCTGTACATTACTTAATGTCTTTATCCTTGGAGTAATTAATTATTACTACTATTCGTTAACATTACTTTCACATTTTTCTATAAAATGACCTGAAACAGACCGTCTGACAATTACCAGTTAACAATATAAACCTATAGGTTCCACACACCAACACGAATCCCTATCCTAATGAGGACACACATATGATATTTCTCTTATTATTTACACAAAGCCGACAGCACAAAATAAATCGCCACAGCAGCCCAACTCCTCATCTGCTTGTTACCTGTTAAAGTACACGGTCTGGCTGCTGGGCATTCACTCAGCTTTATCATCAGTCTGTGTTCTAGCTAACTTAGCATTAGCATACTGCCTGTGGAGTTGCTTGCAAAGAGCCAAAGTTCTGTTACAAGTCTAATTCATTTGTTTCTGTAATGGATGGATTTTGCACTTTGCGCTCCCATGCTTTTGTGTAATAAAAATAAAAGTAATGTCATAACCACACTGTAGACTGTGCCACTATCTTCGTCCTCCTGCAAACTGAAATCAGCTGATTGTAGCACAAGTGAAGTCGATAAGGGGGTTGATAGGCTAGCAGGCTAACACTTCCAAGGAACTGAACTTCCCGATTCCCACCCTACTTCTAATCAATAACTCAACTGACAAAAGTCAGCTGGTTTTTATTCTGGTGACATAATCTTTTCTGATTACCATTTGATTTTGTTTTTTTTTTAATCCACAGATCTCTCAGTTGTGCCAACAACCTCTGGCGGGATTCAGCCTCAAACAGTCAGGTCGTCCTCATCATCATCATCATCCCATCAAGCCTCTACCTCAGAGCTCAATGATGCCCCAGGCCCTTCCACTAGCTGCCCAGGTTCAACACCTGAAAGTATGCACACACAGAGGCCAAGTGGCTCTGCTCGCACAGGTCCAGAGGGTAAGACAGGACACAGCATGTTGACATTGCTGCAGCAGGCAGTATCTTTTCAACTGTTGTCTGGAGACATCTTGTGTTTAAAAAATCAATTCTTTTTAGTGGCCAATTTCTAATTAGTCTGTATTGTGTGGTCCTCTGTGATATTGTCTGCCCTGTAAAAGCATTTTTAAAAAGAAAAATAATTCTCATATATCTTTCTCTCATCAGATGACAACAGACCAGGTTTGTCAGGTACAACAGGAGAAAATGCAGGCGTGGCCATGCCTAGGCTCCCATCCTGTTGTCAGCAGCACTCACCATGCGGAGGCCCCTCCCCTGGTCACCTGCCCCTGAGCCACTCCCATCCAAGTTGCTTGCAGGCGTCGTCCCCTCAGCAGACCAGCAGCTCTCAGCACAGCCACAGCAACACTCAACACTTTCTCCATCATGCCCACCACCCAGCACCGCAGCCCCCAGGCACCATGCTTTTTCCGGAGCCGATATGCCCCGTGGTGCGACCCAGTGCTCTGCCCGCCCCCTGCGCCGGAGTCAGCAGCAGCAGCAACAGCAGTAGTAGCAGCAACGCAGCCCACTACCATGACCAAGTATGGCTGTTTGTACAATATTTATTGATTCATAGCTGTTAGCGAGGCAGTATAAGCATACGCTGATTCCACACAAACCAGGTTTTCGTGACCACTAAGGTTTATTTTCTTGCATGAAGAAATCCTGGCACCCCAGAGATATTTTAAGTGGAGCTAAGGGAAGATCAGAGCTAAGGAAAAAATAATTTATTAAGTTAAATATTTATCCAAATGTATATTGTCAGCAAAGAACTGCCCCAAATACTGAATCACCCTTATGTTGAAGAGCAATGATGTAGTCTGAGTAATGGGGAGTTACAGTAGTCAGGTTAGAGGCTTTTAGCTACCTTCATTGTTGCTTCATTCTTTGCCTCATTCCAGGCATTTATTGAGATTATCTGACAGGTGTTTGGAAACACAGAACAGCTGTACTCACTCTGTCATGAGGACTCGTTATATCCCTACAGTATCCATAACCTTCAGTAGAGTGCAGGGTGAATGAAGTGAGAGGGTTTTTTGTTATTATTTTATTCCACGACAACTTCTGAGCCTGTTTTTGTCAAAGCTTCATGATGCATTTGGAATCAATCAGTGAATGTGATCATTAATGTTTTATTTACAGTGCTGCGAAAAACTACTTGCCCCCTTTCTGATTTGTTAGTCGTTTTGTTTCATTTTGCATATTTGTCTTGTGTCTGTTTTATGCTTCGAATCCTCAAACACATTTTAGTACTTCTCAAAAATAAGTCAATACAGAATTTTTGTTTATCATCATTTTATGTCCATAAAATGCTTTTCAGGTGTGACCCCGTGTAAAAAAACGTATTGCCCCTCAACCCTAATAACTGGTTATGCCACCATTGGCAGCAAGAATTGCAATCAAGTATTTGTGATAACTGGAAGTGAGTGTTTCACATTGGTGTGAATTTTGGCCCGTTTGTTTTAATTCAGCCACGATGGAGAGTTTTCCAGCATGAACGGCTTGTTTAAGGTCACGCCAAAGCATCTCAAGAACATATGATTTACATTTACATCTCTCAGCCTGGAAAGGGTTACAGAGACATTTTTAAGGCTTTGCGACTCAAGTAAACTACAGTGAGGGTTCACTTGAGTCCACACGTGTAGAAAATTTGGAACAGTGGTGAACCTTCCCTGGAATCAACTAGAACTGCGGGCCTCACTTGTTTCAGTTAAGGTCAGAGTTCATGATTCAGCAATAAGAAGGAGAGTTGTTAAAAATGGCATTTATGTGAGGATTCCAAGGCAAAACCACTGCTGACCAAAAACAACACACATAATAATGATCAGAAACACACCAGCAACTCCACCTCTGAATGGCTGAAGAAACAAAAACAAAATGAAGGTTTTGGAATGGCCCACTCAAAGAGTGGACGTAAATCTGATTCAGATGTTGTGGCGTGACCTTAAACAGACTGTTCATGCACGAAAACCCTCCAGTGTGGCCGAATTAAAACAATTCTGCAAAGAAGAGCGGACCAAAGTTCCTTCACGGCGATCTGAAAGACTCTGTGCCAGTTGCTGCAAGCACTTTATGGCAATTGTTGCTGTTAAGAGTGGCACAACCAGTTATTAGATTTAGGGGGCAATTTCTTTTGCTACAAAATCACCATCTTATAAACTGCTTTTTGTATTTACTTGATTTGTCTTTGTCTTAAATGAAGTTTCATTGACATGTGTGACAAAAATGTGAAAAAAGAAGTCATTAAGGATTCAAACACTTCCTCACAGCACTGTAGTTAGAGACTGAGGGAGAAAAAACTAAGTAGAGGTTCCTGATGGGTTTTTTTTTTTCACTCAGAAAGACGAGCTCAGTGTTCTGCAGATTTGGTCCCAATTCTTTCTGAAATGTCTGTCTTCCTTTCATAGCAAACTTTGCCAGTGGACCTGAGCAACAGCAGCGTTCGGAGCAGTGGAAACAGCGGGGCGAGTTTCCATGGCAGCACTTCAGCCTTTGACCCTTGCTGCCCAGGTTCCACCTCACGGCCCCCTGCTTATGTTTCCCAGCCCACCCCTGGGCCCAGTCAGCCAAGTGTGGTGGACTCATTCAACTCCCCTATGGTGGCTCAGCCCCAGCCGCAAACACAGCCCCAGCCCTGCAGACATTACATGCACCCAACTTGTGAGTACAACGCAGTACATTACATCAGACTTTTTAAACTTTTGAAAATGCATTTTGAATGTTTGCTGCTGCCTATGAAAACAGATTTGCAATGCAATAATACTAACCAATGCTCGCTCACAGACACTAGTGCTGGCTAACAGGTTAATGTGCTCAGTGCTGAGAAACTTAATTTGCTACTCAGAATTTTCCAGTATCTGGTTAGTCTGAAGCAATGCGATGAGGATTCTTGGTGGGGATGTCGTGAAAATTTAGAGTCACTGGTGCCTCTCCTTACCTTTCCCTTACTTGTCCACCCTCCCTGTTTCAGTGCAGTGTGGACAAATATTAACAAATTCAAATTCAAAACAGGAAACGGGCAAGGCCCCAAGAGGACCTATAATGGGTTTTTTCTTATTTTCTGTCATATATAATATTCTAAAATGTACTGTTAAAACAATCCTAATGCTATACCAGTCTTTTATAGTAAAGAGACAGAACCGTCAGTTCAGGGGTCGTTCTTATTCTCACCTATAGGTAGCTCTGGGTAGTGACTGAAAGAATGAGATATAAGATGTAAGCAGTGGAAATGATCTACTCCAAATTGTATGGATTTCTTTTTAGTGATAGGGTGAGGAGCTCAGATTAGAGCAGCTACTCCTCCACACAGAAAGGAGCCACTTGGTCCAGGTATTTGACCTTTCAAATGACGGAGGCCCGGGGGCAGACCAAGGAAATGCTAGAGAGATTTCATATCTCAGCTAACTTGGGAATGTCTTGGTCTCCACCCACACCACAAGAACTGGGGGAGGGCTGGGCTGAGGGAGGGCTGGGTGTCTCATCTTAGACTGCTGACCCTGCAATCTGGACCTGTTTGAGTGGCAGAAAGTGGATGGATAACTGGTGCTTGTATTAAACATAGCAAAAGTTTCGAATGGTGAGGTCAGCATGTGAACAAGTAAATCCCATGAGTCCAAGGCTCAGGCCTCACAATGTTTTAAATAGTTGACTTTAAAAAGGTTTTAGTCCCTTGGCTTGATAGGTCATAGACACGGGATGTCCTTTGCTGGTTGCGAGCGCAGTAGCTCCATAGCAACCTCGTATTCAAACTGATTTTGAGGGCGAGCCGATAAGAAAACTGTAGGGAGCTAAATATCTTGTTTTAGACAGATGAGAAGCTGAACCTTTCTGCCATACTGGGTATATATAATTTTATTTTAAAGTGATAATTTTCCATCAACTATTAGACTTGTGATTGGAGTAGGTTGGAAACGGAAGATATCTGCATTTATTTGTTCTTTTTTTTTTTTAACACGAAGATCCTTGCATAATTTGACAGTCTTAACTTTTCCCCTTTATCTCTTGTCAAACCCAGATGGCCCTCTAACACGTTCACTGCATCATCAGTCCTCTTCCGCCTGTCCTCATTCCCATGGGAACCCCCAGCTTACACCTCAGACCCCAGCACAAGGTGAATTTCTCATTCCCCACACCTTTCATGCACCTCTGTCATCCCACCCGCCAGGCCACGCCGTGCCGCCCGCCCCTCCCCCGTCTCTGTCCACCCACCACCTCACTAATTCAAGTGCCCAGCTGGCCCAACATATCCCTGCGGACCACCAGACCCTGCCGCACATGTATAGGATGGAGGTTCAGAGGCGCAGGATGATGCAGCATCCCACGTGAGTACCAGTGCAGGCTAAACTTACATAATTGATGGCTTTTCTTTGCTGAACATGTATTTTCCTGTCTTTCCAGACGAGCACACGAGCGTCCTCCTCCACACCCCCACAGAATGCACCCCAACTACGGCCATGGGCACCACATTCATGTGCCACAAACTATGTCTTCCCATCCTCGCCAGCCTGAGCAGAGAACAGCATGGTCAGTATCATCAGGAGTGTAATGTGTGTAATGTGTAAGTTTCATACTAGCTAATCCAGTGATTCCTAGATTTCATAACTACCAAAAAGAAAGCAAAGAAGAAACATGGAGACCCATCTCAGTGTCACAACTTATTTATTTTAGTCTTTCCTATCATGTCACAAACTGAAGTTATTTTTCTATGTTAAATAAACTGAATGCCCATGAAGTGAAGTACCCTTTAGAAACAGTATTATAGATATTTAATGTGACTGCACTTACATGATTATTTGGATTGATGTGGTTTGATGTAATAATGACTCACCGCCTTGTGTCAACAGGGAGCTCGGCATCGAAGCCGTAGCCCCATTCCCTTCAGGGCACCTGCACTCCCACCTGCCACACTACCACCCTCCCCCAAGACTGCACCACTTCCCCATCCCCTTCATGGTGAGAAACCCTCAGCACACAGGCATCCATTAGCATCCATGAAAATGAATCACTTTTATATGGAGTTTGGCTGCGATTAATGGAGTTTGCTCCTTATTTATAACATCAGTTATTTCAAGGATGGTTTAGTGAACCCATGAATAATTCATTAGCAATTAATAGTGGCTCATCAACCATTTCGAGTGCACACTCAACAAATCCAAAAAAATCCTCGACTCTCATCCTGCGCAAATATAGCCGACAGTTGTTAAGGAATCTATCATCTGTGACCTTTATCATTACACATATGCAGTGCCTGCATTTTCAGAAGTTTTTAATTAATTACATTATTTTGTTGAAACTTGGCTTCAGTTTTAGAAATGGCAGCAGCACATGTTGGTTTTGTTTATTTTTAATAAAGCTAAGCTGACACAACACCCTTCATGGACCACATTACAGTGTGACTGACTGCATTCCTTGTATTTTAAGGCTAAACTTAATGAAACTTCCTCCCCTGCAGCACACTGGCATATCTGAAGTGACCTACCCGCACATTAGGTACATCTCATCTAGAATTACTGGCTTCGGAAGAAATTATGAGGTGAGTACTGTTTGTAAATGTATAAGCCTGAGGACAGTTGGGTCAAAACACGAGTACGAGTTACTGTTTCGTTCATCACGGTTGTCTGTTACTATAAATTTTAAAATGGCTTGACTCATCTCCGCATGACTCAGCATTATTGTGATCCTGTCATGGCGTCAGTGTTGGTTTGTTTTTATTGAAAATGCACGCTGGAATCGGA
Source organism: Rhamphochromis longiceps (assembly GCF_057381845.1). Taxonomy (NCBI): domain Eukaryota; kingdom Metazoa; phylum Chordata; class Actinopteri; order Cichliformes; family Cichlidae; genus Rhamphochromis; species Rhamphochromis longiceps. The sequence continues at coordinate 19,692,427 of NC_140557.1, forward strand.
TGAATGCTGCTGTCGCAGGAAAAAGAAGGGAGACGGTGTTTTAGTGGAAGTTTGTGCAAGGAAAGTTTTTAGCGTTTAATAAACAGTGCAGGGTTATTAAAGAGACAGATTAACCAAAATCAGATTCACTGAGGCCTGTTGCACATCTACATTTAGGTCCTTAAGTGTTGTAGTTTTGCCTCTTTACACCACCACAGTGGATTTTAAATCAAACGGCATCACAGTTTGTGATTGTCCCACATTTTCAGCATCTGAAAATTTGTTTTTTGATGAAATAACATAAATTTATATTCATTAGTTTTCAATTCCTGGATGAACTTGTGGACATCATCAAATGCCTTGTTGGTTAATTTGAGACAGTCTACCAGATAAATATGTTTTTTTTATCTGATTAGCTTGGTAGCATTTGTCTTAATCTGAGCAGAATGTGTTGCCCTGTACTTCACAATTCTGCTGCTTTTATCAGCAGTCACATCGTTGGTAACCCGGTTCCATTGGCAGCTATATTTGCCCGTGTCATAACATTGCCTCAGGTTTGACAGATGATGTAGTTTGATCGTTACCCATAGTACAAGTTAATTTTCGTTTGTTTCGTCTTGTCCATATATATTTATATATACACGTGTACACAAGTTTTTTTCTCTCCCCAGAACTCTATAAGCAGTGTTTTCTGATCTGTTCTTCCTGTAACCAGTGGTTTGCACTTTGTTCCAAACCCTACATGTATTTATATTCATGAAAGCATCTGTTGATTATAGACGGTAATGCTATCTGTGATCTTTTGGGGTTGTTGAGGTGGTCAGAGAATTCATTCTATTTAAGACTGGACCACATTGGTGTAAGGAACTTTAGAAGTGACCAAACCAGCTGGTATAAAATTTGCTGTAATTCTTAAACGGTTCATCTAAAATGATCATAAAACCCCTCAGCTTAAAGGTTGAAGTCTACATATCAGTGGCATATTGATTGTTTGATTTTTAAAATCCAATCTTAGCAGCTAAATTACAAAAACCACTTCGTTGTGCAACAAATTATGGACCTCACTGCAGATTATTTTAGTCTGAGTTTTGCAGTGTTATCTAAAATGTTTCCATCCTATTGAATATAAAAGGAACTCAATCCCAGTTGCCTTATTTGGCCTGAAACACCAAATAAGTACATTTGAAAAATTCACCAGTGGCGTCATGTCCACGCAATCATCACATGATTGCTCAGAAAATTCCACAAACGTTGGCATTTTTTCATATAGGAATTGTTTTCTTTCTGCTGAAGAAAACTGTACCCATCAACCACATCACCGCAAGAAAAAGGAGTGCGTCTAACTTTGGCAGGTTCATACTTGTGACATCGGGGTAGGATGTAAAGATCAATAGCGTCTTCATAACTGTAGCTGTAACGCTCGTCTTCACAACGAGCTGTAACGTTAGCTCGGTACACGTCGTCTTTGGTGGTGAATGTGGTTTAATAGAAAGAAAATAGTTCCCGTTTTGAGCTTCTCACACTGCAACCCCAACTCACAGTCTCAAAATGGTGAATTGACCTCTGAGCTCGGTGTGGCCAAATGTTCATGAGCAACCTTTAACCTGAAAAAATTGCTCCCAGAACACGTGTCTGTCAGCCGTGACGTGAAAGCTTCTTCTCACAGAGCCGTCTGCCTCAGTGAGTTGAATTTATTTGCCAAGTCACGCAATTCAACAAGCCAACAAGCACAGTGAGTGGCTCAGTAGGTAACCACAGCTGTCCTGCTGACACTGCATAAACCATTGGCTTGATTTAGAAATATTAATCTGACTTTCGATGACTACTTGGAAACCCATTTAGTCAAAGGCTTTATCTGCTTAATTGATTAATCGAACAGCTGGTAAAGCCTCTCCATGAAGAAAAATGTCAGTTTGTACAGAAAATGTCAGCTTTTTTCCCCTCCAATCAGGACCTGCTGCATTTAGAGGAGAGACTGGGGACTGTGAACCGAGGAGCCTCTCAGGGAACCATAGAGAGGTGCACTTACCCACACAAGTACAAAAAGGTGAGGACCTGTCAGAGTGTGTGTGTTGTAATAAATATATAATGTGCTTACAGATTTTGAAGCTGCTGTCTATAGTTGTGAATGTATGCTGCAGTTGCCTCTGGGACAGAGTGCGCAGTGGTCTTTTGTGCTCATTTCAAACATCTGATGTTTTGCCAGCATTTAGAAAAACACTGTAGTGTCTTTTACCAGAGATTTGCAGCTGTGACGATATCTGTTGGGGCAAAGTTTCCGTAGAGGTTTCCAAATGTATCTAAATAAGCAATCTAACACCCTGCCACCCAATACAGAAGGTGTTGGAGAGAGACATTGACCAACAGTTAACCCCTGAAGCTTGGGCATCTATTGGGAAAAATATGCACGCAGACCCAGAATCGGTGAGAAATAATGAACAAATCAATTTGGAAACATGTCTCTGCTCACATGTACAGTAGATGTTAGTGTTAGTCTTGGGGGCCAGGGAATTCGGCTAATTACTTTGATTTGAATCATTTTGATTTGATTAAAAAACATTTTTCTGTTTCAGGACAAAATGACCATTCTCTCTGTCCCCAAATCTAATGTATTGTTGTAAACATAGTTACCTCTTTATCGGAAAAATATCACTTGTTTTTTTTTTTTTTTTTAAATACAAACTTAATACATACTTCTAATCTTACTACAGTGTTTTAATTGAGTAGCTTGTGTTTGAATTCATAGGATTTTGTTTAACCATCTGTAATAGCAGTTGTTGATCGACACTGCTCATCAAAAACAAACGTTTCTCACAAACAGAGAAAGCTGCACGGTAAGCAAGACGAAGACGAGGGGGCAGATGAAGACACAGAGGAGAAATGCACCATCTGCCTGTCAATACTGGAGGAGGGGGAGGATGTCAGGTAAATGTCTCGCCTCCTGGGTGTTCGTCCCGCTCGCCGCGCTCGGTTTTGTGTGTTCAATTACGCTTTCAAGGGTGTGACGGAGACAGGTGGGATAGCAGGTGTAGTTTAGCCGTTTCACATTGTCTCATAGGATGTCAAAAAAAAAAAAGACCCAGAGGCATTAAAGTAATCAGCAGAAAATCCCAAAGAGCCTTAAAATTACAAGCCTCATGGTGCTGCGTTTTGGCACTCACTCAAGTATTTCTTTTAAAGAGGATTTTCTGCCCCCTGTTGGTTTAAGAGAAACTGAAAAATTAAATGTTTTTCTGTTTTCTTTACCGTGCACTACAAATTGCGAATCCCTTAATTATTGTTACTCACTAACAACATTTAGTCTTTATTCTTACATTTAAACCGTGTTTTAAAATCAGTGTTTCCCTAATTGGAGAAAGCAGATGGCAGCTCTGTTTGTAAGGAATACAGATGAAAACTTAAATATATGAATTATACGATGGACTCAAGTGTTTAAAGGCACTTTTATCCGGTCAAATCAAAAACTTCCTCATTGACAGTGTCTGACATTGTAAAATATACTTAACTCTGTTTTTTGGAGCCTATCCCCAGCTGTCGTAGGTCGAGAGGCAGGGTGCGCCCTGGACAACTGTTACAGCTGTTAGCTCACTATTTCAGCCATTTCCTGACTTCTTTCAGCTGTTGTTGTATTTAAACCCATCTCTGCATTGAGGGTACCAGCATGCAGCAGTTTCATTCATTTGAGCTGTTTTTATGCAGCTTCTACAGAATACAACTTATTCACTTTTTGAGCCATTTTAATGTTAATTTAACCTTAATGACATTTTAATGTACCAATAACTCAGCTGTATGTTTGTATAGCTTATCCACTGGATTTTGTTGGGTTAGGGTAGCCCCGGCTGGGAGTCGGTGGTTTTGATACAGCTTGTATTTTACTCACAACAGTGGTTTAAGACTTAATGTGACAGAAAACAACAATTTCAGTCTTTGATTAACTAAAGATGTTGGGTTTTGAAAGCTTTGTTTTTGGGGCCTGTTGTTAGCTGTGGATTCGGTGCACTGGTGATCATTTAAAATAGCTGAACAGTAACATAGTGCTTAGCAAGTTTATTAATATCACCACTCAGTATAGCATTTATGCCAAATAAACAGAACTGTAATTACCAAAATCATTATTTCTGTTTCTGTAATGGTTAATTCACTGATATTCACACGCTCTTTAATCAAAAAGATATTTTTAATAGGCTAAATTATAATTATTGTTGTTATCCATCAAGTTAAATTTTTACAAAATGAGAAAAAATGTTTTTAAAATGTGTTGCATCCTGAACAGAAAAAATATTTTAGTGGTTGAATGTTTATATATGACTTTCAGTTATTTGAGTATAAATGCATGAATTCAGAATAATATTAATATAGTTTATAGATTTAAACAGACAGATTTCCTGGCTTTTGCACGTGACCATAAACAAAGATTTTAGTAGACAAAGTAGTGCAATCGTTTCTGTTTTTGAAATAGGTTTCGCTGTTTTCATCGGATTTTTTAAAAAAAACCAAAACTATATTTTAATTAAGCTCATGATCAGGCAGTGCTGCTGTATCATGCATGTTAATATTCCATTCAATTTTATTTATACAGTGCCGAATCACAACAAGGCACTTTATATTTTAAGGTAGACCTTACAATAATACATACAGAGAAAAACCCAACAATCATATGGCCCCCTGTGAACAAGCACTTTGGCAACAGTGGGAAGGAAAAACTTCCTTTTAACAGGAAGAAACCTCCGGCAGAACCAGGCTCAGGGAGGGGCGACGGGTTGGGGAGAAGGAAGACAAGATAGGGAAAGGGAAAGCCTGCTTAATCTATTTCTTTGTCTCACGTCTCTCTCCTCTGTTTCCCCTCCAGACGCCTACCGTGTATGCACCTCTTCCATCAGCTGTGTGTGGATCAGTGGCTCCTCACCAATAAGAAGTGCCCCATCTGCAGAGTGGACATTGAGGCGCAGTTGTCTGCTGAGAGTTGATGCTGTTTTTTTTTTCCCCCTTTTTCTTTTCTAACAACCCTTTTGTTAAAAATTTATTTTGAGATCATATTAATTTCTCTTCAGTACTGCAGTCAACCAAAGATGGCATGAATTACCCCTGCAGCAGCTCTACTGCAAGGATATTAAAAAAAAAAAAGACATCTGACAGAGAAAAAAATAAAAGCATTGAGCCTAGAGTGCCAGCTATCACATGTTACTACAACAGCTAGAATTCTCCATTAAGGGTTTAAGATTTTATTGTATTTATAAAGCTTTTATGTAGCTTTTTTGATCGTTTCCTCAAGTGTCATTTGCGTTCTGTTTCTCTGCATGTTTCCTCGCAATGCATTTCTTTGCACATATAACGTGGGCTCGAAACGGCCTAACAAGTTGCAGGTGAGGATAGCTGCTCTAGTAAAGATGCATTTCTGTAAACCCAATGCCTCGCTTTACTAGAATAGAATGTCAACCTCCAGTTAAGGAAAAAAAAAGAAAAACAACAAAAAACAAAACAAACATTGCAGGATTCATTTTACCAATCATTGTATCATTGATTAGTTTATGTTTAGAAGATGTGGATTGTTAGTGAGAGATGTTTTTTTTTTTTTTCCTTTCCTTTCTTTTCTTTTTTTTTTTAAGTAAATCAAGACATTCCTAACTAGGGAACTATGTTAACAGATCAGCTGCTGTATTAGTGCACACCCAGTATTTCTAGAGTGGAAATAAACTCAGATGTTCACCTCACTCCCAGAATATGCACACGCTTTGCTACGATTACACCACCCGCCCCTTCCCCCGTTTTCCAGCACCTTCATTTTGACTACAACACCGTTACCGCCACCATCCGATGTATTTTAGAGGACAAAGAAAAAAGAATGTCACCTCCCTCTCTTTGACTGTTCTTTCTAAACCGAACGATTGTCGGGATCTGCTGTGAATCTTTTCTTCATTCTGTTTGGGGGTTCCTTCCTGCAGACGGGCCTGCGGACGCTAGGTTTATGTGAGGTGATCTCAGGTCGACGCACGACCCCGCAACCTGGGATCATTTTGTCAATTTGAAACTGGCAGTGGCGTTGATTTCCTGTGTGTATATGTGTGCGCGCGTGCGTGTGTGCTCAGAGGGAAATACACAGCTCAATCGGAGATGAATATTTACTGTTTATTCTCACACGTCGAACCATTTCACCCACCCTCCCTTTTTTGTCTCTCTGTAGTTGAGCAGCAGCGTCTGCTTTGGCCGCTGAGAAAAGAAAAGAAAAAAACACTAATGCTGTCGACTAACTCACTCGCATAGACTTGCACAAGAGAGAAAAGGGTAGGAGGACCGTAGTGAATATGACAGTGTGCTGAGGCCATGTATTTCCACTCTGACGAATAGTAAAAACGGAAAAATTACAATTTTGAATGGAGTGTTGAAATGCAGTACTTAAAGCAGGTAGCCATGCATTCATTGACTTAAAGGCACCAGGATCATATTCTGTGGGATTTCTATTAGTTTTAAAAAATGATATTAATAAACTTGGATAACTTAATTGTGTCGTTTCTTTGGCGTTTTTCTGATTCATCAGACATGCGAGTTTCTCACTGGCTTTCATAGTACATGCTTATCTGTCATTAAATTTGCATTGGCTTAAAGATCATGTAAAAGCTTAAATCTTTTATATTGGAGAAAAACCAACATAAAAGCACAAATTTACAGACCTGACTTCCCAAACTTCATCTTTGGGTTAAATAAATACACAAATGTACAAAAATCAGTCAGATATAGAAAATGATCACTATTACTACAGGCACATTTACTCTTTACTAATCTCATATATTAATCTGATGCGATAGATATAGATAGAATAGATGTGCAGTTTCCAAACTTTCCTAGTGCTTGACCTCCAGACGTTTTTGTGATATGTAATCTCAGAAAGCCTTAGATCGAGAACATGTAGATGATATCAAGTTTATTCTTTCTTGTTATTGTCATTATTTATTGTATTATTAAAAAGGACTTCTATTTTCAAATAATAAATTAATGTAAGATCATTTTAATCAATCATTTTCTCTAATCAGTGCTGTTCTGGTTTTAATAAGTTGATATAAATAATTAGAAAGTCTGTTATGGACCAGGTGAGTGAGGTGATTCCATTTAGGAAATTGTTATTTTGTTAAAGCAAAAAGACAGAAGAAACTGAGCAAGTCTAGTCAGTTTTTCGAAATGGTCCATAGTTAAAATGAATGTGATTAAAAACTACTAGTGTCTAAAGAAGATAAACGCATTTATCACAACCGATAAAAGAAGACGTTTCTCAGATAACATAAATGTTAAAGGTCAACTATTCAAAATGTTGCAGTACCGATTGTAGCCACAAGGTGGAAATGAAACGCAGTCTTCCAGCAAAGCTGTGGCCCTGAGTGCAGCTGCACAGTGGAGGGTGTGACAGATCCTCCTCAATAAAAACAATGTAGAAGACATAAGTAGGAAATGTTCCTGCCAGCACAGATACATTTTTTTTCTGTTTCAGCTGAGTAAAACTATTTCAAGGTAAAAGTCTCTTGTACCTGTAAAGCTGGGCTGAGAGACAATCTTTAGAAAACAGTCACAATTTAAACATAGATTTTGGTAAAAAATTACTGAACAGTTAAATCTGCAGCTTAGACATTTACTTTTAAAAAAGGCATACACATCACTACATTTACCCTCCAGGTCTTCATTAGGTACACCATTCAACTGCTCATTAATGCAAATATCTAATCACCAAACACACAGCAGCACCCAGTGCATTTAGGCATGTGGACAAGGCCAAGATGAGACCTGCTGACTTTCAAACTGAGCATCAGAATGAAAAATAAAAGTTATTTAAGTGACTTTGAATGTGGCGTGCATGTTGGTGACAGACGGTCCAGGTCTGAGTACCAATTTCTAAAATTTACAGAAAATACCTTGTTGACACCAGAGAATGTCTCGATGACCAGACTGCTTTGTGCTGATAGAAAGGCATCATTAAGTGAAAACTAATCAAACTAATCCAAAGTATGAAGAAAAGTATCTATGAATGTAGAAACGTCTGACCTTAAGGAGTGGGTGTCACTCCTGTCAGCTAAGAACAGGAAACTCAGCCTTCAAATCGCACAGGTTCACCAAATATTTACAGAACTGAAGATTGGAAAAACATCTGCTGTGAGATTCTGATGGCAGGGTCAGAATTTGATGTAAACAACATGAAAGCCTCTTTGACAATAAAACAAACCAAAGCAGTTAAATATGCAGTATTACATGCTTTATTAAAGGACTGATCTACTGTTGTGTATTGCACAAGGATACTTTCCACCATCTGTTCAAACTATATTTCATGATGCAGAGGTTTTATGACAGAAGTCCCAGCATTTGTCACTGACCAGAGTATAATGTGGTTATTTTATTTGGGAAAAAAAGGAATGTGTAAGTAATGAAAGCAGTGCAAAAAGATGTGCAGAAACAGTCGAGCACAAGTTAAATAGTTTGCAGCGCCACAGGGAAAAATGGCAACAAATTCACCTAAAAACAAATCGGTGCACTTGACGAAACAAAAATCCGTTCACCGTGATCTGTGATAGTAACCACACCGAGCGGAACAGGAAATAAAGCAGATCTGTGAGCAACAAAGGCAGATGAAAACCAGCATGTTAAAATCCTTCAGAGAAAATACAAAACAAAAAAATATTTAATTTAAATTCTAACCAGCACCAGGCATCCTCCTACATATGAACACATATACAGAATCAGATCTAAAATGCCTGTTTTTAACATTTAATGTAAACAAATTAATTACCAAAGCGACTTATTGCTATCTTGGCAACTTGTCCTTCATCAACTTGACTTACTGGCTGTGGCATGAACGATGTCTGTGTCCAAGGTAGTACCGGTGCTAATAAAGTGCTAATAGACCGCAGACAGCATGCTCAGGTTACAGTATACATGGCCTCTACTGTTAGTCTAATATACTGGTGTGCTAGAAAAGCAAAGACATAGTGATTAACCACTTTACTACACTGCCCTTTGACTGGTTTGGGTATTGCTTTGGTATTTCTAATCATTAGAAATCACAGTGTGGCGATTTAATGAATATGTGTTCCTGGAAAGTAGTTACAGTTTTGCACCAAAAATAAATATTTCCTGGTAAAACAGCAGTCACTTCATTTTTGACACGGACACATCCACGTTTGCTTCGGCAATCAAACCTTCATCTAAAACAAGCTAAACAAAACAACGTGTTGAGAGTAAAAATCACAGCCTGGTCCCACAGATTTAGCAGATTTCATTCCAGCGCTTCAAAAATGTTTTGAGCTAAAAGTCCTCAGCAAGATATAAATGACAGTAAGGAGAACACAGAAGCTATAAATACAATAAATAGTTTTGTTCAGTACTCAGAGGGACTGTGAAGGGAAAAGAAATCAGACCCTGGGGTCAAACAGTCTTCTTTGTCTTTAGAGCCTCATTTCAAGCTCGATGATCTTTTAGTCTGCTGGTGTAACCGGGAGTTACATTCGTGTACTCTAAGGCAGTAAAGTGGAGGAAGTGTCTCATTGTGCTTCTCTCTCCAACTGTAAGCTTCTAAGCTCCGCCCCTTCCTCTGAGAAGGTCAGCTGGGATGAAGCGTTCTCTCCTCCGTGTGCTGTGAAACCTGCAGCTCCTAGATCTTGGTGACGTAGTTGTTGGGGAAAAGTCCCTGCTTCCCACGAAGGCGTCCTGTCCACCACCCGGACACATCTGGCCGACAAACACGGCTAAATTAGCGTCTCATGAAAAATAGATGACAAATAAGCCCCTGAATGCCTTTTTCGCCCTGCGCTTACCCTCTTTGATGATGTCGATGACGTCGTCAGCGTTGAAGCTGAGCTCGTCTGTGTCCTGAGCATCGTAGGCGTACAAAGCTCTGCACTGGGGCACCTGGGGCTTGGGTTTGGGTGCAGGCTTGGGTCGTCCTCCTCCCGGCGGAGGCCTGCTGGCTGACGGTCTGTGGGCCCTGAGGTAACATCGAGAGAAACAAAGAGAGAAACGCGTTTGTGACTTTGTCTATGGTCGATCTCAGAATACGAGGGCATGCATAACCACCATCTCATTATACCATATACCAACCAGGAAACACCGATTTGAGGATTAAGATTTTTCATTTTCCAATCAACACTGTAATCAAACGGAAAGTGTTTTAAAGAGATAGCAGCAGTTCATAAATCAGACACAAGATGGCGATATGGTGCATGCCATCTCTATGCCTGCAACTGAACCTGTTTGTGAAGCCCTCAGGAGCACAGAGTGCTGATCCCAAGTCAGCAGCACCTTTTTTCTGCATACTGGCTGCATTCCATTACTTGCATATTGCTGTACCTGATTCTCTCGTCACCACGGCGCGAGTTAGTGTACGGGATGTATTTGGGAGCAAGTGAAAACCTCAAGGTTGATGTTAGAAGGATTTGAGCAAGTTTGAGAAGGACCAAATTGTGACTTGGTCAGAGCGCCTTCAAAACTGCAGCTCTTATGTGGAACAATGGCCGGCTCCTGTGGTCCGATCTAACAGACGAGCTACTGTAGCTCAAATTGGCCAGAAAGTTCAAGCTGGTTCTGATAGAAAGGAGTCAGAATAACCAGAACAGCCAGGTGCCCGTGCTGACTCCTGTCCACCAACAAAATGCCCAACAATGAACCGAACCATGGAGCAATATAGGAAGGTGGCCTGGTTTGATGAATCATGTTTTCTTTTACAACACGTGGATGGGCAGGTGTGTCCATTTTTACCTGGTAAAGACCAGGCATCAGGATGCACTATGGGAAGAAGGCAAGCTGGTGGAGGCAGCATGATGCTTTGGACAGTGTTCTGCTGGGAGACCGTGGGTCCTACCATCCATGTGGATGTTACTTTGACATGTAACACCCACATAAGTGTTGGTGCAGACCATGTACACTTTTTCATTGAAACTATTCCCTGATGGTTGTGGCCATCAGTGGGCTAGTGGAGTTCATGCCCTGGCAGGTCAGAGCTGTTTTGGTACCAACTCAATATTAGGTATAATTTTGCAGCTGATCGGTGTACACTGTAAATAAAAGAGGGATGCAGTCTCTATGGCGCCACCTGCTGGTCAGGCGGAGCAAATTCACCATCATCATCATCATTCAGGTGTTCTGACGTTCTGACCAAAGAGAGCTCGTACCCTGCTTTATCATAGTTTTTTTTTTTTTTATCCTGTAGGGATAATCTATAACATGAGTTATATTGTAGATGTCTTATGTATCAACTTCAACAAAAAAAAAAACAAATAATAAGTAAGGCCATAGATCAATGAGCTGTAGTGTTCACTGCAACCGGGCTTCTGTTTAAAACCAGAAAGGTCGCCCCCTGCTGGCCACGAAAAAGAACGCAGGTTTGAGGCACATCTCCAGTGGCTTCACTTTTTAGTGCCGTATGACACATCCGTCTTTTATACACTGAACTTTAAACAGGCAGTGAAGCAGCCTGTTTTATACATATGTAACTTATGCATTGACCCAATAAAATTATTTACTCCTGTGATATTAAAATTGAACCAATATTAAAATAAATCAATAAATCAATAAAAGCACAGAAGGATTCTTTCAACCTCCCAGAAATCTTGTTTACAAATGAAAAAAAAAATTTGAGAAAGAATTCCCACTTGATTGAAACAGAGCAGCAGCAGGAGCAGGAAATAAAAATAAAATAAAATCTTAGTTGCATACTACGACAGGAAGTCGAATTTTAATCATACAAGAGAATATGCATGAGCATTTCCTGCTGCTGCAAACTTTTGCACTCATGAAACACCAGTCAAAACACTGCAAACACTCCAACTCACATTCCTCCGTTTGAAGTGGGCGGTCTGCCTCCAGGACTACAAAAGAATAAATTATCCAAATTATGTCAAAATACAGAAACACAGCTATGTGTGAGAGTGTCTATAGTCATTTTAATACGACGTTTATAACTGTGTTCGTGACACGAGCCTGACTACTGTCTTATTTTATGAAACTGGGTTTGGACATTGGACATCTAAACACAGGAAAACTGTACGTTACACAACGCCAAATAATTACATGACTTCATACGTTTATTAACACAGAATCAATAGAAAAAAAAAAGGACTTTTCCACCACATGAGTTTATCCGGGAAACAGGAACCTTTTGAGGAACTTAGGGTTTTAAACCAACAAAGAGCAAGAAAGAGTCAGAAGGAACCTTTAAATTCTTTGAGAAAAGTTCCTGGGACTAAAAGATCCACATAGTTTAAGGTGCAAGTGTAAATTCTCATCAAATGGGATTTCAAAGCTGAGCTAAAACAGTGCTGTGTCACATTAAGTTTAAGGACAACGAGCGACATTTGTTTTTAGCTGAAAATCAAAAAGATGAGTTGATAAACTGCTGATTTCTTTCAGCTGAGCTCTGTGAAACATCACGTTAGTCATACAATTAAGATTCAGCCAACAGGTGTCAGAGATAAAAGCTAGCTTTGCTTGACTGCCGACTTGCTGGTGACTCTTTCAACGTACAAATCAGCTGTGACATTTTTATTTCAAAGCTGGGAGACGACAACATTAACCAAGCAAAGTGTAGACGCTAAAGAACAGGTGTAACTTACAGCAGTATGAGGAGTTCAGGCACAATTTAAACTAATTAAAAGCTTGAAGCGGTGATGGGAAAGTCCTTGTTTTGTGTGGGTGAGTTAGTCTGTCTGTTCCTGCCTGGACTGTTTGGCTACAGTGTGTGCCGGTTTCTCACCCTGCTGCTCCTTGATCGGGGACTCTCAGACAGTCTAAGTTCGGCTGCTGGCGACTGCCGCCTCGCTCCTTCACCTGGTTGATGTTGCTGGGCAGGACCGGGTGCGCTGAGTTGTGGGACGATGGATGCCTCTTGCTGTGATGCTGTGAATTTCTCTGATTGGTGACATGGTTGGTGTTTTTTATGCCACCGTTCTGGTGTGAAACTGCAGAAAGAAAAGCTTTGTTGTCATGTGAGCTGTGAGAGAGATGATTCACTCGGGACAGGTGACCAGCGAGCTGCTCGGACGCTGTACCTGGAGGTCCCGGTGCAGCTCGTGATGGGGTGTGCTGGTGGCTTCTGGACATGTTTGAGCGACTCTGAGTGAAGCTCTTCCTGGTTGGGCCTAAAGGGGAGAGATATTCAGATATTAACTAACCAGCAGCTTTGTAATTTAGATAAACAAAACTAAAACACAGTTGGATCCATAATTTGTTGGATAAAAAGATCATTTTTGCAGTTTTGCCTCTGCTCACAACCACAGTGGATTTGGATCTAACAATAATTGGAGGGACAACTTCTTTCTCAGTAACACAAAAAGGCATGAAATGGCTCCACAAACAAACAACCTCTCAAAGAAGGAAACGCAGCATTTGGTGGATTACGGCTCACTGTGAGAGCAGGTAACCTTTCCACAGGTTCGTTCATACTCACGTGTATTCTTGGGAAGCCCGGGTCCGATGCTGACCTGCAGAGATTTGCTCGAAGGCTTCAGGACAGGCATGTCTCCCTGACCTTGGACAAATGTGACCTGCCTGGAGCCGCCGCCACTCAAGAAGCCCCAGTTCTCCTTCTTCAACTTCATCTCCAGTCTGAGAAACACGACAGACATTTTTATATCATCGGACTTTGTTTTTGTCTTGTTTGTCCTTTTGGCTTCTATGTTTACTATTGAAGTGTTTACTTACGTGTTACTGAACTTAAGCGGTAGCTTCCTCTGGGTTTTCTCCTCAAACCTTTGAGCAAGCAAGCTGATGAACTCGGTCTTAAAAATGCACTCCAGCAGGCTGTCGTACTCCTGCTCGTGCAGTATCAAGACATCGTCCTGCATTGTGCTGAAAGGACGAACAAAGCAAGGGAAACTTTAAGTGTTATAACAGATCAAATCTCCCCGTTTTTCCGTTTTCTGTGAAACTTTGACAGAAGCCAAGATCACGAGTCAGAATCAGCTTTCACATTTGCATCAAGAGCCTCACAAAGCGGCTCACATCTGAGGAGGGACGACAGCTTGAGCCCGTAACCCGCACAAGGATACTTTGTTCCTCCCAGAGAAGTCGGGTTTTTCTCTGATGAGCTTTTTACAACTCCTGCTTTCGCTCATTGCACCACCTGGTCTGTATTACCCCGCTGACTCAAAAGCCACATGTTACTCCAGCAGCTCCACCTCTGAAACGAGCTATGCTGCGTTCCCATGAACAACAAAGCTACGATAAGTCTCTCAGCTCCTTTTTTCCCCGCACTTTCACAATAAACTGATCAACGTTCTTTCCCCACTATAGCATTTTTGAGTAATTTAGCAACGTTTTGGAGATGTGGACTAAACTGGTTTCAGTCAGACCTGAAAACACTAACATATACAAGCAGCTTAAATATACTCCACATGTTTTCCGCGTCCCTTGTGTGACATTTACAGCAACATGGGAACTTCTTTGATTACAAATCCAGACTGTGACTTTGAAGTGGATTCATGGCTTTCTGCAGTGCAGTGTCCACAGAATCAGATGTTGTCTTGTTTTGGAAACAGTCAAATATCTGCTGGTATGTACCTCTGCTCATAGAAACGTGTGATTCAGAACATCAGCTTTGAGATAACGGAGAGGAGTGCAGAGCAGGGGCTGAAGTTTGAAAATCAACAATATTAGCGTGCACTTTACTTCTGATTAAAGTAGCAGAAAAATACACTGGAAAAAAAAGCTTCACCACCTGGAGGGATTGATGCAGCGATTGATATGTTTCGGCTGGGAAAAGGTTACTTAATCCTAAAGTCTCATAAGCGTGAAAAAAGCTGTTTCATTGGAGTCAAATTGCTGGCCTGTAACGAGGAAAGAAAACTACTAAGGTGATTGGCGAAACTATGAAAACTGAGTCCTGGACGGGTAGTAGGGAACCATCATCTCTGATAAATGTGGTCGGGGGGGAAAAAAATCCTGAATAATCGAGATCGGAGAGAAATCACATAATTAAAAATATATAAAATCTACAGTAGAACTCACAGCTATGTTTAAAAGTGAAGGTTGGAGCATTTCCACAAATATAGCAAGAAGAGAACAGCTGTGTAGCCTTAATAAAAACACACTTATCAGTTTCAATTTGCCAGGGAGCATAAAGATTAGAGTCTGAAGCAATGGAAATGTGCTCTGATGAGACCGACTGTGATCCAGGAGTGATCGGCACGAGAAGAAAGGCGGATGAAGTGCAAGCGTGTGGGTGCAGGGTTATGATCTGGAATTACTTCAGCTGGTCAGGTCTAGGTTAGGCAACATCATGTGCTCAAAAAGACATGAGTTCAGCTGACTATCTGAATACACTCAATAACCAGAGTCCGGAGTTCTCGACCTCTTTGAGAACCTTTGGGATACGATGGAGACGACTTTACGCAGCAGTCGGACTCTCATCAGCATCATCAGTGCAAGATCTTCGAAAAAAAAGAATGCAACTATAGATGGAAATAATTGTTGCGACACTGAAACGATGCCACGGCGATCGCGCGCTGTGATCAAAGCTAAACGGGGTCGAATGAAGTGTGTGGCTTTTCTTGTGGCTGTGCAGTGTAAATTCTGAAATACACCAAAATAAAAATGCTGCTGTAGGTAGATTTTCTAGAGAGCAGGA